>NC_034175.2:64770591-65085591 GCF_002021735.2 Oncorhynchus kisutch | reverse complement strand
CAACGTTGTACAGAACACTCACCACAGACACAGTGCACATTCTTTAGCAGGAGTAATAAGTGCAGGACGTACCACAGGCGTCAGAGGGGTCCTTGGTCTGAAAGGTTTCTGCATGGTCTTCTCTGAAAACACAACCACAACACAAGAAGAATAAACATCTGGACCTAATAACATGTTACTCGTACTGGACCGTAAGGAATATATACAGTTGAAGTCGGAGGTTTACATACACTTAGGTTGGAGTCATTAAAACTTGTTTTTCAACCACTCCACACATTTCTTGTTCACAAACTACTTTGTGCATGACACAAGTCATTTTTCCCAAAATTGTTTACAGACAGATTATTTCACTTATAATTCACTGTATCACAATTCCAGGGGGTCAGAAGTTTACATACACTAAGTTGACTGTGCCTTTAAACAGCTTGCAAAATTCCAGAAAATGATGTCATGGATTTAGAAGCTTCTGATAGGCTAATTGACATCATTTGAGTCGATTGGTGGTGTACCTGGGGATGTATTTCAAGGCTTACCTTCAAACTCAGTGCCTCTTTGTTTGACATCATGGGAAAATCAAAAGAAATCAGCCAAGACCTCAGAAAAAAATTGTAGATCTCCACAAGTCGGGTTCATCCTTGGGAGCAATTTCCAAACGCCTGAAGGTACCACGTTCATCTGTACAAACAATAGTACACAAGTATAAACACCATGGGACCACCCAGCCGCAATACCACTCAGGATGGAGATGCATTCTGTCTCCTAGAGAGGAACGTACTTTGGTGCAAAAAGTGCAAATCAATCCCAGAACAACAGCAAAGGACCTTGTGAAGATGCTGGAGGAAACAGGTACAAAAGTATCTATATCCACAGTAAAACGAGTCCTATATCGACATAACCTGAAAGACAGATCAGCAAGGAAGAAGCCACTGCTCCAAAACCGCCATAAAAAAGCCAGACTACGGTTTACAACTGCACATGGGGACAAAGATTGTACTTTTTGGAGAAATGTCCTCTGGTCTGATGAAACAAAAGTAGAACTGTTTGGCCATAATGACCATCGTTATGTTTGGAGGAAAAAGGGAAAGGCTTGTAATCCAAAGAACACCATCCCAACTGTGAAGCACGGGGGGGGGGGGGGGGGGGGTAATGTGGGGGTACTTTGCTGCAGGAGGGACTAGTGCACTTCACAAAATGGATGGCATCATGAGGCAGGAAAATGATGTGGATATATTGAAGCAAAATTTCAAGACATCACTTAGGAAGTTAAAGCTTGGTCACAAATGGGTCTTCCAATTGGACAATGACCCCAAGCATACTTCCAAAGTTGGCTTAAGGACAACAAAGTCAAGGTATTGGAGTGGCCATCACAAAGCCCTGACCTCAATCCCATAGAAAATGTATGGGCAGAACAAGGAGAACAACAAACCTGCCTCAGTTACACCAGCTCTGTCAGGAGGAATGGGCCAAAATTCACCCAACTTATTGTAGGAAGATTGTGGAAGTCTCCCCAAAACGTTTGACCCAAGTTCAACAATTTAAAGGCAATGCTACCAAATACTAATTGAGTGTATGTAAACTTCTGACCCACTGGGAATGAGATGAAAGAAATAAAAGCTGAAATAAATCATTCTCTCTACTATTATTCTGACGTTTCACTCTACTATTATTCTGACGATCCTAACTGATCTAAGACAGGGAATTTTTTACCATGATTAAATGTCAGGAATTGTGAAAAACTGAGTTTAAATGTATTTGGCTGAGGTGTATGTAAACTTCCAACTTCAACTGTATAAAAAAACAGGTGATATGTGTAAGATACTGACAGACTCAGTGCTGCATCCATTTGTGGATGTGTTTGAAAGGGGAATGATTTGAGCGATGCACCATGGAAGGAAAGAGACAAAGTGTTTAGGTGACCTACCCATGTTGGTGTTGTGGATAACTGGCTTGCTCCACACTCCACTGCGTTCTTCATTGTTGGGTCGGACACCAAACTCGTAGGCCGTGTTGGGCTTCAGGTTATCGATGACCATGTCGCTGGAGGGGCAGGTCTGTTGAGTCCACTTCCTGTTCCTCTCACGGTAACGCACTGTGTAGTGCCTGGGTCAACACAGATAGAACACAACATTGTTCATTATCACACATTGTCATCAGTAGTATTATAACATTGTGTATTGTTTAGTGACTATGACAACAAACATAGAATGTAACAGAAATGTCAGACATTGTGTAGTAACATGGATACTACAGCAGGATGACATAGTTTCTAGGGACTCATTTGTAACACAACGGCTTGTTATTTAGCTGTGACAGCTGTCTGTTCACCATTTTGTGACAGTGACAGCTGTGAATGCAGAGCTGTAAGTTCTAGTTTCCTGGTTGAGATTTGTTGTGCAGGCCGTGGTGGTGAGCGACGTTCAAGTGTTTAGAAAGCTAGTAGGAACTTTAAAGTTTGCTGTGAGCAGAGCAGGTTGAGGTCAAGCTTTCCAATGGGTTTTCCAAAGCTCAGTAGAGAGAAGAGGGGAAGTTTAGAGAGGTACAGTTGGTTGATGTGTAGGATGAGGATCACTCCAGCACTACTAAACACCTGTGCCCTTGCCCCACTGCCTCCCTGGCGGAACAATGTGTTGCAGTTATACCAACATTTTAATGCTGTCTGTTGTGTATGACATACTGTAAATGTCAGGTGAGTGAAATACGTCTTTCTCAAGCTGTGAATATAATCTCCTTAGTGTGGTGGGACCCACTGTGTGCTTTTTGGCCCATCTGAGTACCCTTACTGCCCTGTGTCTCTATGGACAGAGAGCAGCATGACAAACCAGCACTGGAACGGGAACAACATGAACCTTTGTAGACGAGTTGGGACATGAGCTGTGTACCCGTAACCCCCTCACTGGCTGACTCTGCTGAGCGTGCGTGTTTATGCGTCCTTACGTGTGTGTTGGTGTACTTTAACTCACCCGTCCTCCAGGCAGTCGTTCATGATGTCCCCCTCGTAGGGCATCTTGAGGAAGGTCCCCCAGGACAGCAGCACCGAGGTGGGGGTCACGGACCCAATCACCAGGTGCAGTGGCTTCTCCAGGTTCACCTTGCCTGGGGAGTCACAGGGGTCAGAGTTCAAAGGTCAACCTCATCAAATTCAAAGGTATAAATAAGAAAAGAGTCAATGTAATCTATCAAATGATTACTGGTAACACAGAGTTGGTGCACGTGCAGTACCTGTGCACTGTTTCTTCACATTGTTAACTGGGACGGGCTGGACAGCAATCAGGTACTTGGGCTCGGCATCTGGAAGAGAGATTCAGGGTTTAGCACTGCTATCAGAAGAAAGGTGTGTGTGTGTGCGCTTGTGTGTGTGTGTGTGCGCTTGTGTGTGTGTGTGTGTGCGCGTGTGGGTGTGTGTGTGTGTGTGTGCGCGTGTGTGCGTGCGTGCGTGTGTGTGTGTGTGTGTGTGTGTGTGTGTGTTTGTGTGTGTGTGTGTGCGCTTGTGTGTGTGTGTGTGCGCTTGTGTGTGTGTGTGTGTGTGTGTGCGCGTGTGGGTGTGTGTGTGTGTGTGTGCGCGTGTGTGCGTGCGTGCGTGTGTGTGTGTGTGTGTGTGTGTGTGTGTGTGTGTGTGTGTGTGTGTGTGTGTGTGTGTGTGTGTGTGTGTGTGTGTGTGTGTGTGTGTGAGCATCTGCATGTGTCTAAGTATGTGTGTTGTACGGATGTTGGATGAGTCAAGTGAGTCTGCACAGATGTGTCCTTTGTCAGTGATGCATAGAATCAAACCATGAAGATAAAACATGTGTGCCAGAGCAATCTACCACAGTTCATGGGGCATAATCATGCAATCATACATTACATACTAAACACACACACACAAACGCCTCACCGATCTCGGTCTCGTAGGGCAGTCCGTTCTCTGGGAGTTGGATGAACTGTTTAGAGAACATGCTGCTGCCGTAGCCCAGGATGTAGCCCTCCAGCTTGGTGTCAGCGTTGGGACGTACAAACTTCATCACGATGGTGTCGCCTGTAGCGTTGATCCTCACCTTCATGTTCTGACGTCTCACTGGGGGCAGAGGAGAGCATACAGTAGTCAGCATGGTGCGCACACACACACACACATGCCCCCCCCCCTCCCCTCCTCCGGGGGTAGGCTGTCATTGTAAATAAGAACTTGTTCTTATTTGACTTGCCTAGTTAAATAAAGGTTAACTAAAAATAATCATAAATATGTAAATTACTGGTAGTGAACAGTGACTGAAGCTAGGAGTGTTAATTGGGTGAGAGAACTTTGGCCAGGTCTGTGTTGGGACTGAGACGGAATGGAAGGATACAAAGTTCCTGCTCCGTTAACTTGTGAAGTTAAACGCAAAAACAGAGAGAAGTAAACCAAAGGTCAGAATGATCAAATATGTCACTCGTTTCAGGAAACTAGCCGTGTGTCGCACGTCAAAGAAGAGGCATTTGAACATAAACATTTATGTTTAAAAAACATGAGCTGCTCAGTATGTGTAGGTAATTATTTCTCTATCTATAACATGAGCTGCTCAGTATGTGTAGGTAATTATTTCTCTATCTATAACATGAGCTGCTCAGTATGTGTAGGTAATTATTTCTGTCTATAACATGAGCTGCTCAGTATGTGTAGGTAATTATTTCTGTCTATAACATGATCTGCTCAGTATGTGTAGGTAATTATTTCTCTATCTATAACATGAGCTGCTCAGTATGTGTAGGTAATTATTTCTCTGTCTATAACATGAGCTGCTCAGTATGTGTAGGTAATTATTTCTCTATCTATAACATGAACTGCTCAGTATGTGTAGGTAATTATTTCTGTCTATAACATGAGCTGCTCAGTATGTGTAGGTAATTATTTCTGTCTATAACATGAGCTGCTCAGTATGTGTAGGTAATTATTTCTGTCTATAACATGAACTGCTCAGTATGTGTAGGTCATTATTTCTCTATCTATAACATGAGCTGCTCAGTATGTGTAGGTAATTATTTCTCTATCTATAACATGAACTGCTCAGTATGTGTAGGTAATTATTTCTCTGTCTATAACATGAGCTGCTCAGTATGTGTAGGTAATTATTTCTCTGTCTATAACATGAACTGCTCAGTATGTATAGGTAATTATTTCTGTCTATAACATGAGCTGCTCAGTATGTGTAGGTAATTATTTCTGTCTATAACATGAGCTGCTCAGTATGTGTAGGTAATTATTTCTGTCTATAACATGAGCTGCTCAGTATGTGTAGGTAATTATTTCTGTCTATAACATGAGCTGCTCAGTATGTGTAGGTAATAACTTCTCCAACTATAACATGTGCTGCTCAGTATGTGTAGGTAATTATTTCTGTCTATAACATGAGCTGCTCAGTATGTGTAGGTAATTATTTCTGTCTATAACATGAGCTGCTCAGTATGTGTAGGTAATTATTTCTGTCTATAACATGAGCTGCTCAGTATGTGTAGGTAATTATTTCTGTCTATAACATGAGCTGCTCAGTATGTGTAGGTAATTATTTCTGTCTATAACATGAGCTGCTCAGTATGTGTAGGTAATTATTTCTGTCTATAACATGAACTGCTCAGTATGTGTAGGTAATTATTTCTGTCTATAACATGAGCTGCTCAGTATGTGTAGGTAATTATTTCTGTCTATAACATGAGCTGCTCAGTATGTGTAGGTAATTATTTCTGTGTATAACATGAGCTGCTCAGTATGTGTAGGTAATTATTTCTGTCTATAACATGAGCTGCTCAGTATGTGTAGGTAATTATTTCTGTCTATAACATGAGCTGCTCAGTATGTGTAGGTAATTATTTCTGTCTATAACATGAGCTGCTCAGTATGTGTAGGTAATTATTTCTGTCTATAACATGAGCTGCTCAGTATGTGTAGGTAATTATTTCTGTCTATAACATGAGCTGCTCAGTATGTGTAGGTAATTATTTCTGTCTATAACATGAGCTGCTCAGTATGTGTAGGTAATGTGTGTAGATTGCTGAGGATATTGTTTTATTTAATCAATTTTAGAGTAAGGCTGTAACGTAACAACATGTGGAAAAAGACAAGGGGTCAGAATACTTTCTGAAGGCAGTGTAAGACTGAATCGAGCTAGTCGGTCACGTATTTTACTTAATTATACAGTATGTGCATTTGGCAAACTTCAGTGAGATATTTAAGGGCAAACTAAATAGTTAATTAAGTTGAAATTGTGGAACATGCTTTTGAAAAAATAAATATGCACACACTGCCAGCAGCCGCCAGAGGTAAAGAGGTCGGCCAGAAATGAGGGGAAACCATGCTTTTGGTAAATAGCCTTAAGCTTTGCCAACTGTGTGTTTTCTATCAAAACGGCATTTTTTTTTTTTTCTCCTCAATATTTCAGATCAAACAATGAGGGATTGGCTTTTGCTTTGGCTCCAAGGCGGGGGGTTTCCATAGTATGAAACATTTGGAACCTTCAGGCTGCGTTTCTCCAACTCCAAAACAAGCAAACATTGTCTCAGTCACCTAAGAACCTGGTCCAAACCACAACAGTTTGGCCGTTCTTCACCAGGGGCTATTAGTCTTATCTGTATTTCCAGGTTGAAATGACTAGATGTTTAGAAATGGTCCGTCATTACTCAAATCATCTAAAGAGCCTTCAGAATGTTTTCATACCTTTTGACTTATTCCACAATTGTTGTGTTACAGCCTGAATTCAAATGAAAGCTGTTCACAGCCAAGCCACAATAACAGATGAGACTAGAAAGGAATATTAGCCAACAACAACACAGATAAGGAAGAGGATTTTGTTATCGTCTTGGATACAGGCAGTGAGGATTAAGAATGACAAATTAAGTTCCAACATCTCCAACGTAACAGAATGTTCAAACTGACCAAAGCTTTGTCACTGTTACCACGGACTTACAGCTTGAGGACCATATTCATCTTCACACACAAACACACACCTAGGCTTGTACTGAGGGCAGCAGACCTGTAGATAGCCATCTGTAATCATGGACCTGACCTTACCAGCACCCTGTTATATGTAACGAATAAATACTTGAATGTACCAATTGACTCGTTGACCTTGTTGGACCTCGTGGACCTCATGGCCTTTGACCATCTAGGGCCACAATTACTAAGCATTTGCACCAGGTGAAAAGCCCACACCTATAGCAACAACATATTACTAAACAATTGTGTTACCATAAATGTTACTACACAGATATGAGAGAAACGTCATGTGAAATGTTTAGATAAAAACATTGAGAAAGCTAATTGGCTCTTCATCTGAGAAAATGTAGTCCACATGTTGTGACAGGGACACAGTGTGTGCAGTGTGCTTCATACTCTGTTCCAGGTCTCAGCAGCTAAGCACACTTATTTAATTATGCAATAGATCAGTAAATCATACATTCCTTCATAAATGTCATCTGAATGTTATTAGAAGGTGATAACCAATGCAAATGTCCCACATAGCTGCAGTATCCATCCAAGTGGTTACTAAGAGGGAAGATCAGTTAGATGTTTTGTTTTTATGGAGGAGAACTCTGCCTGTCACCATGTTATCATGGGGTTTACTACAGCAACTTCCTCCACTCGCACGCTTCAACAAATATCAGAGAAACGACACAATCCTAAAATACAATCCTTTCTTGATCAAGAAATTAAACCTCCACCTCATACTGATAGTGAATCACCACAAAAATGGACCAGATAATCCATCAATCCATCAGCACACTTGACAAGACACAATAAACCCTCCCACTCTGATCCCACTGTATTCCTCTATGGCTGGATCATAGAGTCTCCCTTAGATTGAAGACACTGAGCGGAAACATTGACTGGAGGCGACTGGGCTTCACAACGGCCATCCCGACTCATCACTGGTGATGGATGGTCCTCTGGGGGAGGCAGGAGGTCATTAGTTCTGTCAGTGGTTGAGTACAAATTCAGTGTGTGTGTGTGTGTGTGTGTGTGTGTGTGTGTGTGTGTGTGTGTGTGTGTGTGTGTGTGTGTGTGTGGGTGTGTGTGTGTGTGTGTGTGTGTGTGTGTGTGTGTGTGTGTGTGGGGGGGGGCTTTGGAATCATTGTCATGTTGTTGTTGCCAAACTAGGTCCTCTTGGCAGCTTGTTTTGTATTCTTAGTCTTTGGATTCCTCCTCCCTCATGTCCTTCTATACTTGTTCTTCTCCTTCCTCTGTTTGAAGGGGCATTGACTACTATGATCCCACTGTATGCACATACAATACATAAAACACACACATTCACACACTACTGGGCAGGTTTTGTGTTTTAGGGGCTGTGTGGCTCTAATCTAGTTGAATACTGTGGGGCTATGTGGCTCAAGTCTAGTTCAAGACTGTGGCACTCTGTGGCTCTAGTCTAATTGAAAACTGTGGGGCTATGTGGCTCAAGACTAGTTCAAGACTGTGGGGCTTTTTAACTTTAGTCTAGAAGAAGACTGTGGGGCTCTTTAACTTTAGTCTAGTTGAAGACTGTGGGGCTCTGTGGCTGTAGTTGATTTTATGTAGGCCAAGTCTGAATATTTTATGTCTGTTACCACTGATAACCTGAATGACCCTAGAAAGTTTTGGAAGGCTATTAAGTCTATGTCTGGTAACAGTAATGTTAATGAATTACCGTCATGTGTTTTGAAGGACTCTGTTGCTGTATATGACAAAACTGAAATGCTGAATTGTTTCAATTCACACTTCAATTCGCACTTTGTATCATCTGGTAGGCTGTTTGATTCAGTGTCCTCTGTCTCTGTACAACCCTGTGTGGATGAACCAGTGAGAGTTGGTCATTCTTTTAGCTTTTGCCATTCTCAGTGCAGGTAGTACATAAAGCCCTGAAATCCTTAGATCAGAGAAAGCCTGCAGGTCCTGATCTTTTGGATCCCTGCTTTTTAAATCTGGCAGCTGATTTCATAGCTGAACCACTTACATCTCTGTTCAATCTAACCCTGGAATGTAATGAAATTCCAAAGATCTGGAAATCAGCATTTGTCCGACCACTTTTAAAAGGCGAGATCCAACTCTTTTAAATAATTATAGGCCAATCTCGAAGCTGTCACCCCTGGTGAAAATACTTGAAACCCTTGTGATCAGGCTTCAGGAAGAAGCATAGCACAATTACAGCAGCCACAACTGTTTTAAATGATATCACTGAAGCCCTTGACAAAAAACAGCACTGTGTTTCACTTTTTATTGATCTCTATAAGGCTTTTGATACAGTTGATCATGCTATACTAAGGCAGAGATTGTCGAGTGTATGTCTTTCAGAGCATGCAGTTGCATGGTTTGCTAACTATCTGTCTGATAGAACTCAGTGCACTCAATTTGATGAGCCTATGTCTGTTAAATTTTCTGTCTTTAATGGTGTGCCCCAAGGCTCTGTACTTGGTCCTCTAGACAAAAATGTCCAAAATGCGAAACTTCATTTTTATACTAATGATACTGTTATTTACTGTTGTGCCTCGTCTCTTACAAAAGCGTTATTTATATTTACAAAGCCATTTTGGGTTTACTACCTTTTAATTTGGCCATTTTTATTGTTCAGAAATGTGGTGGGTATTCTCTTCGTTTGCTGGACATTATCCTGCTAACTGTTCCAAATGTCCGAACTGAATTTGGTAAAAGGGCTTTTATGTACTCTGCACCATCGTCTTGGAACACCTTACAAAATATTAAATGGGAAGAACTTGTCCCGATTGGTACTTGAGACTGATTCCCTGACCTGTCAATGTTTTTAATCTCTTGAAAAATAGATTTTAAATCTCAATGAGCCCTTCCTGGTTAAATAAAGGTTAAATAAAAAAAATATAAAAAAATGTAGCTCTGCTGGTGTTTGGCTCTCAGGTTTCCATCCTGGGAATGAGAAGGTGAAGAGCTGGGGAAGAATGGTTCCGCATCAGAACAAAAAGAGCGAGGCATCACCTACAGTATCACATAACTCCAATGGGGGACAGGGGAGGGTGTGGGGCTTGATAAGCTTTAGGGGGCTTTACACCACTGCACCACACCCTTGACCATGGGCCAGCCCAGCCATGCTCCAGGTTCTCAGGGAGGAGAGCTTTACCTCACAGCCCAGCCATGCTCCAGGTTCTCAGGGAGGAGAGCTTTACCTCACAGCCCAGCCATGCTCCAGGTTCTCAGGGAGGAGAGCTTTCTGCACTGGTCTGCCTGATCTCATACTATATCTCCCACATCTGATCTCATACTATATCTCCCACATCTGATCTGATCTCATACTATATATCCCACATCTGGCTCAACTACAGCTGTTTTCTGCGGTGGCAAAAATATTTTTCTCTTTTTCCAACTCTCCCTTCCTTCGTCTCCCTCCATTGCTCTCCAATCATCCCTCCATCTGTCTAGCTATCTCTCAGCCATCCCCCCATCTGTCTAGCGCTCTCTAATCAATCCCTCCATCTGCCTTGCACTCTCTCATCAATCCCTCTATCTTTCTAGCTCTCTTATCCATCCCTCCATCCCTCAGGCTGTAAGAGCACATACAACTGAAAAATGAAAGAAGAGTCGCACACTGTAGGAGCTCAGATGCAAGAATTTAACACCATCGTTTCAACAGCCATGCTGTCTTCATCGGTATTTAATACACCTAACATACACAAAGAGATATATAGTGCATCAACAACATGGCACATTGCAAAAAGGACCAAACTGCCACAACCCTGACCTGTAACCTGGAAACACTTTCATTTGTAAAGACTGGACACTATTAATAGGAGTTAACCTCTCTTACACACACCCACACACTCTCTCTCTCGCCTGCCCACCTTGTTTCACGGAAATAGGATAAACTCACGTGACTCTTAAAAAATTCAGCACAAGCACAATTTTGGACACGGCCAGTTGTGAATAGTGAAAACCTTGGAACACCTTGCTCCCGGTCAACTAAAGACAGTCCATGGATTTTCAACATGATGTACAGTAGGCCTACAAAAGACACCGAGTACTGTATTCTACTGTGTACCTATAGGACAAACTTTATCTCTCAATTGAGTGCATGTGTCTAGGCACACATTTACAGAACCACTAGCTTTTCAGGCAATATGGGACAAGGCAACGGCCACCTGTGGTTGTCACGGCAACATATGCAGCGCAGCACGTTTCGGCTGCCATGTGATAACGGTCAAATGCAATAACACATGATATATTAACAACCACATCACATACCATCCAACATACAGTATGATTAAGCAATAAGGCCCAAGGGGGTGTGGTATATAGCCAATATACCACAGGTAAGGGCTATTCTGAAGCACGACGCAACCCGGAGTGCCTGGATACAGCCCTTAGTCGTGGTATATTGGTCATATATCACAAACCCCCGAGGTGCCTTATTGCTGTTATAAACTGGTTACCAACGTAATTAGAGCAGTAAAAATAAATGTTTTGTCATACCTGTGGTATACGATCTGTTATACCATGGCAGTCAGCCAATCAGCTCAAACCACCCAGTTTATAACAACAATTGCATAGCATTAATCATAGTGTACATAGACCACGACCACAACCACGTAGTGTGAAGTACACAGACTGTTTTGGAGCATGGTCTCAGTGGACATAGTCTCAGTGTAAGCATTACAATAACAGTCATATTCCAGATTTAGGTTCAACACTGCAGTAATGGGGCGGCAGGTTGCCTAGTGGTTAGAGCAGGTAGCCTAGTGGTTAGAGGGGCGGCAGGTAGCCTAGTGGTTAGAGCAGGTAGCCTAGTGGTTAGAGCGTTGGGCCAGTAACTGAAAGGTTGCTGGATTGAATCCCCGGGCTGACAAGGTAAAAATCTGTCGTTCTGCCCCTGAACAAGGCAGTTAACCCGCTGTTCCAAGGCTGTCATTGTAAATAATAATTTGTTCTTAACTGACTTGCCTAGTTAAATAAAGGATAGAAAAATGATGTCTAGCAATATTATATGAACCCATAATCACTACAGGATCCATACAAGTTGTAGGTTGATATTTAGCCCTATCTGATGATGATAAAACACCAGTCTCCAGTTTGGTCCAACAATTCTACATGAAACTGAGCGGTCAGCATCATAAAATGTCATGTGATTATAGTATGGGGTGTCCACATTTCATTCACCTGCATGTATACATGCGTTTCATTTCATTTACATCATCTGAGGCTAACTGTGTCGTGATAGGCAAGACAGAATTCCAATCAAAAAAGCATATATTCATGCTATTTGATGTACAGTCAACCCGTGATAAGTAAACATTGGATAACTGCAGGCTGTGCGCTCTATTTCACCAGTTAAAGTCCTGTCATTTCCATTGTTTTGTATCTGCATGCTTCAGTTTAGTGCAAGCCAAGCAACTCAAATACCATTGTATTGATCAGAAGTCAACTGTAAGGGTTCATCATGGTGATGCAGATGTCACCTACCTCTGCTTCGCCGAGCCGTGGACGAGCTGGCCAGCGCCATCCCAACGATGAAGAGGAGGAAGGTGTGTGAAAGCTGCATGGTTGTAGCTGATCTGCAGAGGTCTCAGGTAAAAAGGACTGGCTGGTGGGTCTCACTAGATACACGTGACTTGTGTAGATCTGCTCAGGTGCTCCACTAAAGGATCTCAGTTCAGGACTAAGAGGAGGACTAAGAGGAGGACTAAGAGGAGAACTAAGGTGAGCCACTGGACTACAGTAATGGAGAGTAAATATCAACCAGCTCCGGACTAGCTCACAGACTGAGCCTGGTATACGACTAGAACAGTTGAACTTGAACAGTAGAACTAGAACAGTAAAGTCATTCTCCTAGGTCTGTGTGATTCTGAGAACTGTCTCTGGTGGCTGGACTACTTCCCTGAGCTGGTGGGTCTCAGGACTAGTGCAGCACACTGGACAGGCTCTGTCTGGGGCTGAGGGGCTGGTTGCTCTGGGGCTCTATGCTGTGCTCTGGGATCCAGGGAGACCAGCCTGCAGCATATATACATACAGAGGGAGGGGACACAGGGAGGCAAACACACCCCCTTTCTTTTTTCTCACTCTCCCACAGAGAACAGAGCTCTTCTACTTGCTGTCACACCCACACCCACACACACACTCTCTCTCTCCCCTCCTCTCTCTCTCTCTCTCTCTCTCCCCCCCTCTCACTCTCTCTCTCCCCCCCCCTCTCTCCCCCCCCCCTCTCTCTCTCTCTCTCTCTCTCTCTCTCTCTCTCTCTCTCTCCCCTCTCACTCTCTCTCTCTCTCTCTCTCTCTCTCTCTCTCTCTCTCCCCTCTCACTCTCTCTCTCTCTCTCTCTCTCTCTCTCTCTCTCTCTCTCTCTCTCTCTCTCTCTCTCTCATCCCACTTTCATTCTTTCTGTATGTTTTTTTACGATGTCCACAACTCCGCTGTTTTCTATCCATAAAGCTCTTGCTGATTTTTCATTGCACTTATTCTCTATTTCTCCCTTTCCTTTCTTTGTCTCCCTTCTTCTTTTCCTTACTTTCCTATCCCTCACTCTACCACTCTTTTTACCTCTCTCTTAATTTAGCCCAAAGTTGTAAGGTTATGTAAGAGTCTTCCAAAAATGGAGGTAGGGAGAAAAATGAGAAGAGGGGTGTTCCAGTAGCCAACTACTCAAGAGTCTTCCTCTCTCATCCCTCTCTCATCCCTCTCTCATCCCTCTCTCATCCTCTCTCATTCCTCTCTCATCTCTCTCATCCCTCTCTCATCTCTCACATCCCTCTCTCATCCCTCTCTCATTCCTCTCTCATTCCTCTCTCATCCCTCTCTCACCCCTCTCTCATACCTCTCTCATCACTATCTCATTCCTCTCTCATCCTCTCTCATTCCTCTCTCATCCCTCTCTCATTCCTCTCTCATCCTCTCTCATTCCTCTCTCATACCTCTCTCATCACTCTCTCATTCCTCTCTCATCCTCTCTCATTCCTCTCTCATCACTCTCTCATTCCTCTCTCAATCCTCTCTCATTCCTCTCTCATTCCTCTCTCAATCCTCTCTCAATCCTCTCTCATTCCTCTCTCATTCCTCTCTCACACAATCTCAACTCAACTCCAAAACGCGCCACCAACACGTGCAACTTTGGTCACAACATGCACGTAACCCGCCTACTATGAGCAAGCCCCCAAACATGGCATTTTGGCAACATGTCACCCACCCATCACAAACACGTGCTGGTATATTAGTGCTGCACCATAAAAGTGCCTTTCAACTGCAGACTCATCCATCAATGTTTATCACCATTGGGCACAGTGAGCGTGTGGTAACGTGCGTGGTAATGTGAGTGTGTGCTTGCGTACATACTTGGGCACATGTGCGTGTGTGTGTGTATGCGCATGTGATTGAGTGTGTGCATGTGTGTGTCTGTCTGGGTCCAGACTGCCAGCAGTCAGTAGTCCAGCAAAGTTCTGCCAGAACCAGGCCTCTGGGATGGGGTGTGTTACCAGGAGCTCCGCCCCTCTGGCACTGAGGTTCCATCCCACATGCCATCACACGAGACATGAACTAGGCTTGGGCAGAGGGGGCGGGTCTATTCAAACAGGAAGTCCCTAAGCACTGTCATATTCCAGGACACAGGCTTCGTTCTCCAATATCCATATAAAGGTATGTGTTATGGTGCTACAGAGTCAATACTCACATAACGATATCCCACTGGGCACACACTGGTTGAATTAACGTTGATTGAAATGACGTTGAACCAATGTGGAATACGCATTGAATTGACATCTGTGCCCAGTGGGACGTGTTATGTTGCAACAGACTGCTTTCCTTTAAATGTTATAATTCAGAGTTTATAAACGAGGAACAACTATATTTAGAACAAAATAGGAAAATACACAATGTCTTTGTTAATTTGCATTAGACATCAAGGACTAAGGACTTAGTCAGATCACAAAATGGCTATAATTAAGGTTGTAAAAATTTTGATTCTTTGTCTCTTTGTCCTGTCCAGTAAGCCAGCCATAGACTGGTGTGTCAGGGTTTATCTGAGGGTTGAGTATTACAGGAAGTGGACATACAGAGGTGCCAGGTCCAGAAGTCGACAGAGAGCATTTCAATGACAATGGGGAACTTTTTACTATCCTGCCCCTGTACCTGGCCAAGCCCCGTCCCCTTGTTCAACCTCTACAACTGCTGTTCCTCCCTCCACCTCCTTCCACCTCCTCCAACCATTTTCCTCCTCTACCCACCTCCTTACATCTCCCTCCCACCCATCCTCCCCGCATGTAGTCTGTGAGGGTGATCAGTGATGAAGCCACAGGAAGAGACAGAACAGTGAGTGCAGGATGGCGTTGTCTGAGCTCAGCTTACATAACCGTGACTTTGCAGCAAAAGCCATGTCCAAGACTCAGGAGATCTGCAGGGGGAAGTCAGAAGAAACTCCCTCTGTACAGCACAATACCACCTCTGTCCCTCTGTACTGGGCAAAGGATGGGTGGCCAGAGAGAGAGGGAGGAGGGAGAGAAAGAACGAGGGAGGGAGGGTAAAACAGGGATGGATAGAGAAATGGAGAGAGAGAGTGGAAGAAGAGAGAAAGAACGAGGGAGGGAGGGTAAAACAGGGATGGATAGAGAAATGGAGAGAGAGAGTGGAAGAAGAGAGAAAGAACGAGGGAGGGAGGGTAAAACAGAGAGGGGATGGACTAAAGCTGTGCCAACAAAATGTCCAAAGTAATCTAAAATGCTGTGAAACCTCTGAAGTGAGACAGGTGCCTTTGATTTAAACCTGAGACACAGAGTTTTCATCCAATCTAGTCAATGTTCCACATACTCCGGGGAAGACAAGATAACTGTTCCCATAGCATCTGTCAGTTCTGTTCTTAAGATATTTCCTTTGTTAACTGTCTCCAGGCCTTATCCATGCTATCCAGCTAACCTGTAGTGGAATGTTGCCTGGTTTATTTCAAGATAGTCATATACCTGTCAGACAATGTCCGGAGCTATTCGTGACCCTGACCTCTGACACCCCACCTCTGACGTCAGATTCCTTTGAGGTCAGAAACACCTGTCTACAAGTATGTGCTTCTCCTAATTGTCTGTGTGCCTGGTGCCAGTGTGTGCGTGTCTGACAGATGAATACTGATGTACTGTACAGTCAATCCTATGGTGATCTACACTGAACAAAAATATAAATGCAACATGAACAATTCATTTGTTATATGAAACAACAGTTCATGGTCCCATGTTTCATGAGCTGAAATAAAAGATCACAGAAATGTTCCATATGCACAGAAAGCTTATTTCTCTCTAAATGTATTTGTCTTTTGTGCACTAATATGTTTACATCTCTGTTAGTGAGCATTTCTCCTTTGCCAAGATAATCCATCCACCTGACAGGTGTGGCATATCAAGAAGCTGATTAAACAGCATGATCATTACACAGGTGCACCTTGTGCTGGGGACAATAAAATGCAACTCTAAAATGTGCCGTTTTGTCACCCAACACAATCTCACAGACGTCTCAAGTTTTGAGGGAGCATGCAATTGGCATGCTGACTGAAGGAATGTCTACCAGAGCTGTTGCCAGGTAATTTTATGTTAATTTCTCTACCATAAGCCGTCTCCAATGTCGTTTTAGAGAATATGGCAGATTGTCCAAACGGCCTCATAACCACAGACCACGTGTAACCACGCCAGACCAGACTTCCACATCCGGCTTCTTTACCTGTGGGATCGTCTGAGGAGGGGGAGGGGTTGCTGAGGAGGGGGAGGGGTTGCTGAGGAGTGTTCATGTCTTTAATAAAGCTCTTTTGTGGGAAAAACTAATTCGTATTGCTTGGGCCCTGGGCTTGGCTCCCCAGTGGGTAGGCCTATGTCCTCCTAGGCCCACCCATGGCTGCACCCCTGCCCAGTCATGTGAAATCCATAGATTAGGGCCTAATGAATTTATTTCTATTGATTGACTTCCTTATGTGAACTGTAACTCAGCAACATCTTTGAAATTGTTGCCTGTTTCATTTATATTTTTATTCAGTGTAGTTTGTTAAATAGTTAACCAAATAGCTACCTGGACTATCTGCATTGACCCTTTTCACATGAAGTATTTTGACTCATCAAATATGCTACTGCTACTGTTTATTATCTATCCTGTTGCCTAGTTACTTTAGCCCTACCTTATATATCTACCTCAATTACCTCGTACTCCTGCACATCAACTCGGTACTGGTACCCGTATATATAGCCAAGTTATCGTTACTCGTTGTGTATTTATTCCTTGTCTTGTTATTTTTCTATTATTTCTCTGCATTGTTGGGAAGGGCGATATAAGTAAGCATTTTACTGTTAGTCTACACCTGTTGTTTACCAAGCATGTGACAAATACAATATGATTTGACGCACGCACACTCTCCTTCAGGCTATTCTGCCTCTCTCATCCATTCACAGATTTATAGACTCATCCGCTGTGACTGTGGAGGAGAATCACCAGTTGAGTGGAAAACTGTTCCCCAAGCGACCCAACTGACCTTAATTAACCAAAACAAGACAGGCCTCACCTTACAACTCACAATATTTTATCAAAATGTTAGAAATGTATGGTCATGTTTTTAAAAATCTTTTTCCTTTGTTTTATATCAGTGTGTTTGCCAATATCTATAAGGAGGTGGAAAATGTTTACTGCTGCCTCGGCACACACACACACAGACACACTCACACACACACACAGACACACACACACACACAATGGCGGACAGTATTTGGCAGCTTACCAGAGTCACTTGGGTTTGTAAGTTTCCCAACTTGGACCAGGTTGTGATTATGTAGAATGGAAAAAGACAATTCTTTTGATATTTTCTGTCTTCTTTCCCAAAGCCGTTTGAATCTGCTGATACCTGGTATTGAATGGCTTATTGGGTCCCAATTTTCCATTTCAGTTTCACATTTTGTCCTCCACACTTTTCTAGAATTCTCCACCACCAAATTCCAGAATTCTCCACCTCCAAATTCTAGAATTCTCCACCTACAAATTCCAGAATTCTCCACCTCCAAATTCCAGAAATCTCCACCTCCAAATTCTTGGTTCTCCACCATCAAATTCCACACAGCAATTTATGCCAATTTGGGAATACATAGTAGCCTACAGTATGATTATCGATGATTCTATAGAAACTATTGATAAATGTGTGCTCTTTCACCACAAATCCTGCATTTTCACATCCTCTGTGAAGTCCTTGTTTGAACGATCAAGTAGCACGGTTCATGCCTTCACTCTAAAGCAGTTTGTTACAGAGTAAAAGTTCAATTATACTGCATATTCTAAACATTTTCAGCATCTCTCTCTTGCTTCCTCATTGTACAATGGTTGAACCTTTAACACTATTCTATTGGTTGAGCTGTATCATGTGACTGGCGGGTAGAATCTCAGGTAGAATCTCGTGCAAGGCTGGTGTTCCTGCCAGAATGGACATTGTCACATTCTGACCTTTATTTCCTTTGTTTTGTCATGATTTAGTATGGTCAGGGCGTGAGTTGGGGTGGGCAGTCTATGTTTGTTTTTCTATGATTTGGCCTAGTATGGTTTCGGCCTAGTATGGTTCTCAATCAGAGGCAGGTGTCATTGGTTGTCTCTGATTGAGAATCATACTTAGGTAGCCTGGGTTTCACTGTGTGTTTGTGGGTGTTTGTTTCCGTGTCTGTGTTTTTCACCACACGGTACTGTTGTGGGTTTTGTTCGTTCCACATTTATTGTTTTTGTATTTCAGTCATGTTCATGTGTAGTATTTCTTATTAAAAGAACCATGGACACTTACCACGCCACATATTGGTCCTCCGATCCTTCTCGCCTCTCCTCTTCGGAAGAAGAGGAGGAAATCCCTTACAGACATGAGGAACTCTGACGGCTCAGGACAGCACAGGAAAATTTGATGTATGGAATGTTCCCACAAATGTTTACGAAGCTCCTCAGAGTTTCACCACACACACACATACACATGCATGCACACGTACATGCACACACACAGATGCAAATGTCTGAGCATAGACACACACACCCATTCTTTAAAAAATATATATTTAACCTTTATTTTTACCAGGTAGACCAGTTGAGTTCTAAGTTCTTATTTACAACTGCGACCTGGCCAAGATAAAGCAAAGCGGTGCGACAAAATCAACAATACAGAGTTAGACATGGGATAAACAAACATACAGTCAATAACACAATAGAAAATCCGTATACAGTGTGTGCAAATGAAGGAAGGAGGTAAGGCAATAAATAGGCCACAATGGCAAAGTAATTACAATTTAGCAATTGACATTGGAGTGAGAGATGTGCAGGAGAGGATGTGCAAGTATAAATACTGGTGTGCAAAAGAACAGAAAAAAAACAATATGGGGATGAGGTAGGTAGTTGGTTGGGCTATTTACAGATGGGCTGTGTACAGCTGCAGCAATCGGTAAGCTGCTCTGACAGCCGATGCTTGAAGTTAGTGAGGGAGATATAAGACTCCAACTTCAGTGATTTTTGCAATTCGTTCCAGTCATTGGCAGCAGAGAACTGGAAGGAAAGGAATCCAAAGGAGGTGTAGGCTTTGGGGATGACCAGTGAGATATAACTGCTGGAGCACGTGCTATGGGTGGGTGTTGCTATGGTGACCAGTGAGCTGAGTTAACCTGGATCCAGTGGGTTTGGCGACGAATATGAAGCGAGGGCCAGCCAACGAGAGCATACAGGTCGCAGTGGTGGGTAGTATATGGGGCTTTGGTGACAAAACGGATGGCACTGTGATAGACTACATCCAATTTGCTGAGTAGAGTGTTGGAGGCTATTTTGTTAATGACATCGCTGAAATCAAGGATCAGCAGGATAGTCAGTTTAACGAGGGTATGTTTGGCAGCATGAGTGAAGGAGGCTTTGTTGCGAAATAGGAAGCCGATTCTAGATTTCATTTTGGATTGGAGATGCTTAATGTGAGTCTGGAAGGAGAGTTTACAGTCTAACCAGACTATTTATAGTTGTCCACATATTCTAAGTCAGAACTGTCCAGAGTAGTGATGCTGGACGGGTGGGTAGGTGTGGGCAGCGATCTGTTGAAGAGCATGCACTTAGTTTTACTAGCGTTTAAGAGCAGTTGGAGGCCACGAAAGGAGTGTTGTATGGCTTTGAAGCTTGTTTGGAGGTTTGATAAAACAGTGTCCAAAGAAGGGCCAGAAGTATACAGAATGGTGTCGTCTGCGTAGAGGTGGATCAAAGAATCACCAGCAGCGAGAGCGACATCATTGATGTATACAGAGAAAAGAGTCGGCCCGAGAATCGAACCCTGTGTCACCCCCATAGAGAATGCCAGAGGTCCGGACAACAGGCTCTCCAATTTGACACACTGAACTCTATCTGAGAAGTAGTTAGTGAACCAGGCGAGGCTGTCATCAGAGAAAACTAAGGCTGTTGAGTCTTCCGATAAGAATACAGTGATTGAGAGTCGAAAGTCTTGGCCAGGTCGATGAAGACTGCTGCACAGTACTGTTTTTTATTGATGGTGGTTATGATATCGTTCAGGACCTTGAGCGTGGCTGAGGTGTACCCATGACCAGCTCCGAAACCAGATTGCATAGTGTTGAAGGTACGGTGGGATTGGAGATGGTCGAGATGGCAGTCCGGACCATGAACAATGGTCATCTTAACAAGGCCATAAACAGTAGTAACCTGTCTCTTTCTCTCTCTGTTGCAGGTAACTGGGTCAGTCATTTCCTGTGTATTATTCTTCAGTCCTAAGCGTGACTAATGCACCTAAAAAACAGAAACATGCCTCCTCACTCACAGACACCGGTGATCCACATCTGGTGAGATGTTTGACTTACATCGCTAAATTTGCATCACTGTCTTGAATCTGTGTTACGGTAAAACGTGTGAGTGAAACACTGGGGTCCTTTCACAGAAAAATATTGTTTGTTAAGTGATCTGTTGTGACATTAAGTGGAGGAATGCCATACCACAACGAGTCCAAATACACTGATGACGTATGATACTGTATTGCAACCTAACTCTGCGCAAACATACGTCATTATGAGCATGTCAGCACTCCGAGTGACAAACAACCAAAACAAGTTGGAGGCCAAACATTTCAGTCAGGCAATCAGCAGATCTTTTCTGGATGGTTGTGTGGGGAAAACAGTACTATAGTCAGTGCTGCTGGGATTGTGAGGCAGAAGCACTGGATTTGGGAGAGGGAGAGAAGCCCAATGTGTTTCTGATTGTGTGAGTGTGTGGGTGGGTGGGTGGGTGCGTGCGTGCTCCCCGCTGAAAGCCTTCAGCCTCTCAGTGATATATAACCTCATTACACGTCCACCGTTAACACATGACAGGAGGGAAGATTCAGACAAGTCTAGATCAGACACACACACACACAAGACATGCTTAAATATATGCACACACACATTCATACACACAAGACATGCTTAAATATACGCACACACACATTCATACACACAAGACAGGATTAAGCACACACACACATTCATACACACAAGACATGATTAAGCACACACACACACACACACACTATACATGCTAAAGCACATGCAGTGGGACAAGCACATACACATAAACCTGTGTACACAGACATGCACACAATCACACACGCATATGAATAGCAGAGAGTATGGAGAGTCCACACAATGGCAAAACAGTACAAGCTCATCAAGTAGGAACAGAAATCACACCACCATCACAAATCACAAGAGTACAATATCCTGCACGATTACATCAGAGAAACATATTCCTGTCTACTGACAACAAGACACGTTAGTCAATCAGAGGAAGGCCTTGATGATAGCTAAAGCAGCTACGACAATACTTTACGTAACACGTTTATGGGCAAAGCCAAATAAGACACACACCATACTAAAGCCATATACAGAATCCACAGTAACCCGTAGTACGGACCATCACTCACCTCTAGGTATCAAAGCATTGTTTTAGAGGTGAGCTCTCTGAGTTCTCCCATGTTTAAGTGTGGTTGAACACTGATTTTGTTGTTCGTTGTAGCTGGCGGTGATTGGACAGTAGCACAGAACATGATGGTTCACAGAACACAGCAAGTCAACATGAAGGGAAACCTCAACAAGCAGGACAACCTGTTCAAAGAGAGAGCAATACCAGCCAATGGTCCTAGTTGATCTGTAGTTTAGACACAGAAGAAGCACATTAGATGTGCCGGACAGAAGTCTGTTGATGGCTGTAATTTCATTGCTGGGTAATCACTGGTCTCTACACATGTTATTTATGTTGTGTTGAAGATCCCAGTTGGTGGTAGGTGTGATAATGACCTCTGATCCTGTATTATAACCTAACCCTGTGAAAACAAAAAGACATTGTGAGCATGTCAGCACTCCAAGTGACAAACAACCAAAACAAGTTGGTGGCCAAACATTTCACTCAGGCAACGGATGGTTTGTTTTTGTTGTTGCCATGCGGTGAGGAATCACACTGTGAATATGAAAATAAGCCAAACATGTTGCGAGGCGTACAGTGAATTGTTAAAGATCACTGGGCTCTGCACGTTTTTATGTTGAGTTGAGGACCGCAGTTGCTGGTGTGTGTTGTGTATTATTTGTCTTTTATTAACAAGTGCTGCTCATCAAGTGCTGCTCAACAAGTGCTGCTCATCAAGTGCTGCTCAACAAGTGCTGCTCAACAAGTGCTGCTCATCAAGTGCTGCTCAACAAGTGCTGCTCAACAAGTGCTGCTCAACAAGTGCTGCTCAACAAGTGCTGCTCAACAAGTGCTGCTCAACAAGTGCTGCTCAACAAGTGCTGCTCAACAAGTGCTGCTCAACAAGTGCTGCTCAACAAGTGCTGCTCATCAAGTGCTGCTCAACAAGTGCTGCTCATCAAGTGCTGCTCAACAAGTGCTGCTCAACAAGTGCTGCTCAACAAGTGCTGCTCAACAAGTGCTGCTCATCAAGTGCTGCTCAACAAGTGCTGCTCAACAAGTGCTGCTCATCAAGTGCTGCTCAACAAGTGCTGCTCAACAAGTGCTGCTCATCAAGTGCTGCTCAACAAGTGCTGCTCAACAAGTGCTGCTCATCAAGTGCTGCTCAACAAGTGCTGCTCAACAAGTGCTGCTCAACAAGTGCTGCTCAACAAGTGCTGCTCAACAAGTGCTGCTCAACAAGTGCTGCTCAACAAGTGCTGCTCAACAAGTGCTGCTCAACAAGTGCTGCTCAACAAGTGCTGCTCAACAAGTGCTGCTCAACAAGTGCTGCTCAACAAGTGCTGCTCATCAAGTGCTGCTCAACAAGTGCTGCTCATCAAGTGTTGGGGACATGGGGGTACATGTAAATCAAGCCTCTTCAAAGATACACTTTATTTGCCCGTCTCATCTGCCAATAACCTTCAAAATCTTACCTGTAAATAATGTAAATATTAACATTTCAATTAAAATGCTATACGCCTACACACTAACTGACAGGGAGATGAAATAGAGATCTCTGCAAAAAATTTAAATATTTCCCTGATTTTAAGAGGTTCCACGTGTGAAATGATCTGTATTATTTTAGCCGAGGCATGATGACAAAAGGCAGACTCTCTGTGGCATGTTTTTCTCGTCTTTGGTTTGAGAAGCTGCGTGTAAGATGTGGTGGAACAATATTCCAACTGAGACAAAGATGTGAAGAATGATGAAGGGGTCTTGAAATACTCTCAAGGCCATTGCCACACGAGCGAGCGAGCGAGCGAGCGAGCGAGCGAGAGAGAGAGAGAGAGAGAGAGAGAGAGATAGAGAGAGAGAGAGAGAGAGAGAGAGAGAGAGAGAGAGAGAGAGAGAGAGAGAGAGAGAGATAGCGAGAGAGAGAGAGAGAGAGAGAGAGAGAGAGAGAGAGAGAGAGAGAGAGAGAGAGAGAGAGAGAGAGAGAGAGAGAGGAGAGAGAGAGAGAGAGAGAGAGAGAGAGAGAGAGAGAGAGAGAGAGAGAGATTATTAAATGAGAGATGGTGATAGAGATATTATTGAGAGTGGTAGAGATATTACTGAGAGTGGTAGAGATATTATTGAGAGAGAGGGTGATAGAGATATTGTTGAGAGATAGGGTGTGAGAGATATTGTAAATACAACCCATATTTATGTTTGTACATTACAACACTGTTATATATACGTAATATGACATTTGTAATGTCTTTATTCTTTTGGAACGTCTGTGAGTGTAATGTTAACTGTTCATTTGTATTGTTTTTTTCTCTCACTTTTGTATATTATCTACTTTACATGCTTTAGCAATGTTAACATATGTTTCCCATGACATTAAAGCCCCTTGAATTGAATTGAATTGATATTATTGAGAGAGAGGGTGATAGAGATATTACTGAGAGATGTAGAGATATTATTGAGAGAGAGGGTGATAGAGATATTATTGAGTGAGAGGGTATTGTTGAGAGAGAGGGTGTGAGAGATATCGTAAATACAACCCATATGTGTCACGTTCTGACCATCGTTCTTGTGTGTTTTCCTTGTTTTAGTGTTGGTCAGGACGTGAGCTGGGTGGGCATTCTATGTTGTGTGTCTGGTTTGTTTATTTCTATGTTTGGCCTGATATGGTTCTCAATCAGAGGCAGGTGTTAGTCATTGTCTCTGATTGGGAACCATATTTAGGTAGCCTGTTTTGTGTTGGGTTTTGTGGGTGATTGTTCCTGTCTCTGTGTTTGCACCAGATAGGACTGTTTTGGGTTTTCACGGTTCTTGTTTTTGTATTCAGTTGTTCATGTGTACATTTACGTATTAAAAGAACCATGGACACTTACCACGCCGCATATTGGTCCTCTGATCCTTTTCGCCTCTCCTCTTCGGATGAAGAGGAGGAAAACCATTACAATATGTATGTTCATTTATTTTCCCTTTTGTACTTCAACCATTTGCACATCGCTACAACACTGTAAATATACATTTGTAATGTCTTTATTCTTTTGGAAGGTCTGTGATTGTAATGTTTACTGTTCATTTTTTTTATTGTTCTCACTTTTGTATATTATCTACTTCACATGCTTTGGCAATGTTAACATATGTTTCCCATGACATTAAAGCCCCTTGAATTGAATTCATATTGTTGAGAGAGGGTGATAGGAATATTGTTGAGAGAGAGGGTTTTAGAGACAATGTTAGGAAAATACATCATGAGAGACTCATACAGAGATTCTGAAACTGAGTCAAGAGAGAGAAAGAGAGCGATGGCGAGAGAGCGAAAGACGGAGAGATTGTGATTGATGTGTGTTTGTTTTGCTAGCTGGCTGATCTGCTATAGTGTTAAACTCTCTGTAGTCTGGGCTCCCTCTGTTCTTCACCAGGTGATTAACACAAGTAAACCAATGGAGAAACTCACTGCAGCTCTGCTCTGGGGAAGCAGTCAGAGGGTTGAGTAAAGGGTGCAAGGGGACAGCTGGTCAGGAGGCTCCAGAGGCTACAGTGTGTGTCAGGACAATGTGCTAGCAGGAAGCGATGAAGCTCACAGAGAACACACGCACACTGTTGAGTGTTCTCAGATCAACATGTGTGTGTGGACGGAGAAAGAGACAGGGATCTGGATATCATAAACATAACAATGCTGCTGTACGTCTTCTAAAGTAAAGCATCCCAGCCACTCCAGTCCACCACTACAAATGACTCCAAGCAGTCTCTGCAGCATCTGAGGTGAGCATGACAGATGAAGACAAACCATTAACGCAGACCGTTACTCCTAACAGCATTCCAGCTCCGTTCTGATCCGCTACACAGAGACAACACTCTTCCTAGAGCTGGCCGCCCGGCCAAACTGAACAATCGGGGGAGAAAGGCCTTGGTCAGGGAGGTGACCAAGAACCTGATGTTCACTCTGACAGAGCTCCAGATTTCCTCTGTGGAGATGGCAGAACCTTCCAGAAGAACAACCATCTCTGCAGCTTCCACCAATCAGGCATTTGTGGTAGTGTGGCCAGACGGATGCCACTCCTCAGTGAAAGGCATGTCATGGAAATTCTACACATTTAAATGTACTTAAATGAACAATTATTTATTATCAGCGCTCTGGAGAGTATCCAACCAACTCAATGCACCAAGTACACAACAATTAGGAGCTCTCCTGGGGTAGTCCCGTTAGATAGCTTCTATACTGTTTACAGACACGTTACATAGGCATAGTTCATATGGTTGGTTCCTGCATGTGTCTGGCACTGTCTCCTATCTTAACTCATAGAACGTATTCAGGGCATTCTGCTAAATGGTCCTAAAGAGGGGGTCTATATCTTTACCAAGCACAGGCAGGAACCAATAATTATTTATGACACTAAGACAAAATAAAACATTTCAAGCTGTCTCTTCACGAGATACAATTTCCATCACATTCCATCCTCTTATCAATTGTATGATAATAATCATAACATTTTAAGGTAAGCATTATATTGGATATTTTATGTCAAAATACATAATTGTATTATGATTTATTATAATGAACCGGAGTGAATCTAATTTAATTCAATCATCATACTAAAGCTAAAATCTATAATCAGAGTAGTAAGTAAACAAAATCAATGCATAAAACCACAGACACTTTCAAACCCTTCATTCTGGGTTGTACAATCCAACTTTAAAACCTTCGCTTCATAGAGTTACACATATGCTTCTTACACAATTTAATTTCAGCTGGAGCTTTTGTTCCCAGTGGCATGTTGATGACAGATCAGTTTCTCAATGCCTGTTAAATCAAAAATATAAAAAAATGGAATTACAACCCTTGATGACTCCATCTTAACTTAACAACATCTTACAGCACTCCTTCCGTGGCCTCCAACTGCTCTTAAACGCTAGTTAAACCAAATGCATGCTTTTCAACCATTCGCTGTCCGCACCCACCCGCTCGACTAGCATCACTACTCTGGACGGTTCTGACCTAGAATACTTGGACGTCTACAAATACTTAGTTGTCTGACTAGACTGTAAACTCTCCTTCCACACTCATATCAAACATCTCCAATCCAAAATCAAATCTAGAATCTGCTTCCTATTTCGCAACAAAGCCTCCTTCACTCATGCCACCAAACTTACCCTAGTAACACGGACTATCCTACCGATCCTCAACTTCGGCGATGTCATCTACAAAATAACTTCCAATACTCTACTCAGCAAATTGAATGTAGTCTATCACAGTGCCATCCGTTTTGTTACCAAAGCACCTTTTACCACCCACCACTGCGACCTGTATGCCCTAGTCAGCTGGCCTCCGCTACATATTAGTCGCCAGAGCCACTGGCTCCAGGTCATCTATAAGTCTATGCTAGGTAAAGCTCCACCTTATCTCAGCTCACTGGTCACGATAACAACACCCACCTGTAAAACGTGCTCCAGCAGTTATATCTCACTGGTCATCCACCAAGCCAACACCTACTTTGGCCACCTTTCCTTCCAGTTCTCTGCTGCCAGTGACTAGAACGAATTGCAAAAATCGCTGAAGCTGTAGACTTACATTTCCCTCACTAACTTTAAACATCAGCTATCTGAGCAGCTAACCGATCGCTGCAGCTGTACATAGACCATCTGTAAATAGCCCACCCAATCTACCTACCTCATCCCCATATTGTTTTTTATTTACATTGCTGCTCTTTTGCACACCAGTATCACTACATCTGCTTATCATCATCTGCTCATCTATCACTTCAGTGTTAATCTGCTAAATTGTAATTACTTTGCTACTATGGCCTATTTATTGCCTTACCTCCTCATGCCATTTGCACACACTGTAGATAGAATTGTTTTTATTGTGTTATTGACTGTACACTTGTTTATTCTATGTGTAACTCCATGTTGTTGTTTCTGTCGCACTGTTTTGCTCTATCTTGGCCAGGTCGCAGTTGTAAATGAGAACTTGTTCTCAACTAGTTTACCTGGTTAAATAAAGGTGAAATAAAAAATAAATAAAAAATGGTATCCCATAAGGTAATGGTAAAATAGACTAGAGACATGTGTCCCTCATTCAGGGGCAGCACTCTCTCTGTCTCTCTCTCTCTCTCTCTCTCTCTCTCTCCTTCTCTTGTTCGGAATCACACCTAGGACTGATTCCATCCTAATGACTAGTGTTAACATAGCCTAGGGTGATCCGGCCTCACAAGAAAGTCAAAACAGAGGTCAGAGGTCATTTAACCCCATTAAGTGAGTGTTTCTTTCCCTGTACCTCAGATAATATTTTGTGTATCAGGTTTACATTGGGTTTTCTCATCAAGAGAATTTACATGTGTGCAACCAAAACTCTGACAATAGATACTTCAGAAAAGTTCATTTGTGTGCATCCTTTCTAAACTGTGAAAATCCACTAAAACAAAAACAACACCACTAACACCACTAACAAACATTCAATAACAGGTAAAAACAAACAAAATGGCCAGGCCTTACTTAATTTGGGGCTCCTTTAACAGCCGGATTTGTGTACCTTTATACTAACTGCCAAGGCACCTGCCTCAGAAAGTGTTTCAAAGGAAGAGATACAGAATCATTGATTTAAAAAAACTTGGAATGGGACATTTCATCAGTCCTGGAAGAAAGAAAATAAACATGTACTTAGTTTTCACTATGCTACATTTGAATCAGTCCTGAAAAGTCTTAATCATGAATTGTGTTTACTGCATCTTGGGCAGGAAGTCCTGATAAAACCATATGTATACAGAATTATACTCCAGACACATCAGATGATACTCTTTCCCGTAAAGCTGAATAGGCACCTACTAAAGTAAACTGACTCGGTGAGTGAATTTATAAGGAGATCTTGTACCCACTGTGTCAACCGTGGATGGATAGTGGCATTCGCTGCAAAACTGAAAGTGCTAACCACAGCATTTATCCATGGAGAATGGTCTTGGAAAATGGCTGAATATAAACAGTGTAGTTATTCTCTCCGCTAGTTAATCAAACAAGTGAAATTCCAGTACAGGGACAAAGTGGAGTCGCAATTCAACGGCTCAGACACAAGACTTATGTGGCAGGGTCTCCAAGAAACCACGGACTACAAAAAGAAAACCAGCCACGTCATGGACACCGACGTCATGCAAACTAATCACCTTCTTTGCCCGCTTTGAGGATAATACAGTACTACCGTTGCGGCCCGCTAACAAGAGCTAACACTTCTGTCATCATGAAGTGCTTTGAGAGACTAGTTAAAGATCATATCACCCCCACCTTACCGGCCACCCTAGACCCACTTCAGTTTGCATATCGCCCTAACAGGTCCACAGATTATGCAGTCACCATCACACTGCACACTATCCTATCTCATCTGGACAAGAGGAATACCTATGTAAGAATGCTGTTCATTGACTACAGCTCAGCATTTAACACCATAGTACCCTCCAAGCTCATCATCAAGCTGGAGGCCCTGGGCCTCAACCCCCCCTGTGCAATTGGGTCTTGGACTTTCTGATGGGCCACCCCCAGGTGGTGAAGGTAGGAAACAACATCTCCACCTCGCTGACCCTCAACACTGGGGACCCACAAGGGTGCGTGCTCAGCCCCCTCATATGTACTCCCTGTTCATCCATGACTGCGTGGCCATGCATGCCTCCAACTCAATCATCAAGTTTGCAGATGACACAACAGTAGTGGTCTTGATCACCAACAACAACGAGACAGCATACAGGGAGTAGGTGAGGGCACTCGGAGTGTGGTGTCAGGAAAATAACCTCTCACTCAAAGTCAACAAAACAAAGGAGATGATCGTGGACTTCAGGAAACAGCAGAGGGAGTACCCCCCCTATCCACATCGAAGAGACAGCAGAGGAGAAAGTGTTCATCTGCGTACACATCAACGATAAATTAAAATGTTTCACCCACACAGGCAATGTGGTGAAGAAGGTGCTACAGTGCCTCTTCAACCTCAGGAGGCAGAAGAAATTTGACTTGCCACCCAAAACCCCAACTAACTTTTACAGATCCACAATCGAGAGCATTCTGTCGGGCCGTATCACAGCCTGGTATGGTAACTGCTCCACCCTCAACCGCAAGGCTCTCCAGAAGGTGGTGCGGTCTACACAATGCATCACTGGGGGCAAACTACCTGCCCTCCATGATAACTATAGCACCCGATGTCACAGGAAGGCAAAAAATATCTTCAAAGACAACAACCACCCGAGCCACTGCCTGTTCACACCAGTACCATACAGAAGGTGAGGTCAGTACAGGTGAATCAAAGCTGGGACAGAGAGACTGAAGAACAGCTTCTAGCTCAAGGCCATCACTAACTCAGAGAGGCTGCTGCCTACATGGAGACCCTGTCACTCTAACAAATGGATCACTAGTCACTTTAAACAATGCCACTTTAAATAATGCCACTTTAATAATGTTTACATATATTACATTACTCATATCACATGTATATATATACACCTTGTATATGACGCTCGGCCATCGCTCATCCATATATTTATATGTACATAGTCTCATTCACCCCTTTTATATTTTTGTGTATTAGGTAGTTGTTGGGGAATTGTTAGATTACCTGTTAGATATTACTGCACTGTCTGAACCAGAACCAGATGCCCAAGCATTTCGCTTCACTCGCATTAACATCTGCTAACAATTTGTATGTGACAAATAACATTTTATTTGATTTAAATCCCAGAGCCCCTCTCTTGTAATCTTAATCTTTTTGGCATGTTGCAATGACAAACAGTTCTGTACTAACTGTCCCTAGGACATCAAGTAGTCAAAATGTGAAACCTGTTGTTTAGCAAATCTGCTAGGACCTTCAAAATGTTGGTGCTGACTTATCAGCTCAATATTTGGAACTAAAAACATTTACTTGAATCTACTTCAATTATGGATACAGTCCCATGTAATGGAAACATATTATTGTTTTAGATGGCATTACTTACCTAAGAGGGTGTGAACAATGCTGATTGAGTGTAGACAAAGAAGAGCTCTCCAGTAGGTATACCAAAACATTCAAGGGCCATTTTCTCAAAAGTGGGCTTGCAAGTTTATGAACTTTCAAAGCATAATTACTTCCCCATTGTTCCTCAGATACAGTGCATAATATACCATTTGGTTGCTCTCTGTCTCTGCTTTTATCCAATGTAAAAAAACACCATTGCAAATCTTGCTACATATGACCGAATCAAGGCAGTCGGTCACAATTCAACAACCATGTCTCTGTCACTAACAAATACAGTCATGGTTGGTAACTCTACAATTCACTCAAAAAGGCAAGGTTCAATGTGATATTATATTGGAGGCATGGCTTCATGGGGTTGTTAATCATCATTTTTAAGCTAATACAACTCAAATCTGGACCCCCCCCTATATGTTCACAATTGGTTTGAGTAATGACTTCAAAATCACTTTAAGTAACTGATATATTAAGTGCAACGGGTTTCTTAAAAAGTTTGGAGTAATGACAGAACATTGGGGTTTACACTGTAGAAGCCACAGATTACAGGCAACATCCACACTGAGCTAAAGGCTAGAGCTGCCACTTTCATGGAGAGGGACACTAATCCAGACATTTATAAGAAAGGCCGCTACGGCATCCGATCATCAAACAGGCAAAGCATCAATACGGGACTAAGATCAAATCCTACTATGCCGGCTCTGATGCTCATCAGGTTGTGTAAACTATCACAGATTACAAAGAAAACCAAACCACAAGCCTACCAGATTAGCTAAATGTCTTCGATGCTCACTTCGAGGCAAGTAACACTGAACCATGCATTAGAGCACCAGCTGTTCCGAACGACTGTCTGATCTCACTCTCCGTAGCTGATGAGTGAGACCTTTAAACAGGTGTAAACAACAACCTGACAACACAGCAGTGGTAAGACTGATCACAGACGACGTTAAGGCAGCCTATATGGAGGAGGTCAAGGACCTGGCAGTGTGGTGCCATCATAACAACCTCTCCCTCAATGTCAGCAAGAAAGGGGTTGATTGTGGACTACAATAAATGGAGGGGCGAGCACGCCCCCATCCACATCGATGAGACTGTAGTGGAGCAGGGTCGAGAGCTTCAAGTTCCTCTGTGTCCACATCACTAAGAAATTGACATAATCCACACACACCCAGACAGTTGTGAAGTGGGCACGACAGCGCCACTTCCCCTCAGGAGGCTGAAAAGATTTGGCATGGGTCCTCAAATCCTTAAAAGTTCTGCAGCTGCACAATTAAGAGCATATTGACTGACTGCATCACTGCTTGGTAAGGAAACTGCAAGGCACCCGATCCCAAGGCGCTAAAGAGGGTGGTGAGTACGGCCCAGTACATCACTGGGGTCGAGCTCCTTGCTATCCAGGACTTCTATACCAGGCGGTGTCAAAGGAAGGCCCAGAAAATTGCCAAAGACTCCAGCCACCCCAGTCATAGACTGTTCTCTCTCTACCACATGGCAAGCGGTACCGGAGCTCCAAGTCTAGGTCCAAGAGGCTTCTAAACAGCTTCTACCCCCAAACCATAAGACTCCTGAACATCTAGTCAAATGTCTACCCAGACTATTTGCATTGCCCCCCCCCTCTACTCTCCACACCACTGCCACTCTCTGTTGTCATCTATGCATAGTCACATTAACTCTACCTACATGTACATACCACCTCAACTAATTGGTGCCCCCACACATTGACTCTGTACCGGCACCCCCCTGTATATATTGTTATTTTTTTACTGCTGCTCTTTAATTACTTGTTACTTTTACCTCTTATTCTTATCCATATTTTTTTGAACTGCACTATTGGTTAGGGCTGGTAAGTAAGCATTTCACTGTTGTATTCGGCGCATGTGACTAATACAATAGTCTACGCCTATTGTTTACGAAGCACATTACAAATAACATTTGATTTGTAGCCTGGTGACATTGAAACCCAATGGGAACCGAGCCCTCTCATGTTCTGGTGACACGGGTGACAAATTACTCCGGTCATAAGAACAGCTGGAATGAGTTGGAAGGAAATGTGTGGTACCACACACGCCAGTTAGTCGTTGTGTATCAAAAGCTATGGGGAACAAGGAGGTTTCACGCATCGAAGCTCCAGCTCTCTGTGAGATCTACGTTTGTGTCTTTAAAGGAACACAGCTGAAATTGGTACCATCTTTCAAATCTGCTCCCTCAATGCTTCAAAGCAAGTCAATATGAGGCCTTTCTCAGTACACAGGGGAATCCCTTTGAGATCATGTTGGAGAAATCGGGATACATCTGAAGGTAGAAAATACAATATTGGTTCTCTGATGTTTACTGTTCCATGTTACATTGTGTTGCATTTGTACAATTCAACGTGTTAGGAAAACAGCAATCCTCTTGAGGACAGGAACATCAATCTATTTTCTCTCTATGACCATCTTTATCTCTGGATACACAAACACAAGTTTGGTCTTGCCCTTGGAAAAGCCCTCACATTCTCTTCCATCTGGCAATGAAGTGAACAAATAATCATTGAGTGATTCTTTGGCACAACGTGTTGGAGATACAGTATCAGTCAAAAGTTTGGACACAGCTACTCATTCAAGGGTTTTTCTTATTTTTACTATTTTCTAAATTGTAGATTTTTCTTTACCCTTATTTAACTAGGCAAGTCAGTTAAGAATAAATTCTTATTTTCAATGACAGCCTAGGAACAGTGGGTTAACTGCCTTGTTCAGGGGCAGAAGGACAGATTTGTACCTTGTCAGCTCAGGGATTTGAACTTGCAACCTTTCAATTACTAGCCCAACATTCTAACCACTAGGCTACCCTGCCGCCCCAGAACAGTGGTGAAGACATCAAAACTAGAAAATAGCACATATGGAATCATGTAGTTACTAACCATTAGATTTGAGATTCTTCAAAGCTGCCTTGATGACAGCTTTGCATACTCTTGGCATTCTTTCAACCAACTTCACCTGGAATGCTTTTCCAACCGTTTTGAAGGAGTTCCCACATATGCTGAGCCCTTGTTGTCTGCTTTTCCTTCACTCTACGGTCCGACTCATCCCGAACCATCTCATTTGGGTTGAGGTCAGGTGATTGTGGAAGCCTGGTCATCTGATGCAGCACTCCGTCACTCTCCTTCTTGGTCAAATAGCCCTTACGTAGCCTGAAGGTGTGTTGGGTTATTGTCCTGTTGAAAAACAAATGATGGTCCCACTAAGCACAAACCAGATGGGATGTCGTATCGCTGTAGAATACTGTGTTAACCATGCAGGTTAAGTGTGCCTTGAATTCTAAATAAATCACTGACAGTGTCACTAGCATATCACCCCCACACCATCGCACCTCCTCTTTGTAGCAATTTGACCATGAAGGCCTGATTCACGCAGTCTCCTCTGAACAGTTGATGTTGAGATGTGTCTGTTACCTGAAGTTTGTGAAACATTTATTTGGGCTGCAACTTCTGAGGCTGATAACTCTAATGAAGCAGAGGTAAGTCTGGGTCTTCCCTTCTTGTGGCGGTCCTCATGAGAGTCAGTTTCATCATAGTGCTTGATGGTTTTTGCGACTGCACTTGAAGAAACTTTAAAAGTTTTCCATTTTCCAGATTGACTGACAATGTCTTAGAGTAATGATGTGCTGTCATTTCTCTGTGCTTATTTGAGCTGTTCTTGTCATAATATGGACTTGGTCTTCTTCCAAATAGGGCTCTTCTGTATACCACCACTACCTTGTCACAACACAACTGATTGGCTCAAACGCATTAAGAAGGACAGAAATTCCACAAATGTACTTTTAACACACCTGTTATTTGAAATGCATTCAATGTGACTACCTCATGAAGTTGATTGAGAGAATGTCAAGAGTGTGCAAAGCTGTCATCAAGGCAAAGGCTACTTTGAAAAATCTAAAATCTAAAATATATTTAGATTTGTTACACCCTTTTTTTGGTTATAACATGATTCCATATGTGTTCTTTCATAGTTTTGATGTCTTCACTATTATTCTAAAATGTAGAAAATAGTAAAAATAAAGAAAAACCCTTGAATGAGTAGGTGGGTCCAAACTTTTGACTGGTACTGTACATTTTTGGTAAATTTGTAATGAAACAGTGATCTCTCTCAAGTCCATAGCACGGATCACACCTGAAACACATCCATGATTCCTCAGTCCTGTGTTCTTACAGAGTATATCCATCTGGGATCCCCACTGGGTAAGGACAGAGAGAAAGATGTGGAAACACACACAGAGAGCGATAGAGATAAGAGACACACATGTACTCACACACTGTTGGGTATCCTACTGGGATCACACTGCAGCTGTTGCTTAGACAGACTGTGGGAAAGTCAACATAAAGTTAGTTGACAGATGATTCAATCAAATGTGTAGACAACAACAACAAGTTGAGGTGCCACAGGGAGAGAAGGTATTTAGGACATAGTCAGTGCCAGCAGTCGTGGCCAGATTTGTGATGAGAGTAGCACACGCCTGATTGCACTTCATTTGTGATATATCCGGTAATGTACAGGGTGAAATTATTATTACCTAACATCTGTTGTTATTACTGAGATGGAGGAGGAAATATAAACCTGGTATTTCATATCACACACAACTGTCATTCTCTCAAAATACGTCATATATTATTAAATAGACCTCTTTCTCCTTTGTTCACTCAGTTTTTTTCTCTCTCTCTACACTTTCTCTCTCTCCACCTCCCTAAAGACCTTAGTATCCACAGGCAGGGTGTCAAAGTTTCAAGGGTTAGACAATGTAGTTGTGTATGGCTCCCTGAACGCGCGCTGAAAGGTTCTTGACAAAAACACCTCACCTGCTAATTTCTCTTTCTCGCTCGCTCTCCCTCTCTCTCTTCCTTTGTCTCGCTCACTCTCCCTCTCTCTCTTTCTTTGTCTCGCTCGCTCTCCCTCTCTCTCTTCCTTTGTCTCGCTCACTCGCTCTCCCTCTCTCTCTTTCTTTGTCTCGCTCGCTCGCTCTCCCTCTCTTTCTTTCTTTGTCTCACTCGCGCTCGCTCTCCCTCTCTCTCTTCCTTTGTCTCGCTCGCTCTCCCTCTCTCTCTTCCTTTGTCTCGCTCGCTCTCCCTCTCTCTCTTCCTTTGTCTCGCTTGCTCTTTCTCTCTCTCTCTCTTTATTATCCATCTCTGCATTTCTCATTAAAATAGTTTTCAGCCAGTGGAAATAGGGGTTTGAAACAGCCGGCCTTAGGTAGCACCTGCTGCAGCCACTGCCAGACTGCAGTTTGGTTTCACCGCAGTGGCCCCTGACTCCGGAGCTGGCCTCTCACCAAGCAGATTCCTTGAATTCTCCCTTTTCCACTCCACTGCCAAGAGCCGGGCCTGCTTTACTGCTGTTTTGTACGTCTTTTTGTTCCAAAACACACAAGAGATGAAATCACTTGGTGTGTAATAGCCGTGCATTTAGGGGAATTGGGGATAATTGTCATCAAAATTATACAAAGAAAAAACAGAAGTATATCACGTTATGGCAGGTGTAGGACTTACGCAACACTGGGCAATTTAAGCTATTCTAATTGGTCAAATTTGCACCCATTGTAAAATGGTTAAAAGCCAGCATCTATGTACTGTGAGGTTTTTAAAACTAGATAGCACTGAGTAACGTGACTTATTTCTGGTAATTTGATCTGCCTATTTGACACCTCCTCAGAACACACTGTGTCAATGTAACTGTTCCCAGACCAGTGATGGAGAGGCTCGGTCCAGTCCAGGCAGTGATTGCAGGGGCCAGTGAGGGGAGAGCAGGGGAGATATCCAGATCCAGTCTTAATTGTGAACAGGTGACCAGCAGCAGGCACAGCGCTATGGGCAGATCGGAAAAATCCGCTCGCCATTCCAACTGCAGTGGCGGTCCTTAAGACTACATTCCCTACGAAGCTAATTTAATTCCTTAATCCACACACACACATGCATGCACGCACGCACACACACACAGACACACAGTATCACACACCTCGCATGACCAACAGGAGGGCACCGCCAAAATGCATGATAAACACGTAACCAAAAACAGCACTTCATCCAGGAAATCCATTGACCAGGGGTCATCATTGAGGTGGTTTGGTAAGGGCTGCAATGAGGATGAAAGGTATGCATACACACAGGGCCAGGCATATACACACACATGCAGTACACACATATTCTGGCAGATATGCACATGAACACACACAAACTTAAGAAAGTGTGTGCAGTGAGTTGAAGTGTGTCACAATAATTTTGAGGTCACAGGTTGGTGTGTAAGCCTCAAAATGTTTTTTTTTACACACACATACCGTTTTGGAACTTAGCGGATTTGTTGGGGCTGAAAACCATCTGGTAACCATATTCCTGTCCAAGACAAGTCATGCGATTGGCTGGACACCAGCCAACACCACTGATTGGCCAGGACTCCCACATGAAAAAGAAAAGAGAAAGTTATGCATCTGTTATATCAGCCCTGACTAAGATGGACGCTTGATGTACAGTACCAGTCCAAAGTTTGGACACACCTACTCATTCAAGGGTTTTTCTTTATTTGTACTATTTTCTACATTGTAGAATAATAGTGAAGACATCAAAACTATGAAATAACACATATGGAATCTTGTAGTAAACAAAAAAGTGTTAAACAAATCAAAATATATTCAATATTTTTGATTCTTCAAAGTAGCCACCCTTTGCCTTGATGACAGATTTGCACACTCTTGGCATTATCTCAACCAGCTTCACCTGGAATGCTTTTCCAACAGTCTTGAGTTCCCAAATATGCTGATCACTTGTTGACTGTTTTTCCTTCACTCTGCGGTCTAATTCATCCAAAATCATCTTATTGTGTTGAGGTCGGGTGATTGTGGAGGCCGGGTCATCTGATGCAGCATTCCATTACTCTCCTTCTTGGTAAAATAGCCCTTACAAAGCCTGGAGGTGTGTTGGGTCATTGTCTTAAAAAACAAATGATGGCCCCACTAAGCGCAAAACAAATGGGAAGGAGTATTGCTGCAGAATGCTGTGGTAGCCATGCTGGTTAAGTGTTCTTTGAATTCTAAATAAATCACAGTGTCACCAGTACCCGCACACCATAACACCTCCTCCGTGCTTCACGGTGGGAACCACACATGCAGAGATCGTCCGTTCACCTACTCTGTCTCAAAAAGACCTGGCGGTTGGAAACAAAAATCTTTAATTTGAACTCATCAGACCAAAGGACAGATTTCCACCGGTCTAATGTCCATCACACATGTTTCTTGGCCCAAGCATGTCTCTTCTTATCATTGGTGTCCTTTAGTAGTGGTTTCTTTGTAGCAATTTGACCATGAAGGCCTGATTCATGTAGTCTCCTCTGAACAGTTGATGTTGAGATCTGTCTGTTACTTGAACTCTGTGAAGCATTTATTTGGGCAGCAATCTGAGGTGCAGTTAAGGACAGAGAAAAAGATGTGGAAACACACACACAGAGAGCGATAGAGACACAGACACACACACTGTTGGGTATCCTACTGGGATCACACTGCAGCTGCACCTCAGCGGCTGTCCTTATGAGAGCCAGTTTCATCAAAGTGCTTGATGGTTTTTGCGACTGCGCTTGAAGAAACTTTCTTGAAATTTTCCGCATTGACTGACCTTCATGTCTTAAAGTAATGATGGACTGTCGTTTCTCTTTGCTTAAGTCACACCTGTTAATTTAATTTAATTTCTCTCTCATGAAGCTGGTTGAGAGAATGCCAAGAGTGTTTAAAGTTGTCATCAAGGAAAAGGGTGACTACTTTGATGAATCTGAAATATAAAATATATTTTGATTTGTTTAAAAGAAATGGTTACTCTACAATATTCTACAATGTAGAAAATAGTAAAAATGTAGAAAAACCCTTGAAAGAGTAGATCACTGCGTACAGTGCCTTCGGAATGTTTTCAGACCCCTTGAATGTTTCCACATTTTTTTCCGTTACAGCCTTATTCTAAAATGGATTCAATTGTATTTTCCCCTCATCATTCTAAAACAATATCCCATAATGACAAAACAAAACAGGTTTTCAGAAATGTAGAAATAAAACACATTTACATAAGTATTCAGACCCATTACTCAGTACTTTGTTGAAGCACCTTCGGCAGTGATTACAGCATTGAGTCTTCTTGGGTATGACGCTACAAGCTTGGTACACCTGTATTTGGGGAGTTTCTCCCATTCTTCTCTGCAGATCCTCTCAAGCTCTGTCAGGTTGGATGGGAACTAAGCTGCACATCTATTTCAAATCAAATCAAATTGTATTAGTCACATGTGCTGAATACAACAGGTGTAGACCTTACAGTGAAATGCTTACTTACGAGCCACTAACCAACTGTCATGACGTGCCCTGGGGGGAGGACCATAGCCCCCCCCCTCCCTCTCTCTCTCTCTTTCCACAGTTTTTTTTCTTGAAGACAGGTCATAAATACCTGGTAGAAACTGCCATGCAGCATTGAGGGAGAGAGAACATATTCAATCAATCCATATCCCAGTCTGCTGTTCCCACATGCTTCAAGAGTGCCACCATTGTTCCTGTTCCCAAGAAAGCTAAGGTAACTGAGCTAAACGACTACCGCCCCATAGCACTCACTTCCGTCATCATGAAGTGCTTTGAGAGACTAGTCAAGGACCATATCACCTCCACCCTACCTGACACCCTAGACCCACTCCAATTTGCTTACGGCCCAAATAGGTCCACAGACGATGCAATCTCAACCACACTGCACACTGCCCTAACCCATCTGGACAAGAGGAATACCTATGTGAGAATGCTGTTCATCGACTACAGCTCAGCATTTAACACCACAGTACCCTACAAACTCGTCATCAAGCTCGAGACCCTGGGTCTCGACCCCGCCCTATGCAACTGGGTACTGGACTTCCTGACGGGCCGCCCCCAGGTGGTGAGGGTAGGTAACAACATCTCCACCCCGCTGATCCTCAACACTGGGGCCCCACAAGGGTGCGTTCTGAGCCCTCTCCTGTACTCCCTGTTAACCCACGACTGCGTGGCCATGCACGCCTCCAACTCAATCATCAATTTGCGGACGACACAACAGTGGTAGGCTTGATTACCAACAACGACGAGACGGCCTACAGGGAGGAGGTGAGGGCCCTCGGAGTGTGGTGTCAGGAAAATAACCTCACACTCAACGTCAACAAAACTAAGGAGATGATTGTGGACTTCAGGAAACAGCAGAGGGAACACCCCCCTATCCACATCGATGGAACAGTAGTGGAGAGGGTAGTAAGTTTTATGTTCCTCGGCGTACACATCACAGACAAACTGAATTGGTCCACCCACACAGACAGCATCGTGAAGAAGGCGCAGCAGCGCCTCTTCAACCTCAGGAGGCTGAAGAAATTCGGCTTGTCACCAAAAGCACTCACAAACTTCTACAGATGCACAATCGAGAGCATCCTGTCGGGCTGTATCACCACCTGGTACGGCAATTGCTCCGCCCACAACCGTAAGGCTCTCCAGAGGGTAGTGAGGTCTGCACAACGCATCACCGGGGGCAAACTACCTGCCCTCCAGGACACCTACACCACCCGATGTCACAGGAAGGCCATAAAGATCGTCAAGGACAACAACCACCCGAGCCACTGCCTGTTCACCCCGCTATCATCCAGAAGGCGAGGTCAGTACAGGTGCATCAAAGCAGGGACCGAGAGACTGAAAAACAGCTTCTATCTCAAGGCCATCAGACTGTTAAACAGCCACCACTAACATTGAGTGGCTGCTGCCAACACACTGACTCCAGCCACTTTAATAATGGGAATTGATGGGAATTGATGTAAAATATATCACTAGCCACTTTAAACAATGCTACTAAATATAATGTTTACATACCCTACATTATTAATCTCATATGTCTACGTATATACTGTACTCTATATCATCTACTGCATCTTTATGTAATACATGTATCACTAGCCACTTTAAACTATGCCACTTTGTTTACATACTCATCTCATATGTATATACTGTACTCGATACCATCTACTGCATCTTGACAAATTTTGCATTTCATGACAAAGAGACCCACGGTAAGCAGGACGAATCGAATGGTTAAGAAGTCAGAGAACACAGGGACAGAGTCCCCATGTTGGAGTGGTTACAATTCTATAGGCCATCGAAGACCATACAGCTATACTTTTGGCTACACTGCTGGAAATGATTAAACTCTGAGACTATCAATCACTACAGAATAAGAGCAAATCTTAGGCATATAATTACTAGTCTGCAGCTAGAAATTACGCAAATCTAGGACGAGAATACCGACAACCGCCGAAGCATTAACTCTATGAGAACACTTCCAAATGGTATTCTGAGGTATTCATTCTAACCACCTACAACCACGAAAGACATTGTGACTTCAGGGAAAGGTAACCAGAGACTCTGATGAACATTACAGGTTGATCGAGGACTCCAACAGAGAAGACAACAATGACATACGGGCGTAAATTATGCAATTATGAGCAGCCATTAATGTGCAAAGGATTTGCATTTCAATTAATATAACTATTGACTGTGTGTAGTGAATCCATTTAGTCTTTCCTGCTCTTTCTCAGTGCCCACCCCTTTCCTTTGTCTACCATGCCGTCATATCAGCTTAGACCACTAGGGACTTTTCTATCAATGTTAGTAACCAATATCTACTGTTTGTTATGTAATTCTGTGTGATTATTTAGTTAGTAAATAAATAATGAAGCCAATTTGTATATCGCTGATTCATGATTTTGGCTAGGGTTCGTGCAGATGTTCAGTAATGAGAATTGAGGTAAAAATTGAGGTAATAATAATAATAATAATAATAATAATAATAAATTAATAGAAGACTAATTGATCAGATATTAAAATATCTTTGGAGTTATATTCGGAAAACTTTGTAACCGCAACATTTTCCATGGTGCCCCAACTTCCTAGTTAATTAATGTTTAAATGATTAGTTTAATCACGTAACAATTAAACCTAGAGAATTGATTTGATAAAATAACAGTCTTCACATTTAATGATAGTCACAGACAAGACAACACTACGCAGTTAAAAGAAAAAAAGGGAAAAAATAAGAATAAGAAATTAAAGTTATTAAAGAGCAGCAGTAAAATAACAATAGCGAGACTATATACAGGGGGGTACCGGTACAGAGTCAATCTGCGGGGGCACCAGTTAGTCAAGGTAATTGGAGTCGTGCCTGGCCGTGCAGTCATGAGGCCTTTCTAATCGACCTGGCCCGGGTGTCCTGGAAGGATATTGACCTCATCCTGTCAATAGAGGATTCTTGGTTGCTCTTTAAAAGTGTTTTCCTCACCATCTTAAATAGGCATGCCCCATTCAAAAAATGTAGAACAAAGAACAGATATAGCCCTTGGTTCACACCAGATTTGACAACCCTGGACCAGCACAAAAACATCCTGTGGCGTTCTGCATTAACATCGAATAGTCCCTGCGATATGCAACTTTTCAGGGAAGTCAGGAACCAATATACACAGTCAGTTAGGAAAGCTAAGGCTAGCTTTTCCAACAGAAATTGGAACTGTAAAGTCCATGGAGAATAAGATAACCTCCTCCCAGCTGCCCACTGCACTGAAGCTAGGAAACACTGATAAATCTATGATAATTGATCATTTCAATAAGCATTTTTCTACGGCTGGCCATGCTTTCCACCTGGCTACCCCTTCCCCGGCCAACAGCTCTGCACCCCCTATAGCAACGTGCCCAAGCTCCCCCGCTTCTCCTTCACCCAAATCCAGACAGCTGATGTTCAGAAGAAGCTACAAAATCTGGATACCTACAAATCAGCTGGGCTAGACAATCTGGACCCTCTCTTTCTGAAATGATCCACCATAATTGTTGCAACCCCTATTACTAGCCTGTTCAACTTCTCTTTCTTATCATCTGATTTCCCTAAAAGATTGGAAAGCTGCCGTGGTTCTCCCCTTCTTCAAAGGGGAGACACTCTAGACCCAAACTGTTATAGACCTATATCCATCCTGCCATACTTTTCTAAATTCTTCGAAAGCCAAAAGAATTGCTGACCATTTCAAATCCCACTGTACCTATGCAATCTGGTTTCCAAGCTGGTCATGGGTGCACCTCAGCCACACTCAAGGTCCTAAACAACATCATAACCACCAACGATAATAGACACTACTGTGCAGCCATCTTCATCAAACTGGCCAAGGCTTTTGACTATGTCAATCACCGCATTCTTATTGGCAGACTCAATAGCCTTGGTTTCTCAAATGACTGCCTCGCCTGGTACAGCAACTACTTCTCAGATAGAGTTCAGTGTGTCAAATCGGAGGGCCTGTTGTCCAGACCTCTGGCAGTCTCTATGGGGGTGCCACAGGGTTCAATTCTCGGGCCAACTCTTTTCTCTGTATGTATAAATTATGTCGCTCTTGCTGCTGGTGTTTCTCTGATCCAGAAAACACCATTCTGTATACATCTGGCCTGTCTTTGGACACTGTGTTAACAAACCTCCAAAAGAGCTTCAATGCCATACAACACTCCTTCTGTGGCCTCCAACTGCTTTTAAATGCTAGTAAAATAAATGCATGCTCTTCAACCCGCTCTCTCCCGCCCGACTAGCATCACTACTCTGGACAGTTCTGACTGAGGATATGTGGACAACTACAAATATCTAGGTGTCTGGTTAGACTGTAAACTCTCCTTCCACACTCACATTAAGCATCTCCAATCCCCCAAAAAATCTAGAATCAACTTCCTATTTCGCAACAAAGCCTACTTCACTCATGCTGCCAAACATAACCTAGACTTCAGCGATGTCATTTACAAAATAGCATTTAACACTCTACAAATTGGATGCAGTCTATCACAGTGCCATCCGTTTTGTCACCAAAGCTCCATATACTACCCAACACCGCGACTTGTATGCTCTCGTTGGCTGGCTCTCGCTACATATTCGGCGCCAAACCCACTGGCTCCAGGTCATCTATAAGTCTTTGCTAGGTAAAGCCCCGCCTTATCTCAGCTCACTGGTCACCATAGCAACATCCACCCATAGCACACGCTCCAGCAGGTATATTTCATTGGTCTTCCCCAAAGCCAACTCTTCCTTTGTCCGCCTTTCCATCCATTTCTCGGCTGCCAATCACTGGAACGAATTGCAAAAATCACTGAAGCTGGAGTCTTATATCTCCCTCTCTAACTTCAATCATCAGCTGTCAGAGCAGCTTACCGATCACTGTACCTGTACACAGCCCATCTGTAAATAGCACACCCAACTACCTCATCCCCATATTGTTATTTATCTTTTTGCTCTTTTGCACCTCAGTATCTCTACTTGCACATCATCATCTGCACATCTATCACTCCAGTGTTAATGCTAAGTTGTAATTATTTAGCCTCTATGACCTATTTATTGCCTACCTCCCTAATCTTCTACATTTGCACACACTGTACATAGATCTTTTTATTGTGTTATTGACTGTACGTTTTTTTATCCCATGTGTAACTCTGTGTTGTTGTTTTTGTCGCATTGCTTTGCTTTTTTCTTGGCCAGGTCGCAGTTGTAAATGAGAACTGGCCTACCTGATTAACTTCATAAGGTATAGGGGGCAGCATTTTCATTTTTGGATAAATAGCGTGCCAAGTTTCAACTTCCTGCTACTCATGCCATTATTATTAGACTTGGATAGCAAACACTCTGAAGTTTCTAAAACTGTTTGAATCATGTCTGTGAGTATAACAGAACTTATGTAGCAGGCAAAACCCCGAGGACTAACCATTGCGATTTTTTTTTAGGTCTCTGTCTGTTCAGTGAGTTCTCATTGGGAAACTATATTTCTTAGGCACTTATTTGCCGTTCCTACCGCTTCCACTGGATGTCACTAGTCTTTGGAATTTGGTTGAGGTTATTCCTTTGTGCAATGAAGAAGTACGGCCATCTAGGAATTGGGTAACACTGTTGAGAGTTGCACAAGACTTGAAAAGTAGCATTGTTTTGTTGTCTTCATGTATTGAACACAGACTCGTCTTCAATTTGATCGATTATTAACGTTTAAAAATACCTAAAGTTGTATTACAAAAGTAGTTTGAAATGTTTTGGCAAAGTAACTTTTGAGATATTTTGTAGTGACGTTGCGCAAATTGGAAGCTGTTTTTTTCTGGATCAAACGCGCCAAATAAATGGACATTTTGGATATATATGGATGGAATTAATCGAACAAAATGACCAATTGTGATGGTTATGGGACATATTGGAGTGCCAACAAAAGAAGCTCGTCAAAGGCATGATTTATATTTTATTTCTGCGTTTTGCGTAGCGCCTGCAGGGTTGAAATATGCTACTCTCTTTGTTTACTGTTGTGCTATCATCAGATAATAGCTTTTTATGCTTTCACCGAAAGGCCTTTTTAAAATCTGACATGTTGGCTGGATTCACAAGGAGTGTAGCTTTAATTTAGTATCTTACATGTGTGATTTAATGAAAGGAGTGTAGCTTTAATTTAGTATCTTACATGTGTGATTTAATGAAAGTTTGATTTTTATATAATTTTATTTGAATTTGCCGCGCTGCATTTTCCCTGGCTTTTAGCCAAGTGAGATGCTAGCGTCCCCTATCCTAGAGAGGTTATATAAAGGTGAAATATATTTTTTTCTTTTAAATGAGGGAAGAGGGATTACAGGAGGGGACTGAGTGTGCACCCCTGAGGGGCACCTGTGTGAGGATCAGTTTGGCTGAGTTATTGTTAACTACCCTTACCACCTGGGGGCGGCCCATCAGGAGTACATGATTCAGATTAATAGGGAGGTGTTTAGTCCCAGGGTCCTTAGCTTTGAGGACGCTGAGCTGTAGTCAATGAATAGCATTCTCACATGTGTTCCTTTTGTCCAGGTGGGAAAGGGCAGTGTGGAGTACAATAAAGATTGCATCATCTGTTGATCTGTTGGGGCGGTATGCAAATTGGAGTGGGTCTTGGGTTTCTGGGGATGATGGTGTTGATTTGAGAAATGACCAGCCTTTCAAAGCACTTTATGGCTTCAGACGTGAATGCTAAGGGTCGGTAGTCATTTAGGCAGGTTACCTTAGTGTTCTTGGGCACAAGGACTATGGTGGTCTGCTTGAAACATATTGGTATTACAGACTTGGACAGGGAGAGTTTGAAAATGTCAGTGAAGACATTTGCCAGTTTGTCAGTGCATGCTCGGAGTACACATCCTGGTAATCCATTTGGCCCTGTGGCCTTGTGAATGTTGACCTGTTTCAAGGTCTTACTCACATTGGCTGCGGAGATCGTGATCACACAGTCTTCTAGAACAGCCGGTGCTCTCATGCATGTTTTGGTGTTATTTGCCTCGAAGCGAGCATAGAAGTAGTTTAGCTCATCTGGAAGGCTCATGTCACTACGCAGCTCTTGGCTGTTTTTCCCTTTGTAGTCTGTAATGGTTTGCAAGCCCTGCCACATCCGACGAGCATCAGAGCCGGTGTAGTACAATTAGTTCAGAATCCTGTATTGACGCTTTGCCTGTTTGATGGTTCGTCAGAGGGAATAGCGTGATTTCTTATAAGCTTCCGGGTTAGAGTCCCGCTCCTTGAAATCGGCATCTCTAGCCTTCAGCTCAGTGCAAATGTTGCCTGTAATCCATGGCTTATGGTTGGGGTATGTACATGAACATATTCCATCCAGTCTGACCTAGCAAAACATTTTCATGTGTCTCCAGAGATGTTCGATCAGGTTCAAGTCCGGTCACTTGCTGGGCCTCTCAAGGACATTCAAAGACTTGTCCCAAAGCTACTCCTGCGTTGTCTTGGCTGTTTCCTTAGGGTCATTGTCCTGTTGGAAAGTGAACCTTCACCCATTTCTGAGGTCCTGAGTGCTCTGGATCAAGTTTTCATCAAGGATCTCTCTGTAATTTGCTGTGTTAATATTTTCCTCGGTCCTGACAGGTCTACCAGTCCCTGCCGCTAAAAAACATCCCCAAAGCATGATGCTGCCTCCACCATGATTCACCGTAGGGATGGTGCCAGGTTTCCTCCAGACGTGACACTTGGCATTCAGGCCAAAGTGTTCAATCTTGGTTTCATCAGACCAGAGAATCTTTCTCATGGTATGAGAGTCTTTAGGTGCCTTTTGGCAAACTCCAAGCGGGCTGTCATGTGCCTTTTACTGAGGAGTGGTTTCCGTCTGGCCACTCTACCATGAAGGCCTAATTGGTGGAGTGCTGCAGAGATCGTTCTTCTTCTGGAAGGTTCTCCCACCTCCCTGACCAAAGCCCTTCTCCCCCGATTGCTCACTTTGGCCGGGCGGCCAGCTCTAGGAAGAGTCTTGGTTCTAAACTTCATCCATATAACAATGGAGGAGGCCACTGTGTTCTTGGGGACCTTCAATGCCGCAGACATTTTTTGGTACCCATACCCAGATCTGTGCCCCGACACAATCCTCTCTCGGAGCTCTACGGACAATTCCTTCTACATCATAGCGTGGTTTTTGCTCTGTCAACTTATATAGACAAGTGTGTGCCTTTCCAAATCATGTCCAATCGACTGAATTTACCACAAGTGGATTCCAATCAAGAAACAGGATGCCCTGAGCTCAATTTCGAGACTCATAGCAAAGGGTCTGAATACTTATGTAAATAAGGTATTTCTGTTTTCGAAACTGTCTTTATGGGGTATTGTGTGTAGATTGCTGAGGATAACGTGACAAAATGTGGATAAAGTCAAGGGTTCTGAGTACTCTCCAAAGGCACTGTATGTAAATGGGAAATTGTTTGTTTTTGGTGCAGGACTGTATTGTACAGCTGATTATTGACAAGTGCACATACGTTTATAGTGAGTGTACAGCATGTGTACCAGATGGCTAACATGTCATCGCACAACAACATCAACTTTCCTATGAGCCCAAAAGGACACGTAAGCTTCTTGTGCCAAAGTTACGGTTGGCTTCAGTGTGATCCCAAACTGCCTCCCATGTGGTCCCAAACTGTTCAAACTGTTCACACCCCTCTTGTTCACACCCCTCCTGTTCACACCCCTCTCAGCAGACCAAGCCTGACCTGCTGAGGAGTGACTGACTCCATCCTAGCTGGAGGGGTGCTCTCATCTTATCTACCAATATAGACAGGGTTCTAACTCCTCTAGCTCCACAATGAAATAGGGTGCAGGCCAGCCAGCAGGCTGTTAGCCAGCCTGCCAGCTTAGTGGAGTCTGCCACTAGCACAGTCAGTGTAGTCAGCTCAGCTATCCCCATTGAGACCGTGTCTGTGCCTCGACCTAGGTTGGGCAAAACTAAACATGGCAATGTTTGCCTTAGCAATCTCACTGGAATAAAGAATTCTTCCATTTCTGCCATTATTGAAAGAGATTGTGATACCTCACATCTCAAAATAGGGCTACTTAATGTTAGATCCCTCACTTCCAAGGCAATTATAGTCATTGAACTAATCACGGATAATAATCTTGATGTGATTGGCCTGACTGAAACATGGCTTAAGCCTGATGAATTTACTGTGTTAAATGAGGCCTCACCTCTTGGTAACACTAGTGACCATATCCCTCGAGCATCCCGCAAATGAGGTGTGATAGCAAATTTCAATTTACAAAAAAAAAAACAGACGTTTTCGTCTTTTGAGCTTCTAGTCATGAAATCTATGCAGCCTCCTACTCAATCACTTTTTATAGCTACTGTTCACAGGCGTATACAGCGTTCCTCACCGAGTTCCCTGAATTCCTATCGGACGCTGTAGTCATGGTAGATAATATTCAAATTTTTGGTGACTTTAATGTTCACATGGATAAGTCCATAGACCCACTCCAAATGGCTTTCAGAGCCATCATCGACTCGGTGGGTTTTGTCCAACATGTCTTCGGACCTACTCACTGCCACAGTCATACTCTGGACCTAGTTTTGTCCCGTGGAATAAATTATGTGGATCTTAATGTTTTTCCTCATAATCCTGGACTATCGGCCCACCATTTTATTATGTTTGCAATTGCAACAAATAATCCCAACCAAGGAGCATCAAAAGTCGTGCTATAAATTCACAGACGACACAAAGATTACTTGATGCCCTTCCAGATTCCCTCTGCCTACCCAAGGACGTCAGAGGACAAAAATCAGTTAACCACCTAACTGAGGAACTCAATTGAACCTTGCGCAATACCCTAGATGCAGTTGCACCCCTAAAAACATTTCTCATAAGGAACTAGCTCCCTGGTATACAGAAAATACCAGAGCTCTGAAGCAAGCTTCCAGAAAATTGGAACTGGAAGTCTTCCGACTAGCTTGGAAAGACAGTACTGTGCAGTATCGAAGAGCCCTTACTGCTGCTCGATCATCTTATTTTTCCAACTTAATTGAGGAAAATAAGAACAATCCAAAATGTATTTTTGATACTGTCGCAAAGCTAACTAAAGAGCAGCATCCCCCAAGTGAGGGTGGCTTTCACTTCAGCAGTAATAAATTCATGAACTTCTTTGAGGAAAAGATCATGATTATTAAGCAAATTACGGACTCCTCTTTAAATCTGCGTATTCCTTCAAAGCTCAGTTGTCCTGAGTCTGCACAACTCTGCCAGGACCTAGGATCAAGAGAGACACTCAAGTGTTTTAACACTATATCTCTTGACACAATGATGAAAATAATCATGGCCTCTAAACCTTCAAGCTGCATACTGGACCCTATTCCAACTAAACGACTGAAAGAGCTGCTTCCTGTTGCCATAACGTTGGCCTGGGGGGTAGGTTTATGACAGTCATAAATACCTCTTCCCCCCTTTTTCCTTTCTCTACCCTACTGATGTTACATTTGAAAACCCCTTGGTTAACATAGAGATTCTGGGAACATCAGACGGTGGGGGGAATTAACTATATTCTGGTAATTCGATCAATTGAACATATGCGGTGGTACTTAATGAATATCATGTCAGTTCGGTTGTCATCTGAGACCTTCTCATCAATGATAAGATGACATAAACTCCATAGTGGAAAGACTACACATCAGAGTTATCGGATTCACATGGAATTGATGTTCAATTTAAATGATTGAATATGAAATTATTCGTGATGGGATGAAATGTGATTTTAGCTTCTAAAATGTGAGATTTGGGTTTTCATAAGATAGGGCTCGGTTCAATCAGTGGCCCACCCCTGTGAAGGGACATGGGCTATAAAACTTTTCAAACATGCCCTCCTCACCCTTCCTATATAAGCCCTTGACAACAATATAACCTCCTGTTCCGAGGACGTGAGGACGACGGTCCTATGTCAGAATAGTTCAGATAATAACTACAGAACGAAGCCAACATCAGCGTGAGCTTTGGTTGCGAATGGTATGAACTTTGAACTCTTATTCACTACAGAAGCGATACCTCCTAGCCGTTGAGTTAGCAACAGCAGATGCAACGAGGGTTAGGAAGGAACAGAAAGAGTATCACCCAACGACGTTACTACAACGTATCCAATTGACAACCAGAGACTCGGTTGGGCAACACGGCCTTCCATCTACCACCAACCTACCGAAGCGCAGCTCAGAGTAAATATTTATTGCATTTTCCTTTTCCAAATGGGCGGTAATTTAGAATGCATAAGATACTGTATTTACGATAGCACAGCTTCTTCCCTTTGTTCCTCAGTCTTCCCGCTCTTTCACTCAAACCCAACCCCTTTTCTTTTGTGTAACAAGCTGTCATATCTGTTCCGCCCGCTAGGGATGTTTTCCTTTATGACACAATTTGTAATCAAGTTATGATTAATAATGTGTATGTGTAATTCTGTGTGATTAGTTAGGTATTTAGCAAATAAATAATTAAACCCAATTTTGTATTGCTGATTCAACTTGTGAGCCAGGGTTCGTGCCAATAACCAAAAATGTACAACTTTCAGATGAGACTGAATTAGGGTGGGGATTAATATTGACTGCTATTGATTTTAAATATTACTAGGTCTTTAAGAGTTTATTCGGAAGAATAAAAAGCTCTATAAATATTATTTTGTGGTGCCCCGACTCTCTAGTTAATTACATTTACATGATTAGCTCAATCAGGTAATATTATTTAAGGAGAAATTATTTTATAGAATAGCATGTCATATCACTTAATCCGGCATAGCCAAAGACACGACACTGTGCTTGGCCCTCCTATGTTGAACATAATAAACGGCTCTCTATCCACCGGATGTGTACCAAACTCACTAAAAGTGGCAGTAATAAAACCTCTCTTGAAAAAGCCAAACCTTGACCCAGAAAATATAAAGAACTATCGGCCTATATCGAATCTTCCATTCCTCTCGAAATTTTTAGAAAAGGCTGTTGCGCAGCAACTCACTGCCTTCCTGAAGACAAACAATGTATACGAAAAGCTTCAGTCTGGTTTTAGACCGCATCATAGCACTGAGACTGCACTTGTGAAGGTGGTAAATGACCATTTAATGGCATCAGACTGAGGCTCTGCATCTGTCCTCATGCTCCTAGACCTTAGTGCTGCTTTTGATACCATCGATCACCACATTCTTTTGGAGAGATTGGAAACCATGTGAGAGACGCAAACTCAGTCTCAACCTTTAAGTCTTTACTGAAGACTCATCTCTTCAGTGGGTCATATGATTGAGTGTAGTCTGGCCCAGGAGTGTGAAGGTGAACGGAAAGGCTCTGGAGCAACGAACCGCCCTTGCTGTCTCTGCCTGGCCGGTTCCCCTCTTTCCACTGGGATTCTCTGCCTCTAACCCTATTACAGGGGCTGAGTCACTGGCTTACTGGTGCTCTTTCATGCAGTCCCTAGGAGGGGTGCTTCACTTGAGTGGGTTGAGTCACTGATGTGATCTTCCTGTCTGGGTTGGCACACCCCCCTTGGGTTGTGCCGTGGCGGAGATCTTTGTGGGCTATACTCGGCCTTGTCTCAGGATGGTAAGTTGGTGGTTGAAGATATCCCTCTAGTGGTGTGGGGGCTGTGCTTTGGCAAAGTGGGTGGGGTTATATCCTTCCTGTTTGGCCCTGTCCGGGGGTATCATTGGATGGGGCCACAGTGTCTCCTGACCACTCCTGTCTCAGCCTCTAGTATTTATGCTGCAGTAGTTTATGTGTCGGGGGGCTAGGGTCAGTTTGTTATATCTGGAGTACTTCTCCCATCTTATCCGGTGTCCTGTGTGAATTTAAGTATGCTCTCTCTAATTTTCTCTTTCTCTATTTCTTTCTCTCTCTCTGAGGACATGAACCCTAGGACCATGCCTCAGGACTACCTGTCATGATGACTCCTTGCTGTCCCCAGTCCACCTGGCTGTGCTGCTGCTCCAGTTTCAACTGTTCTGCCTGCGGCTATGGACTCCTGACCTGTTCACCGGACGTGCTACCTGTCCCAGACCTATTATTTGACCATGCTTGTCATTTATGAACATTTGAATATCTTGGCCAAGTTCTGTTATAATCTAAGAGGACTGGCCACCCCTCATAGCCTGGTTCCTCTCTAGGTTTCTTCCTAGGTTTTGACCTTTCTAGGGAGTTTTTCCTAACCAACGTGCTTCAACACCTGCATTGCTTGCTGTTTGGGGTTTTAGGCTGTGTTTCTGTACAGCACTTTGAGATATCAGCTGCTGTACGAAGGGCTATGTAAATACATTTGATTTGTTGGCAGAGAGAAAAAAAAATCGTTTTTAAAGCTAATTTCCTGCAATTGTACACATTACGCCATGGAGCGAAGATAACGTTTTGCAGTTTTAAAGCTAATGTCCTGCAATTCTACACATTTTCCATGTCTTTTGTGTGTTCAGTGGGCATTGGAGCCCCAGAGGACTGCTCCTTTGCACCCCAGTATCTACTTGCACATTCATCTTCTGCACGTCTATCACTCCAGTGTTTAATTGCTAGACTGTGATTATTTTGCCACTACGGCCTATTTATTGCCTTACCTCCCTTATCTTACTTTATTTGCACACACTGCATATAGACTTTTCTATTGTGTTATTGACTGTATGTTTGTTTATTCGACGTGTAACTCTGTGTTGTTTGTTTTTGTCGCACTGCTTTGCTTTATCTTAGCCAGGTCGCAGTTGTAAATGAGAACTTGTTCTCAACTGGCCTACCTGGTTAAATAAAGGTGTTCTCAACTGGCCTTCCTGGTTAAATAAAGGTGTTCTCAACTGGCCTACCTGGTTAAATAAAGGTGAAATTAAAATGTATTTAAACAATCACCAGAAAAAGAGACGGGAACAGGCTGAGACTGACAGGTCCAAACCTTCTGTTCTTCCACAGTTACACAATAATCTGTTTCAATATGCAACATAGCAGGGAGTCTCTGTTTTTACCATCATAAATAAAATGCTATTTTATATCAGCAATGTCTACAATAGCATTCCCGTTCTTGGACAGCCACCCGGACAGCCATAAAATCTGGATTTGGTTGTCGCTCATTTGTGTCTTCCATTCCCAAGCCAGAAGAGAGTTGGCAAACCAACCTATCAAGGGGAGATCTGTTATACCGTCCAACCAATCAGACATGAGGGATGGCCCGGTGCTGCACTCCTAAATGATGAGGTAATGTGTGAAGTATTGAAGGGGGTATGAGGAGGAGGAGGATGTATGGTAAAAGTAAGAAATATAAAACATGTTTTATCCCCCTCCCTCCTTTTCCTACAGGGGTAGAATAACAAAAATGTTGGTAGGGCACTGTGACAACACAGACCAAGCCCCAGCGCAGCCTCCCCATACAGTTCATATAAGTAAAGTACAGTGGCTTGCGAAAGTATTCACCCTCTTGGCATTTTTCCTATTTTGTTGCCTTACAACCTAGAATTAAAATTGAAGATGCTAAATATTTTTTATTGTGAAACAAACAAGAAATAACACAAAAAACAGAACTTGAGAATAACTATTCACCCCCCAAAGTCAATACTTTGTAGAGACACCTTTTGCAGCAATTACAGCTGCAAGTCTCTTGGGGTATGTCTCTATAAGCTTGGCACATCTAGCCACTGGGATTTTTGCCCATTCTTCAAGGTAAAACTTCTCCAGCTCCTCCAAGTTGGATGGGTTCTGCTGGTGTACAGCAATCTTTAAGTCATACCACAGATTTTCAATTGGATTGTGGTCTGTGCTTTGACTAGGCCATTCCAAGACATTTAAATGTTTCCCCATAAACCACTTGAGTGTTGCTTTAGCAGTATACTTAGGGTCCTTGTCCTGCTGGAAGGTGACCCTCCGTCCCAGTCTCAAATCTCTGGGAGACTGAAACAGGTTTCCTCAAGAATTTCCCTGTATTTAGCGCCATCCATAATTTCTTAAATTCTGACCAGTTTCCCAGTCCCTGCCAAGGAAAAACATCCCCACAGCATGATTCTGCCACCAACATGTTTCACTATGGGGATGGTCTCCTTGGGGTGATGAGAGGTGTTGGGTTTGCGCCAGACATAGTTTTCCTTGATGGCGAAAAAGCTGAATATTAGTGTGCATCTGACCAGAGTACCTTCTTCCATATGTTTGGGGAGTCTCCCACATTCCTTTTGGCGAACACCAAACGGGTTTGCTTATTTTTTTCTTCATGCAATTATTTTTTTCGGGACACTCTTCTGTAAAGCCCAGCTCTGTGGAGTGTACGGCTTAAGGTGGTCCTATGGACAGATACTCCAATTTCCGCTATGGAGCTTTGTAACTCCTTCAGGGTTATCTTTGTTCTCTTTGTTGGCTCTCTGATTAATGCCCTCCTTGCCTGGTCTGTGAGTTTTTGTGGGCGGCCCTCTGGCAGGTTGGCTGGTTTGTTATGGTGCCATATTCTTTCAATTTTTTAATAATGGATTTAGTGGTGCTCCGTGGGATGTTCAAAGTTTCAGATTTTTTTTATAACCCAACCCTGATCTGTACTTCTCTACAACTTTGACCCTGACCTGTTTGGAGAGCTCCTTGGTCTTCATAGTTCCACTTGCTTGCTGGTGCCCCTTGCTTAGTGGTGTTGCAGACTCTGGGGCCTTTCATAACAGCTGTATATATACTGAGATCATGTGACAGATCATGTGACAATTAGATTGCACACAGGTGGACTTTATTTAACTAATTATGTGACTTCTGAAGGTAATTGGTTGCACCAGATCTTATTTAGGATCTTCATAGCGAAGGGGGTGAATACATATGCATGCACCACTTTTCAGTTTGTTTGTTTTTTGAATTTTTTTAAACAAGTTATTTTTTCACCAATTTGGACCTTTTTGTGTATGTCTGGTTTCCGAGCCGGTCACGGGTGCACCTCAGCCACACTCAAGGTACTCAACGATATCATAACCGCCATCGATAAAAGACAGTACTGTGCAGCCGTCTTCATCGACCTTGCCAAGGCTTTCGACTCTGTCAATCACCATATTCTTATCGGCAGACTCAGGAGCCTCGGTTTTTCGGATGACTGCCTTGCCTGGTTCACCAATTACTTTGCAGACAGAGTTCAGTGCGTCAAATCGGAGGGCATGCTGTCTGGTCCTCTGGCAGTCTCTATGGGGGTGCCACAGGGTTCAATTCTCGGGCCGACTCTTTTCTCTGTGTATATCAATGATGTTGCTCTTGCTGCGGGCGATTCCCTGATCCACCTCTACGCAGACGACACCATTCTATATACCTTCGGCCCGTCTTTGGACACTGTGCTATCTAACCTCCAAACAAGCTTCAATGCCATACAACACTCCTTCCGTGGCCTCCAACTGCTCTTAAACGCTAGTAAAACCAAATGCATGCTTTTCAACCGGTCGCTGCCTGCACCCGCATGCCCGACTAGCATCACCACCCTGGATGGTTCCGACCTAGAATATGTGGACGTCTATAAGTACCTAGGTGTCTGGCTAGACTGCAAACTCTCCTTCCAGACTCATATCAAACATCTACAATCCAAAATCAAATCAAGAGTCAGCTTTCTATTCCGCAACAAAGCCTCCTTCACTCACGCCGCCAAGCTTACCCTAGTAAAACTGACTATCCTACCGATCCTCGACTTCGGCGATGTCATCTACAAAATGGCTTCCAACACTCTACTCAGCAAACTGGATGCAGTCTATCACAGTGCCATCCGTTTCGTCACTAAAGCACCTTATACCACCCACCACTGCGACTTGTATGCTCTAGTCGGATGGCCCTCGCTACATATTCGTCGCCAGACCCACTGGCTCCAGGTCATCTACAAGTCCATGCTAGGTAAAGCTCCACCTTATCTCAGCTCACTGGTCACGATGGCAACACCCATCCGTAGCACGCGCTCCAGCAGGTGTATCTCACTGATCATCCCTAAAGCCAACACCTCATTTGGCCGCCTTTCGTTCCAGTACTCTGCTGCCTGTGACTGGAACGAATTGCAAAAATCGCTGAAGTTGGAGACTTTTATCTCCCTCACCAACTTCAAACATCAGCTATCTGAGCGGCTAACCGATCGCTGCAGCTGTACATAGTCTATTGGTAAATAGCCCACCCTTTCTCACCTACCTCATCCCCATACTGTTTTTATTTATTTACTTTTCTGCTCTTTTGCACACCAATATCTCTACCTGTACATGACCATCTGATCATTCATCACTCCAGTGTTAATCTGCAAAATTGTAATTATTTGCCTACCTCCTCATGCCTTTTGCACACATTGTATATAGACTCCCCCTTTGGTTTCTACTGTGTTATTGACTTGTTAATTGTTTACTCCATGTGTAACTCTTTGTTGTCTGCTCACACTGCTATGCTTTATCTTGGCCAGGTCGCAGTTGCAAATGAGAACTTGTTCTCAACTAGCCTACCTGGTTAAATAAAGGTGAAATAAAAATAAAATAACTAAAAACAAAATCCAAATAAAAACTATTTAAATTAAAGGTTGTAACACAACAAAATAGGAAAACACCAAGGGGGGTGAATACTTTTGCAAGGCACTGTACATCAGCAGCCACTCTTACATGACCATTCAAAGGGAATAGATGATCCAATGAAAAGGGCTCTCACTATTTTGTGCATTATGTGGAAACCATGGATTGGAATCAGAAGATGGGCATACGGTTGGCATGGTTCACGATGACGGTGGTGATGATAGTGATGATGGTAATGGTGATGATGATGATGATAGTGATTATGTTAATGGTGGGATGATGGTAAAAATTATGATGGTGATGATGATGATGATTGTGAAGGTGAGGCACCTTCACTAGACATTGGACTGTTTTAAATGTGTATGCAAGTATTTATTCAAGAGCAAGGTGTGTTTGTTGTGTTTTATTCATTAATTTACACTAGCGGTGCATGTGTTAAAATCACTGTGGAGGCCAAGCCAGAAACAAAAGCCATATTACAACCTGTGTGTGAAATTTAAAGGCAAGACTGCATTCGTGGTAAACACTGTACATGTTGGTGCAATCGGAAATGACCTTTACATTTCTATCACAGAATCTGTAACGCTTCAGCATTTAGATTGAATTGCCCTAAATGTCTTAATTGTCTTTGTCAAATCAAATCAAAGTTTATTTGTCACGTGCACCGAATACAACATGTGTTGACCTCACAGTATAATGCTTACTTACAGGCTCTAACCAATAGGATGAAAAAAGGTATGTGTGTGTGTGTGTGTGTGTGTGTATGTGTATGTGTATGTGTATGTGTGTGTGTGTGTGTGTGTGTGTGTGTGTGTGTGTGTGTGTGTGTGTGTGTGTGTGTGTGTGTGTGTGTGTGTGTATGTGTATGTGTATGTGTGTGTGTGTGTGTGTGTGTGTGTGTGTGTGTGTGTGTGTGTGTGTGTGTGTGTGTGTGTGTGTGTGTAGGTAAGTAAAGAAATAAAACAACAGTAAAAATACATTTGAAAATAAGAGTAGCAAGGCTCTATACAGCACCTGTTAGTCAGGCTTACAGAGGTAGTATGCACATGTAGGTATGGTTAAAGTAACTATGCATATGATGAACAGAGAGAAGCAGTAGCGTAAAAAGAGGGGTTGGCAGGTGGAGGGACACAATGCAGAGAGCCCGGTTAGCCAATGTGCGGGAGCACTGGTTGGTCGGGCCAATTGAGGTAGTATGTACATGAATGTATAGTTAAAGTGACTATGCATATAAGATAAACCGAGAGTAGCAGCAGCGTAAAAGAGGGGTTGGGGGGGGGGGGGGGGGGGGTACACACAATGCAAATAGTCCGGACCTTCATAGGGCCTTCCTCTGACACCGCCTGGTGTAGAGGTCCTGGAATGCAGGCAGCTTAGCCCCAGTGATGTACTGGGCCGTACGCACTACCCTCTGTAGTGCCTTGCGGTCGGAGGCCGAGCAATTGCTGTACCTGGCAGTGATACAACCGGTCAGGATGCTCTCGATGTTGCAGCTGTAGAACCTTTTGAGGATCTCAGGACCCATGCCAAATCTTTTTAGTTTCCTGAGGGGGAATAGGCTTTGTCATGCCCTCTTCACGATAGGCTTTGTCGTGCCCTCTTTACTGTGTTTGGTTCAATTTTGCATGGCCAGCACTTTCTCACAGCAAAGTCCGGGAACATGCATATCCACTGGCACAGGTTCACTCATTGTCCTGCTGTCTCTCTCTCTGTCTCTCGCTCTGTCTCTCGCTCTGTCTCTCGCTCTGTCTCACACAAGTCCAGGCCCTTGGAGCCCCTTCACTCTCCAGCTGCACACTGTCTCCCAGGGTAGGTGTCAGCTCTTCCACAGAATGTCTTCCCTCTTCCACAGCTCATGTTGTCTGTCTGTTCACAGGTTGGGCGGCTGTCACAACTGTGTGTAAACACAGTCCTCACGCACACGGGATGAGGAGCAGGATCCCAGCGCTCTCACTGATTTCCACCGAGACAGAAAATAGTTCAGGTGGGAAGAGCAGGAGCTTCTGGAAGCTGTTCTGACTGAATGGAACCGACTGGACCTTGGCCTCAACTCACATACTAGAGGACATTCAGCCTGTGTGCTAAACAAAAGCTACTGTATCACACAGAGCAGGAGTGTGAGACAAAGAGACTCAGAGAGACCAAGAGTCAAACAGACAGACAGACAGACAGACAGAAAGAGAGAGAGAGCGAGGGAGAGAGAAAGAGGGGGGGGGGGTATCTAGACGACAAGCTAGTTCACAGTCAGTTCTTTGATGAACATATCAGACACATCCAAACAGTCCTACGTCATTACCAACAACATTGCATCAAACTCACTTCTAAGAAATGTGAACAGTTTAGGGCAAAAGTGAGGTTCCTAGGCAGGATGGTGTCAAAAGATGGTTACACCATGGGCCCTGCAGAGGTGGCTCCTGTCCAGGCCTTGAAGGAGTGACACCCAGCTACAGCATGGGAAGTCAAAGCTAAGGCAAAAGCACGGAAAGCAGGAACAGCAGGAAAAGTACTCCAGCTACGGAGTGCAACCCCCATCCAATGGACAGAGGAGCACCAGGAAGTGTTAAACAACCTCGCTGACAGGCTGTCCAACCCTCCAGTGTTAGCCTATCCAGACTTCAACTACACACGGACGCATCACAAGTAAGACTTGGAGCAGTGCTGTACCAGTGTCCAGAGAATAACTACAATCTGCACTAGGGCAAGCTAGAGTTCCTGGGACTGAAGTGGGCTATCTGTGATCATTTCAGAGACTACCTATTCCACACTCCTTCCTTTGTGGTGTATACGAACAACAACTCCCTCACATATGTGCTGATGTAACAGTTTTGCCTCTGTCCCTCTCCTCGCCCCTACCTGGGCTCGAACCAGGGACCCTCTGCACACAACAACAACTGACACCCTCGAAGCATCATTACCTATCGCTCCACAAAAGCTGTGGCCCTTGCAGAGCAAGGGAAACAACTACTTCAAGGTCTCAAAGCGAGTGATGTCAACAATTGAAATGCTATTAGCGCGCACCCCGCTAACCATTTCACACCGGTTACACTGACCACTGCTAAGTTAAATGCAACAGGACAGAGGAGGGTTGCTGAACTGGCTGATTTCAACTTCACCATAAAGTACAGACCTGGAAAGGCAAACGGAGACACAGATGGCCTATCAAGGAAGCCAATTGGAGACGTTCATGACACAGTGTACAGAGGGAGTAAGTCAGGACACTGTCAGTGCCACAAAGCAAGGTAGAGCCTACTCCACTGTTCAGCTACATCACATTTTATGCCATCCAAGAACAAGCAGAGGCAGAGCAAGCCGAGAAGGAGAGACTACTCAGCACAGCACAGCCAATCTCCAGAGATGAGATATGGGAGGCTCAACAGGAAAATCCAGCGATCGGAAAAGTGTGGGAGTACAAACTGAGAAACCAGAGGCCAAGTGCGATGTCATTCACACAGAGGACAGTGAAGTGAGAGCCTTGCTAGGGAATGGGGAGAACTAGAGATCAAACCAGATGGAACACTGCACAGGAGAAGTCATTCCAGATGTCAACCCGTTCTTCCCAAGCTCTATCATCCTCAAGTGACATCTGGGCACAGAAAGAACGTTGAGCTTAATCAGAGACCGGTTCTACTGGCCCAAAATGCAGCGTGATGTGGAACACTTTGTGAAAATAATTTTGTGTGTGCCTGAAGAAGAGGAAACCAAACAGACCAACATGAGCACGAGTTCACCTGGAGACGTGAAAAGGAGCTTATGAGTACATTCTTGTTGTCATGGACCACTACACACGCTTTTCCCAAGCCTATGCAACCACAAACACGTCAGCCAAGACAGTGGCAGACAAACTGTTCAATGACTTTGCACTGAAATGTGGATTTCATGGGAAAATACACCATGACCAGGGAAGATAATGTAACAGTTGGTTTTCAAGTTGACTGAAAGAGCTCTGTGGAATATGAGGGTCACACACCACTCAGTTTCACCCACAGGAGATTTAATTGTACCCTTACCTCCATGCTCAGAACACTAACATAGGAACAGAAGACTGGAAAAGCTGCCTGCAACTGTACTTCAAGTGATGCTACAGGCTACTCCCCATTCTACTTACTGTTCGACCTCCACGACTCCCCATCAATCTGTTTGGGATAGAAAGAGAGGACAATCCAGGATAAGGAAAAAAGCACTCCATCGAAATCTTTTGTTGCCATGTGACTTCCTACCTGTAGCTGAAACCCCAGAACAACCTCAGAGCAAATCCAGAGTAAAAACAAGACAGAGTAACAGAACAAAACAGAGACCCCATGTGACACAGAATCATCAACACACAGACAGCGAGGACGAGTCTGATGACAAGTTCCAGACAGGACTACTTACCTGGTCATCTACCGAGCCACCACACTGAACCCCACAGCGCATAAGTTCCATCCTCAGAGCACACCTGAAGTACAGGAGAGGTGTCAATTGCCACAAATGGCTGAAGAGGAACAGGAGTCGAACTTAGCTGGAAAAGGAGGGGAAAGGGTGCTGGCTGCAGAAGACATGGATGACAGTCAGGATAGAGCAGAGGACTCTGAACCTGAAGATGACAGTCCAGGATAGAGCAGAGGACTCTGAACCTGAAGATGACAGTCAGGATAGAGCAGAGGACTCTGAACCTGAAGATGACAGTCAGGATAGAGCAGAGGACTCTGAACCTGGAGATGACAGTCAGGATAGAGCAGAGGACTCTGAACCTGAAGATGACAGTCAGGATAGATCAGAGGACTCTGAACCTGAAGATGACAGTCAGGATAGAGCAGAGGACTCTGAACCTGAAGATGACAGTCAGGATAGAGCAGAGGACTCTGAACCTGAAGATGACAGTCAAGATAGATCAGAGGACTCTGAACCTGAAGATGACAGTCAGGATAGAGCAGAGGACTCTGAACCTGAAGATGACAGTCCAGGATAGAGCAGAGGACTCTGAACCTGAAGATGACAGTCAGGATAGAGCAGAGGACTCTGAACCTGAAGATGACAGTCCAGGATAGAGCAGAGGACTCTGAACCTGAAGATGACAGTCAGGATAGAGCAGAGGACTCTGAACCTGAAGATGACAGTCAGGATAGAGCAGAGGACTCTGAACCTGAAGATGACAGTCAGGATAGAGCAGAGGACTCTGAACCTGAAGATGACAGTCAGGATAGATCAGAGGACTCTGAACCTGAAGATGACAGTCAGGATAGAGCAGAGGACTCTGAACCTGAAGATGACAGTCAGGATAGAGCAGAGGACTCTGAACCTGAAGATGACAGTCAGGATAGAGCAGAGGACTCTGAACCTGAAGATGACAGTCAGGATAGAGCAGAGGACTCTGAACCTGAAGATGACAGTCAGGATAGAGCAGAGGACTCTGAACCTGAAGATGGGCACCTACAGATGGTAGAACGCAGGTCACAGAATCCAAAAAGAGAGAGGAGACAGCCAGAGGCTCTAACTTATCCTCTCTAGGCGGTGTGGGACGGTAGTGTCCCACCTGGCCAACATCCAGTGAAATTGCAGAGCGCCAAATTCAAAAACAGAAATACTCATTATAAAAAGAATCAGAAAACATACAAGTGTTATACATTGGTTTAAAATTTAACTTCTTGTTAATCCAACCACTGTGTCAGATTTCAAAAAGTCTTTACGGCGAAAGCATACCATGCGATTATCTGAGAACAGCGCCCAGCAGACAAATCATTACAAACAGTTACCAGCCAAGTAGAGGAGTTACACAAGTAAAATTAATCTCTTAACTTTGATGATCTTCATATGGTTGCACTCACAAGACTCCTATTTACTCAATAAATGTTTGTTTTGTTCGATAAAGTCCCTCTTCATATCCAAAACCCTCCGTTTTGTTTGCGCGTTTTGTTCAGTAATCCACAGGCTCAAAGGCAGTCGCAACAGGCAGACGAAAAATCTGAAAAGTATCAGTAAAGCTCGTAGAAACATGTCAAACGATGTTTATAATCAATCCTCAGGTTGTTTTTAGTCATAATAATCAATAATATTTCAACCGGCTTCATGCCGACAGAGTTTTGGGGAAAACATACCTTTGTACTGTATGTTTGCCTCCCAACCAGTAGCAGCTGAGCTGATGTGGTGGTTATGTCCCCCTAACCCTGACAAGTGTTCAATATAACACTCGGTCGAGTGCATGAAAAAAACAATGGGAGACTGCAGAGTGGTCTTATTCCCTCGTTTTTCAGAATACAAGCCTGAAACAATTTGTTGACATCTAGTGGAAGCCATAGGCAGTGCAATTTGAGTCCTAAGTCAATGGAATCTGTATAGGCAGTCAATGGAAAACTACAAACATAAAGAAAATCCCACTTCCTGGATGGATTTTTCTCAGGTTTTCGTTGGCAGCCCAGCTTCACACAGAGAACGTTTACAGACAAACAGATATCAATTAACTCTTATTGGAGACCTTAGTAAATTAAATAGACTTAGTATTCTCAAGTTTTATCATTATTAGTATTTTTTTCACCTTCACTATATTTAACCAGGTAGGCCAGTGAGAACAAGTTCTCATTTACAACTGCGACCTGGCCAAGATGAAGCAAAGCAGTGCGACAAAAACAAACAACACAGAGTTATACATAAACAAACGTACAGTCAATAACACAATAGAAAAATATATGTACAGTGTGTGCAAATGTAGAAGAGTACGGAGGTAGGCAATAAATAGGCAAAATAATTACAATTTAGCAATAACACTGGAATGATAGATGTGCAGATGATGATGTGCAAGTAGAGATACTGGGGTGCAAAATAGCAAGAGGGTAAGTAATAATATGGGGATGAGGTAGTTGGATGGGCTATTTACAGATTGGCTGTGTACAGGTACAGTGATCGGTAAGCTGCTCTGACAGCTGATGCTTGAAGTTAGAGAGGGAGATATAAGACTCCAGCTTCAGTGATTTTTGCAATTCGTTCCGGCCAAAGGAAGTGTTGGCTTTGGGGATGGCCAGTGAAATATACCTGATGGAGCGTGTGCTACGGGTGGGTGCTGCTATGGTGACCAGTGAGCTGGGATAAGGCGGGGCTTTACCTAGCAAAGACTTATAGATGACCTGGGTTTGCTGACGAATATGGAGTGAGGGCCAGCCAATGAGAGCACACAGGTCGTGGGTAGTATATGTGGCTTTGGTGACAAAATGGATCGCACTGTGATAGCAAATTGGATGTAGTCTGAGTAGAGTGTTGGAGGCGATTTTGTAAATGACATCTCCAAAGTCGAAGATCGGTAGGATAGTCAGTTTTACAAGGGTATGTTTGGTAGCATGAGTGAAGGAGGCTTTGTTGCGAAATTGGAAGCCAATTCTAGATTTAATTTCGGATTGGAGATGTGAGTCTGGAATTGGAGATGTGAGTCTGGAAGGAGAGTTTACAGTCTAACCAGACACCTAGGTATTTGTAGTTGTCCACATATTCTAAGTCAGAACCGTCCAGAGTAGTGATGCTATTCGGGCGGGAGGGTGCGGGCAGCAATCGTTTGAAGAGCATGCATTTAGTTTTACTTGCATTTAAAAGCGGTATGACATTGTTGTATGGCATTGAAGCTCGTCTGGAGGTTAGTTAACACAGTGTCCAAAGAAGGGCCAGAAGTGTACAGAATGGTGTCATCTGCTTAGAGGTGGATCAGAGAATCACCAGCAGAAAGAGCAACATTATTGATATATCCAGAGAAAAGAGTCGGTCCGAGAATTGACCCCTGTGTCACCCCCATAGAGACTGCCAGAGGTCTGGACAACAGGCCCTCCAATTTGACACACTGAACTCTATCTGAGAAGTAGTTGCTGAACCAGGTGAGGCAGTTAATTGAGAAACCAAGGCTGTTGAGTCTGCCGTTAAGAGTGCGTTGATTGACAGAGTCAAAAGTCTTGGCCAGGTCGATGAAGACGGCTGCACAGTACTGTCTTTTATCGATATTGTTTAGGACCTTGAGCATGGCTGAGGTACACCCATGACCAGCTCGGAAACCAGATTGCATAGTTGAGAAGGTACGGTGCGATTCGAAATGGTCGGTGATCTGTTTGTTTTTTTGTAATTTTACCCCCTTTTTCTCCCCAATTTCATAGTAGTTAGTAGATAGTAGTTACTATCTTGTCTCATCGCTACAACTCCCGTACGGGCTCGGGAGAGACGAAGGTCGAAAGCCATGCGTCCTCCGAAACACAACCCAACCAAGCCGCACTGCTTCTTAACACAGCGCGCATCCAACCCAGAAGCCAATGAGTCAGAGGAAGCACTGTGCACTGCGCCTGGCCCGCCACAGGAGTCCCTAGTGCGCGATGAGACAATTGTGCATTGCCCCATGGACCTCCCGGTCACAGCCGGCTGCGAAAAAGCCTGGGCTTGAACCCAGAGTGTCTGGTGGCACAGCTAGCACTGTGGTGCAGTGCCCTAGACCACTGGAGGTCAAAAGGGGGGTGAGTGTGGCCAATGTGAAATGGCTAGCTAGTTAGTGGTGGTGAGCACTAATAGTGTTTCAGTCAGTGACATCACTCGCTCTGAGACCTAGAAGTAGTTGTTCCACTTGCTCTGCATAGGCTGGGGCTTTTGTGGCGCGATGGGTAACGATGCTTCGTGAGTGACTGTGGTTGATGTGTTCGAGCCCAGGTTGGGGCGAGGAGAGGGACGGAAACTATACTGTTACACCAACAGGTAGCTGAAGGTGTAATTTACCTGTAGAGTTGCAATGTAGGGGCAACATTTCTCAAGATTGGGAGAATGTGAGATATATGGTCAACATTTATATTTTTAGCTAATCATTTATTTATAGAAGTGTGGTTGTGCTGGTTTAATCAAACAGAGGGGGCTGCTCGCTGTAGTGTAGTGCTCTTGCTAGCTTGTTGTCAGTTGAATGAGTGACAAACCAACTGTAGCTGTACTGAGAAGAGCAACCAAGTCATTGTTTGAAACTTGGTGTCAGGCCCAATAATTCTACTCACCACATCCAATTACAAAAAGGCAACAAAGGCCATGTTGAAACGTCTTCTTTAGACATGTTTTACTTATCTTATATTTTGTTTTGGAATTGACTAAAACATTATTGCCTCCTAGAAAAATGTGCATACATTTAGGCTGTTGTTTATATGTGTTTTTTACACAAAAATGTGAGTATAATGTTTGTATGGATGTCAACCCCAACACATGCTCATGTCATTGTTACCAATCAACTGCATTAAAGTAAAAAATGACTTTGACTACTAACAATGATTTCTGTATGCTAGCTATGCTAACCAGCAGTTACGAATGGGAGTTCGTATTCAGTAATCACTTCTTCTAAACCTGAAAAGGGACAACTTCTACATGTTATGCAGCAGAAACAGCCAAATATATCCAAATCGGACTTAAGAAGGCACATTGTGGGCCTGTTATAATACATAAATCATGACAGATTTGACGAATATCCACTTTGTTAGAACAGATTTGATTTATGTGCGCCAACCTGTTCAAGGGAACGTCTGTATTCCATTAATTCCTTTACCGCATCTATAGGGCCGTAAAACTATTGTGTCATCAAGGCAGAACTTGAACTTGTACCCTAAAACTGTGATGTCACAAAAATAAAACTAATAATAATAATTTATACAATTTCTGTAGCTCTTTTCATAAATCTCAAAGCTCTCCAAAGGCCAAAAAAAACAAGCAATACACCATTGTGAGTAGCCTAGCTATAGCTAGGCTACTCATGATGATGTATCAACCAATAGAAGCCAAGTATTTGAGTGCATGCATCCTCCAAAGCTGGAGGGACAGTTCATGGCTTCATCAGAGGATGGTGGTCAGGGAGATGGTTGATGAAGATGTGGTCTGGTGATGTTCTTGCAGAGGGCTTCTCTGGGAACAAGCCTAAGTCATGTAGCCACTGACAATTTATGGCACACCCACTTGGGTGATACTTCAGCAGCTCTGGGCACCAGAAATCTCACCAAGCACAGTTCAGAGTACCGTAGTAGCCAGTCGTCCTCATTACAAGCCCTCTACCTCTACTGCATTCCTCTACTGCAACTCCCATTCCTCTTCAATTTATGTTTTCAAAAGATCATGAACCAGCAGCCAGGTGAATCAAAAAAGCTGGCACAATGTCCAGCTGTATCAATCGAATAAAAACGATAAGCCAGCTAGCTAGCCAAACCCAAAAGAGTTGACCTGCCAGTCTATCTGCAAATCTGTGGGTCAAATATGCAATACAATACAGCTGATGAAAAGAAAAACACTTAGAAACACAAAAAATAACTAAATATGTATATATTTACAGGAGCTCTCTGCTTAGGTTGTTACTAGGGCGCCGTGTCAACCAACACAGGGGTAATGCACCTTTTAAAGGCTTTGTTGTTCCCATGTTTGTTGAGACTGCATTCACGATAAACATTGCATATGTTGGCTTTATCGGAAATGACTGCATTGACGACAAAGCGCAATCTGATTTAATCGTGGCCTTAAACTCTAAGGGCTCTATTCAATCAGACCCTCAATAGCTGCCATCCGCATAGCGGTTGTTTTGGTGGTGTTGGAGGTGGGACTACATTAGAGCTGTCAAATCAAAAGGCATTAAACCTAAACCCAAATATTTGATTTCATTGAGGGAGAAAGCACGTGCATTTTCATGTCACAAAGGGAGAGACAGAGACAGAGAGAGAGACAGAGACAGAGAGAGAGACAGAGACAGAGAGAGAGTGAGCATTGGATATAGGCTTGTCCCAAAAGAGAGACCTGTGGTACTGTACTATAAGCACATCCAAACTCACCCAGCCATTGAAAAATAACTTCCTTTCATTCCCTCAGTGAAATCAGACTGGGTGGATATTTGAGAGGCCTGATCCCAGAAGGACCTGGACCCACCTGTATCCCCTAGTCAGAGACACAACAGCTGGGCTGCTGATGCACCAGAGGATGGTTCACTGAAAATCTGTGAAAAATGGTTCCTACACAAAACCACTGAGCTGAGAGGCTTGCTGACAGTGGGGTTGGCAGGGTCATATCTGACAGGTCCAGATCATGTTTTTCCCCCTCCTGACGTAGCACGGCTCAAAGTCAGTTAGAAAGACGATCTGGATGATACTCAGTCTCAATCACTCTGCTAATGGCAGAGAGGACCAGACAATATGTGATTTGTAGGGACAGATACACCAATACATCAAAGCAAGAGGTAGTCTCTCTTTAAACTCATTTCTGAGGTTAAAAATATATTTACGTCATTGACGATGACGATCAATGGCAATCTCACAGGTGAGGTAAAGACTTGTAGTGTCAATGGATGAAGTAGTGAAGTTTTCATAATGTGTAACATTGTCTAAGACCTGATTAGTTATGTTACGTCCCCAAACCAATGCCTAGTCTTTACCTCAACGTAAAAAAGCCCACTGGTCACAACGCCTATTCCATGTTGGCTCAACATAATTTCATTCAAATGACATGGAAACAACATTGATTCAACCAGTGTGTGCCCAGTGGGAGTTTGTGGTTCGTACACAACCCTGATTCAACAGTCAGTCATACGCATGGTATAAACCATCTCTTCTCATCTCAACAATCTGTTGTACATTACCTGGAATGTTGTTTGAAAGGGAATGTCTCTTTAACTTATTTTACTCTAACTCTGTTGGGCAGCCTTGTATTAGAGCCAACCCCCAATGTTTAAAATGAACAACTGACATGCACCCAAACACAGATACACACATGCATGCACAAAGAGAGAGAGAGAGAGAGAGAGAACATCTGTCTGGTTTAGAGCACTAGAGAACAGTTCTCTCACCAGCCACTAGGCCTCTGAGTGACAGGGAGAAGCCCCTTGGCAGCATCCCGGAGGACGACATGGGAATTGAATCATCATAAAGAGCTATAACTTGCTTTTTAAAAGGCCAAAACATAAAGCTTAAGGAGAATGAGGAGCTCTGGCACGAGAGGCAGGGAAGTCGTTGACTTACTGCTGCATACGGTGGCTGATATCATGTGTTGTTACATGGTGAATGTGTCAACACACAGAGATGAAAAGTCCTAATATATGTTTTCAATTTGGAATATAGGAAAGGAGTTCAAAGCGCACCTTTAAGCTTGCTGTGCTCACATCAGCAGTCAGATCATATGCTGTACTGTCTGTATATCTGTCATGGATTTCTTCATCTGAACGAGAGGCGGACCAAAGCGCAGCGTGGTTGTTTTGATTCATGTTTTAATAAATCCCTTCACATGAACAAACAAAAAACAAGAAATGTGAAAACTCAAAACAGTCCTATCTGGTGCAAACACAGAGACAGGAACAATCACCCACAAACACACAGTGACACCCAGGCTACCTAAGTATGATTCTCAATCAGAGACAACTAATGACACCTGCCTCTGATTGAGAACCATACTAGGCCGAAACATAGAAATACCCAAATCATAGAAAAACAAACATAGACTGCCCACCCAACTCACGCCCTGACCATACTAAATAATGATAAAACAAAGGAAATAAAGGTCAGAACGTGACAGTACCCTCCCCCAAAGGTGCGGACTCCGGCCGCAAAACCTTGACCTATAGGGGAGGGTCTGGGTGGGCGTCTGTCCGCGGTGGCGGCTCTGGCGCGGGACGCGGACCCCACCTCACCATTGTCTTATTGTCCGCCTTATTGTCCGCCTCCGTGGCTTTCTCACCATGACCACCCCACTCAATGACCCCACTGTACAGAGGGGCAGCTCGGGACAGAGGGGCAGCTCGGGACAAAGGGGCAGAAGCTCTGGACAGAGGGGCAGAAGCTCTGGACAGAGGGGCAGCTCGGGACAGAGGGGCAGCTCGGGACAGAGGGGCAGGGGCTCTGGCGCCTCTGGGCTGAAGGGCTCTGGCGCCTCAGACTCCGGCAGCGGCGCCGGACAGGCGGGAGGCTCCGGCAGTGGCGCCGGACAGGCGGGAGGCTCCGGCGCCGGACAGGCGGGAGGCTCCGGCGCCGGACAGGCGGGAGGCTCCGGCAGCGCCGGACAGACAGGACCACCTGCAGGGAGGAGACAGAGAGACAGCCTGGTGCGTGGGGCTGCCACAGGAACCACCAGGCTGGGGAGACCTTCAGGAGGCTTGGTGTTAGGAGGAGGCACCTGAAGGACCGGGCTGTGGGGGAGCACTGGAGCTCTGGTGTGCAACCTTGGCACCACTTCCCCAGGCTGGACAACTACTCTAGCCCGCACCCTCCAGCGTGCAGGCACAGGTTGAACCGGGCTGTGGATAAGCACGGGAGATCTAGTGCTCACTACATGCACCTCTCCCTTAGGCTCCACTCCCACATTTGCCCGGCACGAGTGGAGCGCAGGCAGAGGACGCACTGCACCCTCCCAGCGCCCCGGAGACACAGCACGCAGAGCCGGCGCAGGATAACCTGGACCAAAACTGCGTACCGGCGACCAGATCCGCTGAGCAGGCACCATACGCCCTGGCTCAATGCCCACACTCGCATGGCACTTTCGGGGGGCTGCCCTATAGCGCACCGGGCTATGGGCACGCACTGGCGACACCGTGCGCTTAACCACATAACACGGTGCCTGACCAGTAATGCGCTGCTTATAATAAGCACGAGGCGTGAGCTCAGGTCTGCTACCTGGCTTAGTACCACACCTCGTCTGCCCCCCCCCAAAAAAATGTTTGGGGCTGCCTCTCGTACCTGTCGCACTGCCTCCTCATATCGCCGGCTCCTCTCTCCGGCTGCCTCTGTTCTCCTAGCTGCCTCCACCTGTTCCCATGGAAGGCGATCCTTTCCCTCCAGGATCTCCTCCCAGGTGTAGCAACCCTTGCCGTCCAATACATCCTCCCATGTCCATTCCTCCTGTGATGCTGGCCGCTGTTGTTGCTGCTGCTGCTGTCGTCGCTGCTGTTTACCACGCCGCTTGGTCCGAGTTGGGTGGGTGATTCTGTCACGGCTGTTGGAAGGAGAGGACCAAGGTGCAAGGTGTTCATACATTTATTTGAACTGAACACTGAAATCACTAAAATAACAACGAGAACGAACAAAACCGAAACAGTTCTGTCTGGTGCAGACACAAAAACAGAAAACAATCACCCACAAACACACAGTGACACCCAGGCTACCTAAGTATGATTCTCAATCAGAGACAACTAATGACACCTGCCTCTGATTGAGAACCATACTAGGCCGAAACATAGAAATACCCAAATCATAGAAAAACAAACATAGACTGCCCACCCAACTCACGCCCTGACCATACTAAATAATGATAAAACAAAGGAAATAAAGGTCAGAACGTGACAATATCACTATCTGGCCAAGCACTGTGGGGTGTTTCCATAGAAATGTACCGGAAGGACTCATGTATCAATATGGAGTCAACGAGGAGAACACAGCCTGTTGCAAACAGCTATATTGGCACTATTTGTGCCATTTCAGAATAGAATAGACACAACATGACCTCTGGCTGGGGTTCAGACCTATTCTGTGTATGTTCAGAATGTCTACCCACACTTAAACCTATTCAACTCAATGGTTAAGATAAGGATTTGAGATGGTTAAAGTGGTCCTGGCCTGATGATATAAGACAGAAAGACCAATAGACCCTTGTCCCATGGTGATGACCTGAAGAGCTCTATCAGCCAATGAACTCACTCTCACCCTGAGACCGCTGCTCTGCTGGCGAGGCACGTGGGCTGAATGGAGCAGTAAATAAAATCAAATAAAATTGCATTTGTCATGAAATGATAACTTACGAACCCTAACCAATAAAGCAGATTAAAAACCTAAATGTAAAAAAAAAACACAGTAAAAAAGGGAATAAGAAATAAAAGTTACAAATAATTAAAGAGCAGCAGTAAAATAACAATAGCGAGGCTATATACAGGGGGTACAGGTACAGAGTCAATGTGGGGGGCACCGGTCAGTTGAGGTAATTGAGAAAGTATGTCAATTTGGGTAGAGTTTTTAAAGTGACTATGCATAGATAATAACAGAGAGTAGCAGCAGTGTAAAAGAGGGAGGGGGGGTTGGTGTAGCCATTTGATTAGCTGTTCAGGATTCTTATGGCTTGTGGGTAGAAGCTGTTAAGAAGCCTCTTGAACCTAGACTTGGTGCTCTATTACCGCTTGCTGTGCGGTAGCAGAGAGAACAGTCTATGACTAGGGTGGCTGGAGTCTTTGACAATTTTTAGGGCCTTCCTCTGACACCGCCTGGTACAGAGTCCTGGATGGCTGGATGCTTGGCCCCAGTGATGTACTGGGCCATATGCACTACCTTTTGTAGTGCCTTGCAGTCAGAGGCCGAGCAGTTGCCATACCAGGCAGTGATGCAACCTGTCAGGATGCTCTCAATGGTGCAGCTGTAGAACCTTTTGAGGATCTGAGGACCCATGCCAGATCTTTTCAGTCTCCTGAGGGGAAATAGGTTTTGTAGTGCCCTCTTCACAAATGTCTTGGCGTGCTTGGACCATGTTAGTTTGTTGGTGATGTGGACACCAAGGAACTTGAAGCTCTCAACCTGTTCCACTAAATCCCTGTCAACGAGAATGGGGGTGTGCTCGGTCCTCCCTTTCCTGTAGTCCACAATCATCTCCTTTGTCTTGATCACGTTGAGGGAGAGGTTGTTGTCCTGGCACCAACCGGCCAGGTCTCTGACCTCTCCTTATAGGCTGTCGCGTCGTTGTCGGTGATCAGGCCTACCGCTGTTGTGTCATCGGCAAACCTAATGATGGTGTTGGAGTCGTGCCTGGCCGTTCAGTCATGAGTGAACAGGGAGTACAGGAGGGGACTGAGCATGCACCCCTGAGGGGCCCCGTGATGAGGATCAGCATGGTGGATGTGTTGTTACCTACCCTCACCACCTGGGGGTGACACATCAGGAAATCCAGGATCTAGTTGCGGAGGGAGATGTTTAATCCCAGGGTCCTTAGCTTAGTGATGAGCTTTGATGGCACTATGGTTTTGAACGCTGAGCTATAGTCAATGCATAGCATAGGTGTTCCTTTTGTCCAGGTGGGAAAAGGCAGTGTGGAGTGCAATGGAGATTGCATCATCTGTGGATCTGTTTCGGGGGTATGCAAATTGAGTGGGTCTAGAGTTTCTGGGATAATGGTGTTGTGAGCCATGACCAGCCTTTCAAAGCACTTCATGGCTACAGACATGAGTGCTATGGGTTGGTAGTCATTTGGTAGGCAAAGGGACTATGGTGGTGTCACACCCTGACCATAGTTTGCTTTGTATGTTTCTATGTTTTGTTTGTGATCTGAGTGGGCATTCTATGTTGTGTGTCTAGTTTGTCTGTTTCTGTGTTTGGCCTGATATGGTTCTCAATCAGAGGCAGGTGTTAGTCAATGTCTCTGATTGGGAACCATATTTAGGTAGCCTGTTTTGTGTTAGGTTTTGTGGGTGATTGTTTCCTGTCTTTGTGTTTGTTGCACCAGATAGGGCTGTTTCGGTTTTTCCACGTTTATTGTTTTGTATTATGTTCATGTCTCTCCTTCCCAGGAAGAATCCCGTTACAGAATCACCCACCAAAACAGGACCAAGCGGCGTGGTAACGGGCAACAGCAACAGCGGCGCAAAGAGGAATGGACATGGGAGGACGAATTGGACGGTAAAGGACCCTGGGCACAGCCAGGAGATTATCGCCGCCCCAAAGAAGAGCTGGAGGCGGCAAAGGCGGAGAGGCGCTGGTATGAGGAGGCAGCACGACGGCGTGGATGGAAGCCCGAGAGTCAGCCCCAAAAATTTCTTGGGGGGGCACACAGGAAGTGTGGTGAAGCCAGGTAGGAGACCTGCGCCAACTTCCTGTGCTTACGAGAGAGAGACCGGGCAGGCACCGTGTTATGCTGTGAAGCGCACGGTGTTCCCAGTGTGGGTGCATAGCCCGGTGCGGTACATACCAGCTCCGCGTATCGGCCGGACTAGAGTGGGCATCGAGCCAAGTGCCATGAAGCCGGCTCTACGCATCTGCTCTCCAGTGCGTCTACTTGGGCCGGCTTGCATGGTGTCCCCTGTTCGCCTGCATAGCCCAGTGCGGGCTATTCCACCTCGCCGCACTGGCAGGGCAACCGGGAGCATTCAACCAGGTAAGGTTGGGCAGGCTCAGTGGGGTCATTTAGAAGGGTCGCCGTGGTTAGGAGGCCACGGAAGCGGACAATGTGGCGAACTAAGACTATGGTGAAGTGGGGGCCACGTCCAGCACCAGAGCCGCCACCGCGGACAGATGCCCACCCAGACCCTCCCCAATAGGTTCAGGTTTTGCGGCCGGAGTCCGCACCTTGGGGGGGGGGGGGGTACTGTCACACCCTGACCATAGTTTGCTTTGTATGTTTGTATGTTTTGTTTGGTCAGGGTGTGATCTGAGTGGGCATTCTATGTTGTGTGTCTAGTTTGTCTGTTTCTGTGTTTGGCCTGATATGGTTCTCAATCAGAGGCAGGTGTTAGTCATTGTCTCTGATTGGGAACCATATTTAGGTAGCCTGTTTGGTGTTGGGTTTTGTGGGTGATTGTTTCTTGTCTTTGTGTTTGTTGCACCAGATAGGGCTGTTTCAGTTTTTCCACGTTTATTGTTTTGTATTATGTTCATGTTTAGTTTTCTTATTAAAAAACATTAACTTCAACCACGTTGCATTTTGGTCCGCCTCTCCTTCCCGTTACAGGTGGTCTGCTTGAAACATGTTGGTATTACAGACTCAGACAGGGAGAGGTTGATAATGTCAGTGAAGACACTTGCCAGTTGGTCTGTACATGCTCGGAGTACATGGTAATCCATCTGACCCTGCGGCTTTGTCAATGTTGACCTGCTTTAAGGTCTTACATCTGCTGCGGTGAGCATGATCACACAGTTGTCCGGAACAGCTGAAGCTCTCATGCGTGTTTCATTGTTACTTGCCTCAAAGCGAGCATTGAAGTAATTTAGCTTGTCTGGTAGACTCATGTCACTGGGCAGCTCTCGGCTGTGCTTCCCTTTGTAGTTTGTAATGGTTAGCAAGCCCTGCCACATCCGACGAGTGTCGGAGCCGGTGTAGTGCGACTCGATCTTAGTCCTATATTTGCCTGTTTGATGGTTCATCAGAGGGCATACGGGATTTCTTATAAGCTTCCAGGTTAGATTCCCGCTGCTTGAAATTGGGCGGCTCTACCCTTTAGCTCAGTGCGGATGTTGCCTGTAATCCATGGCTTCTGGTTGGGGTATGTACGTACAGTCACTGTGGGCTGACATCATCGATGCACGTATTGATAAATCCAGTGACTGATCTGGTGTGGTGTACTCCTCAATTATAATTTTTTTCACCTTAATTTAACCAGGTAGGCTAGTTGAGAACAAGTTCTCATTTGCAACTGCGACCTGGCCAAGATAAAGCAAAGCAGTTCGACACATACAACAACACAGAGATACAAATGGAATAAACAAACATACAATCAATAATACAGTAGAACAATCTATATACAGCATGTGCAAATGAGGTAGGATAAGAGAGGTAAGGCAATAAATAGGCCATGGTGGGGAAGTAATTACAATATAGCAATTAAACACCGGAATGGTAGGATGTGCAGAAGACGAATGTGCAAGTTGAGATACTGCGGTGCAAAGGAGCAAGATAAATACAGTATGTGGATGAGGTAGATTTGATGGGCTATATACAGATGAGCTATGTACAGGTGCAGTGATCTGTGAGCTGCTCTGACAGCTGGTGCTTAAAGCTAGTGAGGGAGGTAAGATTCTCCAGCTTCAGAGATTTTTGCAGTTCGTTCCGGTCATTGGCGGCGGAGAACTGGAAGGACAGGCGGCCAAACGAAGAATTGGCTTTGGGCGTGTCCAGAGAGATATACCTGCTGGAGCGCGTGCTACGGGTGGGTGCTGCTATTGTGACCAGTGAGCTGAGAGAAGGCAGGGCTTTACACAGCAGAGACTTGTAGATGACCTGGAGCCAGTGGGTTTGGCGACGAGTATGAAGTGAGGGCCAGCCAACGAGATCATACAGGTTGCAGTGGTGGGTAGTATATGGGGCTTTGGTGACAAAACGGATGGCACTGTGATAGAATGCATCCAATTTGTTGAGTAGAGTGTTGGAAGCTATTTTGTAAAGTCGAGGATTGGGATGATGGTCTGTTTTACGAGGGTATGTTTGGCAGCATAAGTAAAGGATGCTTTGTTGCGAAATAAGAAGCCAATTTAAGATTTCATTTTGGATTGGAGATGTGTAATGTGAGTGTGGAAGGAGATTTTACAGTCTAACCAGACACCTAGGTATTTGTAGTTGTCCACATATAGTCAGAACCGTCCAGAGTAGTGATGCTGACTGACGGGCGGACAGGTGCGGGCAGCGATCAGTTAAAGAGCATTTAGTTTTACTTGCATTTAAGAGCAGTTGGAGGCCAGGGATGGAGAGTTGTATGGCATTGTAGCTCATCTGGATGATAGTTAACACTGTCATGATGTTGGCTTCTTTGGGTATAGCAACCCCATCCCCCTCTCCCTGCCTCCCCCTTGCCTCCTTCAACTAGGCTGCTGTGGTCAGAGGTCGTAAATTCCTGAGAAGACCTCCTCATGGACACACAGTATAGAGAGAGTAGATTTTCATGGAGTACAAGGGAATTTCTTCCACCTCAAAGAACTTGAGGTACGAACAAATTTCATGTTCCCGGAGAAAGTATAAAAGATTGGTGAAGAATCCAGCTACGAACTGGTCCGTTTGTCACAACTGGGGAACTGGGGTTTTCAATCAGCAGACCGAGCTTACCTCAATTACGAGATGGCTAAAGGTTGCAGACCATGTTTTTCTCCATTAGGAGGGACAAAGGTTGTAGACCATTGCTGAATCCTTTAACCATACCACGTGGTTAAACTCTTAGACTATAGATACCGATGTTACGCACGCCTCTATGAAGAGGGAACGCAACACCCTGCTACAACTAAGCTCTCCGTGAAGTGAAAAAGGTATGGACTGTAGGTGCGTAACATAATGGGGGCTCATCCGGGATCTTTCCATTAAACCCACCGGACCCTGCTGCTCTGAGCTCTGTGATTAGTGATTGAGGTGTGATGGTAGGTTGTGAGTTTGGATGACTTGTTTAGTTAGTGTGTTCAGTAGACTGCATTGTATAAGATGGCTGCCTCAGCCAGAGGTATACAGAATGGTGTCGTCTGCGTAGAGGTGGATCAAAGAATCATCAGCAGCGAGAGCAACATCATTGATGTATACCGAGAAGAGAGTTGGCCCGAGAATGGATTAAAAAAAAAGTTTTTGTTACCTTTATTTAACCAGGCAAGTCAGTTAAGAACAAATTCTTATTTTCAATGACAGCCTAGGAACAGTGGGTTAACTGCCTGTTCAGGGGCTGAACGACAGATTTGTACCTTGTCAGCTCGGGGGTTTGAACTTGCAACCTTCCGGTTACTAGTCCAACGCTCTAACCACTAGGCTACCCTGCCGCCCCAATGCCTTCAGAAGAATCCAGGAACATATTCCAGTCTGTGCTAGCAAACAGTCGTTTAGCTTCGCATCTGCTTCATCTGACCAGTATTTATTGACCAATTCACTGATGCTTCTTGCTTTAATTGTTGCTTGTAAGCAAGGATCAGGAGGATATAATTATGGTCAGATTTTCCAAATGGAGGACGAGTGAGAGCTTTGTACATGTCTCTGTGTGTGGAGTAAAGGTGGTCTAGATTTTTTTCCCTCTTGTTGCACATTTAACATGCTGGTAGAAATTTGGTGAAACTAATTTAAGTTTCCCTGCATTAAAGTCCCCGGCCCCTAGGAGTGCCGCCTCTGATTGAGTGTTTTCCTGTTTGCTTATGGCGGTATAGAGCTCATTGAGTGCGGTCTTAGTGCCAGCATCGGTCTGTGGTGGTATGTAGACAGCTACGAAAAATACAGATAAAAACTCTAGGTAGATAGTGTGGTCTACAGCTTATCATGAGATACTCTCCCTCAGGCAAACAAAACCTAGAGACTTCCTTAGATATCGTGCACCGGCTGTTGTTTACAAATATACATAGATCCACACCCCTTGTCTTACCAGAGCCTGCTGTTCTATCCTGCTGATACAGTGTAAAACCCACCAGCTGTATGTTATTCATGTCATCGTTCAGCCATGACTCGGTGAAACATAATATATTACGGTTTTTAATGTCCTGTTGGTAGTTTAATCTTTGCCAATAGATGGCAGTGGGGTTTTACTCGCTTGCCTATTAATTCTCAGAAGGCCGCCTGACCTCAGCCCTCTTTTTCTCTTCACGCAAATGACGGGGATTTGGGCCTGTTCCCAGGAAAGCAGTATATCCTTCACATCAGACTTGTCGGACTCGTTAAAGGAAAAAGCTTATACCAGTTTGTGGAGAGTAATCACTGTTCTGATGTTGAGAAGTTATTTTCGGTCATAAAAGATGGAAGCAGCAACATTAAGTACAAAATAAGTTAAAAAATAAGCTACAAACAACGCAAAAAAAATAACACAGTTGGTTAGGATGTCAGCCATCCACTCCGGTGCCATTCTACATACAGCCACATGCTGCTCTCTTCCTCTTCTCTCTCGCTCATGAAAAACACGCTGGAGACATTAGTGGGCCTGAATCAGACAGAGGGAGAATGCAAAGTGTGATAAAATAGCACAAAATAAACCATTGGGTAAAAGAAAAGAAAGATTGATAAAGAGGAAAGAGAGAGTGAGAGAGGGAAGAGGGGAAAAGGAAGTAAGAGTGAAAGAAAGAGAAGGGAAAGAAAGTGAGAGACTGGCAAAAAGAGGAATAAAACACCCTTTTGCACTGAAATGAGAGGACATGGAACTTCTACATATGGTCACACTGTTCTCTGTTGTTGTCTGTACATAGTCTTCTGTCATCTATAGTTAAACAATTTGCCAATCTCTTTTCTATGACCATATTATCAGTAGACAACAGCAGTCCCTAACAAGACCACATGTTTCATACAGTGCTCTCTCTGCGACTAATAGCAGTTTCTTTTGAGAGTTGTGCTGGATCCTGAGCATTCAGGCTGGTTGTAAATCAGCAGCATTTTACAGAACACTGAACAGGGGTCTGTCCTGACACCCTGGAATGAGCTGCTACCTGATTGAGTTATCAAACGACATCCTGTATCACCGTTAATACACACAGAGACAGGGGGTTGGAGAGGTGAATCAGTGGCAGAGGGTGAGTGCCTCTTCTCTATAGTTTACATAATCATAACAGTGTGTGTGTGTGTGTGTGTGTGTGTGTGTGTGTGTGTGTGTGTGTGTGTGTGTGTGTGCGTGCGTGTGTGCGTGTGTGTGTGTGCGTGTGTGTACATGATGCATGGGCTCCATGTCTACCTGACTCAGCGTTTCCTGCTGTACCGTTCTGTGTTCCATTCATCAGAGGCACCAGCGGACCAGGCCTTTTCCTTTAGCACATGTGGGTGATGAAGGAGCTGGATTGGTTGGATTTATCTGCAGTGTCCGTCAGGGAAGTGAGTCCCCCGGGCACACAGCCATTCAATGGAGTTCCTACATACAGTTTAATAACCAGTCCCTGGGAAAACGATCAACAGGCTAATCAACAGGCTAATTCATCTCTAACAGGTTTTGAAGTTCCTCCAAGCCAAATGTTTCCCCCTCCAGGCGGTACCCATTTCTGTATCTATGTCTGGGTAAGATACACTCTTAGAAAAAAAGGAACCTAAATGGGTTTTTCGGCTGTCCCCATAGGAGAACCCTTTGAAGAATCTTTCTTAGTTCCAGGTAGAACCCTTTTGGTTCTTTCCACAGAGCGTTCTAAATGGAATCCAAAAAGGTTTCTAACTGGAACCAAAAACGGTTTTACCTGGAACCAAAAACGTTGTCTCCTATAGGGACAGCCGAATAACCTTTTTGTAAGGGTCATAAAAACCCACAATGTAATATAATGTCTCTGAAATATGCTCTGAAAATACCCAAATATTACAATGAGGGTGTAGAGAGGATTCTAGTTTTCTAGGTTGGAAAACACATAGCTACCCAGCGTTCCAGGACTCGGAAGTTGCACAGATACAGGATCAGCTTACCATCTCCAAACCCCAACTATAACAGGGGAAACACAAACTCACCTCAGATCTGTGTCCAGGGTAAACTTCATCCTACATTACTTGTACGGAGATAGAGGTGTCAATCTCGGACCTCCAAACACAGACAGGGCCCCCCAGAGAATGTCAATAATCACGTTATAACGTGTGGTCACAATCAGGGTTCAAAGTCCACATTAATTATCGGTGGTTCCTGACACATAGTGAGCTGGTCCAACATTGCCACAGTATTCTGAGTTATTATGGGGGTTTCTACATTAAGAGGTCAAACTTGGGGGTGCCAGGATTTGTTATGGGAAGTCATGCTGTGGAAAAAGCTGTCTGACACCACAGTAAGTGCCAACCCTAACATTAGCTAACAGCTTGAGTAAACCCTTGGATTGTGGACAGGACCCGTCCAGAGCCTTCTCTCACCAAGACCAGGCATTACTCTAGGCAGTAAACATCTCTCACAGAGACCGGGCCTTACACCTGGCATTAAACATCTCACTGAGACCAGGCCTTACTCTAGGCAGTAAACATCTCACTGAGACCAGGCCTTACTCTAGGCAGTAAACATCTCACTGAGACCAGGCCTTACACCTGGCATTAAACATCTCACTGAGACCAGGCCTTACTCTAGGCAGTAAACATCTCACTGAGACCAGGCCTTACACCTGGCATTAAACATCTCACTGAGACCAGGCCTTACTCTAGGCAGTAAACATCTCACTGAGACCAGGCCTTACTCTAGGCAGTAAACATCTCACTGAGATCAGGCCTTACACCTGGCATTAAACATCTCACTGAGACCAGGCCTTACACCTGGCATTAAACATCTCACTGAGACCAGGCCTTAAACCTGGCATTAAACATCTCACTGAGACCAGGCCTTACTGTAGGCAGTAAACATGTCACTGAGACCAGGCCTTACACCTGGCATTAAACATCTCACTGAGACCAGGCCTTACTCTAGGCAGTAAACATCTCACTGAGACCAGGCCTTACTCTAGGCAGTAAACATCTCACTGAGATCAGGCCTTACTCTAGGCAGTAAACATCTCACTGAGATCAGGCCTTGCTCTAGGCAGTAAACATCTCACTGAGACCAGGCCTTACTCTAGGCAGTAAACATCTCACTGAGACCAGGCCTTACACCTGGCATTAAACATCTCACTGAGACCAGGCCTTACTCTAGGCAGTAAACATCTCACTGAGACCAGGCCTTACACCTGGCATTAAACATCTCACTGAGACCAGGCCTTACACCTGGCATTAAACATCTCACTGAGACCAGGCCTTACTGTAGGCAGTAAACATGTCACTGAGACAAGGCCTTACACCTGGCATTAAACATCTCACTGAGACCAGGCCTTACTGTAGGCAGTAAACATGTCACTGAGACAAGGCCTTACACCTGGCATTAAACATCTCACTGAGACCAGGCCTTACTCTAGGCAGTAAACATCTCACTGAGACCAGGCCTTACTCTAGGCAGTAAACATCTCACTGAGATCAGGCCTTACTCTAGGCAGTAAACATCTCACTGAGATCAGGCCTTGCTCTAGGCAGTAAACATCTCACTGAGACCAGGCCTTACTCTAGGCAGTAAACATCTCACTGAGACCAGGCCTTACTCTAGGCAGTAAACATCTCACTGAGATCAGGCCTTACTCTAGGCAGTAAACATCTCACTGAGACCAGGCCTTACTCTAGGCAGTAAACATCTCACTGAGATCAGGCCTTACACCTGGCATTAAACATCTCACTGAGACCAGGCCTTACACCTGGCATTAAACATCTCACTGAGTCCAGGCCTTACACCTGGCATTAAACATCTCACTGAGACCAGGCCTTACTCTAGGCAGTAAACATCTCACTGAGATCAGGCCTTACACCTGGCATTAAACATCTCACTGAGATCAGGCCTTACACCTGGCATTAAACATCTCACTGAGACCAGGCCTTACACCTGGCATTAAACATCTCACTGAGACCAGGCCTTACACCTGGCATTAAACATCTCACTGAGACCAGGCCTTACTGTAGGCAGTAAACATGTCACTGAGACCAGGCCTTACACCTGGCATTAAACATCTCACTGAGACCAGGCCTTACTCTAGGCAGTAAACATCTCACTGAGACCAGGCCTTACTCTAGGCAGTAAACATCTCACTGAGATCAGGCCTTACTCTAGGCAGTAAACATCTCACTGAGATCAGGCCTTGCTCTAGGCAGTAAACATCTCACTGAGACCAGGCCTTACTCTAGGCAGTAAACATCTCACTGAGACCAGGCCTTACTCTAGGCAGTAAACATCTCACTGAGATCAGGCCTTACTCTAGGCAGTAAACATCTCACTGAGACCAGGCCTTACTCTAGGCAGTAAACATCTCACTGAGATCAGGCCTTACACCTGGCATTAAACATCTCACTGAGACCAGGCCTTACACCTGGCATTAAACATCTCACTGAGACCAGGCCTTACACCTGGCATTAAACATCTCACTGAGACCAGGCCTTACACCTGGCATTAAACATCTCACTGAGACCAGGCCTTACACCTGACATTAAACATCTCACTGAGACCAGGCCTTACTCTAGGCAGTAAACATCTCACTGAGATCAGGCCTTACACCTGGCATTAAACATCTCACTGAGACCAGGCCTTACACCTGGCATTAAACATCTCACTGAGACCAGGCCTTACTCTAGGCAGTAAACATCTCACTGAGACCAGGCCTTACTCTAGGCAGTAAACATCTCACTGAGATCAGGCCTTACTCTAGGCAGTAAACATCTCACTGAGATCAGGCCTTACTCTAGGCAGTAAACATCTCACTGAGACCAGGCCTTACTCTAGGCAGTAAACATCTCACTGAGACCAGGCCTTACTCTAGGCAGTAAACATCTCACTGAGATCAGGCCTTACTCTAGGCAGTAAACATCTCACTGAGATCAGGCCTTACACCTGGCATTAAACATCTCACTGAGGCCAGGCCTTACTCTAGGCAGTAAACATCTCACTGAGATCAGGCCTTACACCTGGCATTAAACATCTCACTGAGACCAGGCCTTACACCTGGCATTAAACATCTCACTGAGACCAGGCCTTACACCTGGCATTAAACATCTCACTGAGACCAGGCCTTACTCTAGGCAGTAAACATCTCACTGAGACCAGGCCTTACTCTAGGCAGTAAACATCTCACTGAGACCAGGCCTTACACCTGGCATTAAACATCTCACTGAGACCAGGCCTTACTGTAGGCAGTAAACATGTCACTGAGACCAGGCCTTACACCTGGCATTGAACATCTCACTGAGACCAGGCCTTACTCTAGGCAGTAAACATCTCACTGAGACCAGGCCTTACTCTAGGCAGTAAACATCTCACTGAGACCAGGCCTTACTCTAGGCAGTAAACATCTCACTGAGATCAGGCCTTACTCTAGGCAGTACACATCTCACTGAGATCAGGCCTTACACCTGGCATTAAACATCTCACTGAGACCAGGCCTTACTCTAGGCAGTACACATCTCACTGAGATCAGGCCTTACACCTGGCATTAAACATCTCACTGAGACCAGGCCTTACTCTAGGCAGTAAACATCTCACTGAGATCAGGCCTTACTCTAGGCAGTAAACATCTCACTGAAATCAGGCCTTACACCTGGCATTAAACATCTCACTGAGACCAGGCCTTACACCTGGCATTAAACATCTCACTGAGACCAGGCCTTACTCTAGGCAGTAAACATCTCAATGAGATCAGGCCTTACTCTAGGCAGTAAACATCTCACTGAGACCAGGCCTTACTCTAGGCAGTAAACATCTCACTGAGATCAGGCCTTACTCTAGGCAGTAAACATCTCACTGAGATCAGGCCTTACTCTAGGCAGTAAACATCTCACTGAGACCAGGCCTTACTCTAGGCAGTAAACATCTCACTGAGACCAGGCCTTACTCTAGGCAGTAAACATCTCACTGAGATCAGGCCTTACTCTAGGCAGTAAACATCTCACTGAGATCAGGCCTTACACCTGGCATTAAACATCTCACTGAGGCCAGGCCTTACTCTAGGCAGTAAACATCTCACTGAGATCAGGCCTTACACCTGGCATTAAACATCTCACTGAGACCAGGCCTTACACCTGGCATTAAACATCTCCCTGAGACCAGGCCTTACACCTGGCATTAAACATCTCACTGAGACCAGGCCTTACTCTAGGCAGTAAACATCTCACTGAGACCAGGCCTTACTCTAGGCAGTAAACATCTCACTGAGACCAGGCCTTGCACCTGGCATTAAACATCTCACTGAGACCAGGCCTTACTGTAGGCAGTAAACATGTCACTGAGACCAGGCCTTACACCTGGCATTGAACATCTCACTGAGACCAGGCCTTACTCTAGGCAGTAAACATCTCACTGAGACCAGGCCTTACTCTAGGCAGTAAACATCTCACTGAGACCAGGCCTTACTCTAGGCAGTAAACATCTCACTGAGATCAGGCCTTACTCTAGGCAGTACACATCTCACTGAGATCAGGCCTTACACCTGGCATTAAACATCTCACTGAGACCAGGCCTTACTCTAGGCAGTACACATCTCACTGAGATCAGGCCTTACACCTGGCATTAAACATCTCACTGAGACCAGGCCTTACTCTAGGCAGTAAACATCTCACTGAGATCAGGCCTTACTCTAGGCAGTAAACATCTCACTGAAATCAGGCCTTACACCTGGCATTAAACATCTCACTGAGACCAGGCCTTACACCTGGCATTAAACATCTCACTGAGACCAGGCCTTACTCTAGGCAGTAAACATCTCAATGAGATCAGGCCTTACTCTAGGCAGTAAACATCTCACCGAGACCAGGCCTTACTCTAGGCAGTAAACATCTCACTGAGATCAGGCCTTACTCTAGGCAGTAAACCTCTCTCATCACTCCTCATATTTATCAGTTGATCTGTTGAGCAACACAGATCTTTCATAGTTTTTCTCATCATTGTCAAAAGCAATGTGGATGTGAAATAGGAGGATAGGTGACAAATGAGAGCAGAGTCAGTTAAGAACAAATTCTTATTTACAATGACGCTCTACCCCGACGACACTGGACCAATTGCGCACCGCCCTATGGGATTCCTGATCACGGCTGGTTGTGATACAGCCCGAGATCAAAGCCGGGTCTGTAGTGACGCCTCTGCGATGCAGTGCCTTAGACTGCTGCGCCACTCGGTCCCCCATAAGAGTGCCGCAGAGTAGAGTAGGTGAGGGCTGCAGAATCCCACAGTGTAAAAACCTGATGAGAGCAGCTCAACTTCTCAGAATTTAGCTGTAGACATGTAGAAGAGGACAGATCTAGAGGAGACGATAGCCTGGTAGAAAGCAGAACATAGAGAGAGAGAAAAAAGGATGGATAATAGCCATGTGGGGGGCCTTCATGAGCCTGTAAAGCTCCTCCTAACTCAAGGTCCCAGAATGCACTGCAGCTCCATGGGTTTTCCTATGCACCACTGTCTGCTCCTTCAGACCCAGTCACTGTACTATCCACTACCCAGCTGCAGTAGGCAGCAGGTATGCTCATGTCCCAGACACAATGACAAAACCCAAGGAACTGTGATGTCCTGTCCTGACGTCACTGCCTGCTGTAGCTGAGTGGGTAGGAATTGACACAATTCTATGATCAGTTTACCTTCTCAAAATCCTAACCGACACCAGGTCAGTGTTTAGGGGCACCCTCCTATTGTGAGCCAATCTCACTCTGTGTGTGTGTGTGTCTGACAGAGTCAGGGATCACCCTGAGTGACTATAGCCAGAGAACTGAGCCCAGACTGAGCCACCTGGAGGAGCTCAGTGTGTTGGGTCTAATGATGTATACACATACTGTGGTCACGGAGAAGTCCCACACAGATGGCAGGTGTAGTGGAGAGATCTAGGTGTGTGTCTGCGTATGTGTGCCTAAGGCAAGACGGTGAAGGGGCATAATGTCTACAAACGGTAAGTCATCTGAGTCTCATGCATCTGATCCAAGATGAGTCACTCTCTACACGAACAAGGTTTGAGAAGGTCTTCAGGACAAAGTTGTGCTGTAATTGTACTTTTTCCCCCTGTATACTACTGGAGGCAGTGTATGCTCATTAATTATATGGACATTAAGTTGGCATGTGCAGGGCAATGTACTGAGGTTAAAGGCAGATAGCCTCCAAATAACACTCACATGGCTCAACCATTTCCAAATGCGGGGTGAACCAAGACGAATCATAGTTAGGAAAGTATCCCCCCCTCTCCTCTTTGTGGTTCTGTCGTCCCTCCTCTGGTGACATCAGGCGGATAAGGCTGTTCCAGGAAGTGAAGCTCTTGTCCCTAATGTGAGCTGTCACAATGCATCAGCCACTCACCTTCAACACATTAGGCCTTAATGCCAAGACTTCTCTCTGACACGAACACTGGACTTATCCACATTGACTGACCCAACAAATGTATTTTCTATTAGAAGTGACTGAACATGATGCCTAAAGTTCAGTAGAGGTTCCACCAAATTACAGATCATACATCTTGCATGCATTATGGTGTGTGAGAGAGCGAGACCGTGCACGCATGTTTGTGTCAAATCAAATCAAATTTATTTATATAGCCCTTCGTACATCAGCTGATATCTCAAAGTGCTGTACAGAAACCCAGCCTAAAACCCCAAACAGCAAGCAATGCAGGTGTAGAAGCACGGTGGCTAGGAAAAACTCCCTAGAAAGGCCAAAACCTAGGAAGAAACCTAGAGAGGAACCAGGCTATGTGGGGTGGCCAGTCCTCTTCTGGCTGTGCCGGGTGGAGATTATAACAGAACATGGCCAAGATGTTCAAATGTTCATAAATGACCAGCATGGTCGAATAATAATAAGGCAGAACAGTTGAAACTGGAGCAGCAGCACAGTCAGGTGGAAGTTGAAACTGGAGCAGCAGCATGGCCAGGTGGACTGGGGACAGCAAGGAGGCTGTCACATGCAACCATACTAAAAATAGGCGGGTCCTGGTAATGGCAGTGTGTGTGATTACTGGCACACATTCTTTTATGTACCTCAAGCTGGCTGGCCCAATCCACAGCTCCTAATGCTGATCACTTTTTTGGATTAGCGCTCATCAACCCGACAATACTGGATCAATCGAACAGGTTGAACAGCTCCAATAGATTCAACCAGGTTGAGCCTTAACCAGCGTTGACTAACATCCACATATCAGATGTTTTGGCGGTGTGACTGCGGTATGAGCTGACATGTTGGTGGGCAGCTCCTCGTGTGTCACAAACCAATCCTCTATTGTCCCTATCGTGTTAGAAGTTGAAAACAGCACTAGAAAGTGAAGGCTCTATCGATAATAGAAATAATGACGGTCAAATGTAAAACCATTGATGTTAGGCTGATGCATGTTTTCATGTTCATTTGGATGGAGGGATTTTGACATTAGAGTGTTTGAACTTGTAACATGGCTGTCGGATCGTAGTCGGGTGTGGTTTTGTTGCATCTAATGGTCCTCGATAAGGTAACGCAACTTGTGGATTTGACAGTTCTAACGCAGTTCCACCTCAGACACTTGCAAAAACAACCACAATGAATATAGCCCTAAATTGAAGCTCTCAGTGAAACTGCTGTAAACAAACCACGTTTCCATAGACGTTACAGACCTTACACAGACCTTACAGACCTTACACAGACCTTTCAGACCTTACACAGACCTTTCAGACCTTACAGACCTTACACAGACCTTACAGACCTTACACAGACCTTACAGACCTTACAGACCTTACAGACCGTACAGACCTTACACACACCTTACACAGACCTTACACAATCCTTACAGACCTTACAGACCTTACACAGACCTTTCAGACCTTACAGACCTTACAGACCTTACACAGACCTTTCAGACCTTTCAGACCTTACAGACCTTACACAGACCTTTCAGACCTTACACAGACCTTTCAGACCTTACACAGACCTTTCAGACCTTACAGACCTTACACAGACCTTACAGACCTTACACAGACCTTACAGACCGTACAGACCGTACAGACCTTACAGACCTTACAGACCTTACACAGACCTTACACAGACCTTACACAGACCTTACAGACCTTACAGACCTTACAGACCTTACACAGACCTTTCAGACCTTTCAGACCTTACAGACCTTACAGACCTTACACAGACCTTACAGACCTTACAGACCTTACACAGACCGTACAGACCTTACAGACCTTACAGACCTTACACAGACCTTTCAGACCTTACAGACCTTTCAGACCTTACAGACCTTACACAGACCTTTCAGACCTTACACAGACCTTTCAGACCTTACACAGACCTTTCAGACCTTACAGACCTTACACAGACCTTTCAGACCTTACAGACCTTACACAGACCTTACAGACCTTACACAGACCTTTCAGACCTTACACAGACCTTACAGACCTTACACAGACCTTACAGACCTTACACAGACCTTACAGACCTTACAGACCTTACACAGACCTTACAGACCTTACACAGACCTTACAGACCTTTCAGACCTTACAGACCTTTCAGACCTTACACAGACTTTACAGAAAAATATGATCAATCCTTGACACAAGTATGTCAACGGGAGACTCTGTAACAAACACAGCATGAGTCATAATTTAGTATAAAACATGTATTTTTAATCATTGCTTTGTTTTAATCTATATTTTTTAAGAATAAACATCGACAAAACTGCAAATAGTAATGTAATATTGTAAAAAAAATAAACAGACTGTACAATGAAACATGTCAACATTTCAAGCACATTCAAATTGACATTCTAGTGTAAATTACATACCACCAACTCATAGATAGTATTTACATCACAGAGTTCTGTATCCAACCGTTGGCTTTGTGTCCCGATGGAGATGGAGAATGTCGAGAAATCCACTTTATGCACACGAGAAAATGGATATAAAAATGCACACACAGATTGCAAAGGCATGCCATTGTCGTAAGTGGAAGGTAATCGTATGCTTTACCAGAATAACCTGTGTTTTCACTTATGGGGAGACGTACAGAGGACTGAGAGAAGAGGACAGGATAACATGAACCTAAAACATTAAATATCTCCTAGATTTCTGTGGCTACGTCCCAAATTGGACCTTTTACCTTATATGGTGCACTACTTCAGGCAAGTGGTGCACTATATAGGGAATAGGTTGCCATTTGAGATTCGTTCTGTATATTCTTATGACCTATGACTATTCACATTCAAAACAAACGTGAGAAAGTAAATCTATAGCGTGAAGAGTTGCAACTTTGAGGATTCACTCTGGACATCAGGGTCAAGCATGTGACCCCATGGAGGAACAGATGAAAGTACGAAAGGAACAACATGGAAACCACTCCTCTCGATTTGAAATACTTACAGGTTGAAAATCATGGATAATGGTCAAACTAGTGGTTCCAGAATGGACCTTTTTCACATTGCTGGTGAATTCAATTGAAGCAAAAGCTGCAGCTAAGAGTTTGCTTATCCACAGAGCACATGTTGTGTACCCATTTACATGTAATGCTGTTTTTGTAATGTTTTCTATGGCATTATATCTGAAAACAGACAGCCTGATCAAATCTTTGCTTTCTTTTCCCTTGAAGATTGTTTCCATTCTAAATGTGGTTTCTTTTATATTTTGGTCCTCGGGCAAAATATTTCTCTCTCTGTGCTCCCTCTCCCCTCTTTTCCCTCTCTCCTCTCCCCTCTGTCCCCTCTCTCTCTCCTCTCCCCTCTTTTCCCTCTCTCCTCTCCCCTCTGTCCCCTCTCTCTCTCCTCTCCCCTCTTTTCCCTCTCTCTCTCCTCTCCCCTCCCCTCTCTCTGTGCTCCCTCTCCCCTCTTTTCCCTCTCTCCTCTCCCCTCTGTCCCCTCTCTCTCTCCTCTCCCCTCCCCTCTCTTTCCTCTCGATCTCTCCCCTCTCTCTCCCTGACTCTCTCTAATCGCGCTCACCATCTCCCTCCCTCTCGTAACATTTTATTTCTACCGAAAACAAACTGATTCCTGATGTAGAGTGAGAGAGAAAGGGAGAGAAAGAAGGGAATTTATTGCAGCAGAATTAAAATGGAAGATTTACCCTACATTTTCCACTTTTCCTGAAATAAAGTGCACTACTTCTCACCAGTGCCATACAGGGCTGAGACTTGAGATTTGCCAACAAAGTGCATCCAGCAAGTTTCTGCCCAACTTCAGGAGAACACTACCCAGGCTTACTACTGGCCAAAAACCCAGACAACAGAGACAGGCCCCATAGCACCAAGGATAGCACAGACACTGGCCAGTCAGCTGCTCTCAATCTCCCACAACCTACAGCTGGGTATAGAACAAGGGCACACAGCTCTGGTCCAGAGGGCAACAATGTCGGCTGGTTTTAGTCCCTGCAGAGGACCTGAGTTACCTGAAGGCCTGAGTTACCTGAAGGCCTGAGTTACCTGAAGGCCTGAGTTACCTGAAGGCCTGAGTTACCTGAAGGCCTGAGTTACCTAAAGGCCTGAGCTATGCACCCCTGGTATAAACCATTCCTTTGAGAACTGGCTCTAGTTCATACATAATATGTACAACAGCAGATAGTGACAATGACACGTTAAAGTACACATCCAACATTCATACTTTCCTCAACCCCTACGAGCTGAGATATGACGTTAAATGCAAAAGGAAAGACTGTATCATGTCTTATCTGCTACCTGAAGAACAGGTATCCTAGACAGCATTGCATTTCGTATGTCATCATTTCAGGCAACAAATATGATTCCAAATGGAGGGAGGCGGGTCTTCCCCCAAAAGGAAGACATCCAATGAGCAGCAGATCTGCCCCCAGCCACCACACCCATTCCAGCAGAGCTCACCCAATCAAGAGAAGACACTGAGAAAAGAGGAAGAAGGGCGGGACAAGAGAATAGGGCACCCCGTTTTTCACAGCATACAGCTGAGAGTCCCGTACAGGTCTACGTGGACACGCTCTCTCTGTGTGTATCAAGAGCGCTCTCTCTGCGTGTATCCAGGGCACTGTGGAAGACACACACACAAACACACACACACTGATTAGACTGGGCAGTGTGGATACTGAGTAGCAGACACTAGGCACTAACTAAATACAGTACCTCACATACAGACTAGACACACACGCACACAGTGACACACATTCGTGCACACACACACATATACACGCAGTCATACATGATCACACTAATACGACTGCAAAATCACCACGCAATGCAACCCAACACACTCACACACTTCTTTTCTTTGACACAGACATACGCTGTCAGTCAAAGTGAGACCAGAGTGACCGTCTGTCTCCACTTACGTGACCTGTCTCTCTGGGACAGACATATGCTGCCAGTCAAAGTGAGACCAGAGTGACCGTCTGTCTCCTCTAACGTGGCCTGTCTCTCTGGGACAGACATATGCTGTCAGTCAAAGTGAGACCAGAGTGACCGTCTGTCTCCTCTAACGTGGCCTGTCTCTCTGGGACAGACATATGCTGTCAGTCAAAGTGAGACCAGAGTGACCGTCTGTCTCCTCTAACGTGGCCTGTCTCTCTGGGACAGACATATGCTGTCAGTCAAAGTGAGACCAGAGTGACCGTCTGTCTCCTCTAACGTGGCCTGTCTCTCTGGGACAGACATATGCTGTCAGTCAAAGTGAGACCAGAGTGACCGTCTGTCTCCTCTAACGTGGCCTGTCTCTCTGGGACAGACATATGCTGTCAGTCAAAGTGAGACCAGAGTGACCGTCTGTCTCCTCTAACGTGGCCTGTCTCTCTGGGACAGACATCTGCTGTCAGTCAAAGTGAGACCAGAGTGACCGTCTGTCTCCTCTAACGTGACCTGTCTCTCTGGGACAGACATACTGTAGCTTGTTAGATGTTTCTGGGATTGGAATTGTCTTCCCAGCCAACGTCATTCTGATTAAAGTCTGATTTCCACTCTCAGATATCAAGTTAAAGCTGACAGAATGAATTGAGCCACACTCACGTTTGATGCTGCCGCACAAAGTCTGCAAACTGCCGGTCCTTCGCGTAGAGCTCGATGATGCGTATCCTGTCCTGGATTTCCTGTGGAAGAAGGGTGGGTGTGGTTAACAGGGTGAGAAATGTTACGTGACAGACAGACGTTGTGTCCAATCGGTAGGTCTATGTCCAGAGAGTACAGATTAGATTAAGGAAGGCAACGATACGTATAAGATGAGTATGAGAAGGGATCCCACACATTGGCTATCACCGTCCCTCCAGCGCGCACGCGCACACGCATACGCACGCACGTACACACGCACACACACAAACACAAACCTACCTCCTTGGTCAGTTCGCTGTTCTCGTAGATGTGGCGTATCTCCTCGCTGCTGAAGTCTGTGGAGGCCTCGGCGCTGGCGCTGCTGTAGACCGGGGCTTCTGGGTAGCGGCGGTAGTAGTGGCTATAGCCCGTCGTAGCCTCACTCTCATACATGGGGTTGTACTTAGTGGCCCTCTCTAGAGACGGGATACTCTCCCCTCGCCTGGGGGGACAGACAGTGACAGAGAGAGAGAGAGAGAGAGAGAGAGAGAGAGAGACAGAGAGCGAGAGAGAGAGAGAGAGAGAGAGAGAGAGACAGAGAGCGAGAGAGAGAGCGAGAGAGAGAGAGAGAGAGAGGAACAGAAGAAAGAGAGAGAGAGACAGAGAGAGAGAGAGAGAGAGACAGAGAGAGACAGAGAGAGAGAGAGAGAGAGAGAGACAGAGAGAGGGAGAGAGAGAGAGAGAGAGACAGAGAGAGGGAGAGAGCTACAGCTTAATCTACTAATAGGAGACAGAGACCGACAAGTCTTCTGATTTAATCATGTCTGACCCTGGATTGAATATTCAATGTCCTTCTTACAGTGAATATTCAGACAGGTTCAGTCTGTGGTGGTACTTACAACTAACATGACACCTCTAAAGCAGCTATATTGTACTGTAGTGTAACGTAGAGGCCAGGAGTGTTCCTGACAGGATTAGAGACACCTACACTTTGTTCAGCTACTAACACACAAACATGATTTATTTCATAATTTTTGTCATTTGTCATTACCCAGAGCGACTTACAATAGTGAGCGCATACAATTTTGTACTGGTCCCCCGTGGGACTTGAAACCATAACCCTGGCATTGCAAGCACCAAGCTTTACCAACTGAGTCACACAGGACCTCCACACACACATACTGTACACACACAAAACTCGGACTGTACCATCCCTCTGAGAGGCTATGACAAAGGAGTGGTGTGTGTTGACTGTCACCGTAAGGGGTCTTCTGTCTCATCCTTATCGTACTGATCCCGTAGTGTCCTTGCCAGGAAGAAGATCACACCGGAAGCCACCAATAGGAAACCGGCTACGGAGGCAATCGCTATGCCGACCACCAGCGGTTCTGACACGTACTCTTCACAGTGTTCTCCACGGTACCACCAGTTCTCCCCTACACGACATCTAGAACCACAAAGAACAACAGTCAGTGCCACTCACACACACAGCTAGAACACTACCAGTACTCAACTAAATGACAGCTAGAATAGTAAGAATGATCTGTTAGAGCAACTCAATAACACATATATAAACACACACACACACAGGAACTGGAAATGAAACGTTCCATAGAGGGTGTGTGAACTGGAAATGAAACGTTCCATAGAGGGTGTGTGAACTGGAAATGAAACGTTCCATAGAGGGTGTGTGAACTGGAAATGAAACGTTCCATAGAGTGTGTGTGAACTGGAAATGAAACGTTCCATAGAGGGTGTGTGAACTGGAAATGAAACGTTCCATTGAGGGTGTGTGAACTGCAAATGAAACGTTCCATAGAGGGTGTGTGAACTGGAAATGAAACGTTCCATAGAGGGTGTGTGAACTGGAAATGAAACGTTCCATAGAGTGTGTGTGAACTGGAAATGAAACGTTCCATAGAGGGTGTGTGAACTGCAAATGAAACGTTCCATAGAGGGTGTGTGAACTGGAAATGAAACGTTCCATCGAGGGTGTGTGAACTGGAAATTAAACGTTCCATAGAGGGTGTGTGAACTGCAAATGAAACGTTCCATAGAGGGTGTGTGAACTGGAAATGAAACGTTCCATCGAGGGTGTGTGAACTGGAAATGAAACGTTCCATAGAGGGTGTGTGAACTGGAAATGAAACGTTCCATCGAGGGTGTGTGAACTGCAAATGAAACGTTCCATAGAGTGTGTGTGAACTGGAAATGAAATGTTCCATAGAGGGTGTGTGAACTGCAAATGAAACGTTCCATAGAGTGTGTGTGAACTGCAAATGAAACGTTCCATAGAGGGTGTGTGAACTGGAAATGAAACGTTCCATCGAGGGTGTGTGAACTGGAAATGAAACGTTCCATAGAGGGTGTGTGAACTGCAAATGAAACGTTCCATAGAGGGTGTGTGAACTGCAAATGAAACGTTCCATCGAGGGTGTGTGAACTGGAAATGAAACGTTCCATTGAGGGTGTGTCAACTGCAAATGAAACGTTCCATAGAGGGTGTGTGAACTGGAAATGAAACGTTCCATCGAGGGTGTGTGAACTGGAAATGAAACGTTCCATCGAGGGTGTGTGAACTGGAAATGAAACGTTCCATAGAGGGTGTGTGAACTGGAAATGAAACGTTCCATAGAGGGTGTGTGAACTGGAAATGAAACGTTCCATAGAGGGTGTGTGAACTGGAAATGAAACGTTCCATAGAGGGTGTGTGAACTGGAAATGAAACGTTCCATCGAGTGTGTGTGAACTGGAAATGAAACGTTCCATTGAGGGTGTGTGAACTGGAAATGAAACATTCCATAGAGGGTGTGTGAACTGCAAATGAAACGTTCCATAGAGGGTGTGTGAACTGGAAATGAAACGTTCCATAGAGGGTGTGTGAACTGGAAATGAAACGTTCCATAGAGGGTGTGTGAACTGGAAATGAAACGTTCCATAGAGGGTGTGTGAACTGGAAATGAAACGTTCCATAGAGGGTGTGTGAACTGGAAATGAAACGTTCCATCGAGGGTGTGTGAACTGGAAATGAAACGTTCCATCGAGGGTGTGTGAACTTGTGATGGTGGGTGTGAAACAGAGGGTTCACACTCATGTTGGCACACAAATATGTTTATGCACACTGTGTGTGTAAATGAATGTGAGCGTGTTCATTACGTCAGTATGTCAGAGTCTGCTTTACAATATGGAACTGTATTGTAATTGAATAAAGAGTGGGATCAGTGCCCCCCCCCCCACACACACACACACCTACCTGCAGATGGCCCCCTGTCCAGGTATGATGTCACACTTCCCGTCATTCATGCAGAAGTCTGTCTGTAGGTCACAGATGCTCTGACAGGGCAGTCCGTCCACACTGAAGTACCCAGCGTTACACACACACTCCGCCTCGCCGGACCAGCGGTTCACAGAACACTGTGCAAACTCATTACACGCCTGGAACTTACACTGGTTCGCCTGGTCACCTGGCAACAACACACAGGAAGTGTTAGGGTAAATACAGTCAACTCCTGATAAGTGCACATTGGATAAATCCAGTTCACCAGTTCCAATTCAAATACATTATTTTGAATTGCTCTGGATATTTATTTGAAGTTTAGTCCTGAGTCATAGAACACAGTATATACTGCATAGTTTCTCCTTGCATTAGAACGGGGGAATATAACAATTAGTAGGGGTAAAAGGTTATTATAAGAACATAATATAATCCTAGAAACGTCATGTTGGGATATAATCATAATAAGATTTAGCTATTTTTGTTGTGATTGGCTCAGACAGATTATGACAGCTCATCTGTCATGATGAGACAAAAACAGTCATCAGTCTGATATTATCTAAGGCCTCATATGATCCCATACTGTCACAACCACAAACAAACACACCGTCACTGTCACATACAGTCAAACAGTCCCGCTAGTCTCTGAGCCTCTAGGAGAAAGAGGAAAAGATTACACACATATAAATGTATTACAGGATGGTATATTGATGCCTAAGTAATATGTTCAATACCTTCATAAACTTAACTTAACGTAATATACTGTATAACTTAACATAACTTCACCTCATGATGCCAATAACAAGTATCACCAAAGAAAATACAAAATGTCCAACGGGAGGGAAGAGGAAGTGGATGTCTTCTCACAGTTTGCTATTCCACAGTGGGATATGGATTATCTTGCTGTAGTTACACAATCAGTGTGACCAAGACATTGAGTAATGGAAGGAATGCCTGAGAATGCCCGAGTCATTTAACACCTAGCTTACACACACACACACACACACACACACACATAAAGATACCCGCAGTCTCTGACTTTGAAAAGTGACTCATTCTCTTTGTCTTCAGTCTAGATTAGAACCTCCCTGGAGAGAGCTTTCATGCCAAAATGTATCCATCTACCATGCTTATAACTGACAATCCATGTGCCATGCTTTTAACTGACAATCCATGTGCCATGCTTTTAACTGACAATCCATGTGCCATGCTTTTAACTGACAATCCATGTGCCATGCTTTTAACTGACAATCCATGTGCCATGCTTTTAACTGACAATCCATGTGGATATGCACATTTTAATGCATTTGAACTCCCCAAAACCAAAAGGAGGACTGCCTAGGAATAATTAGGAACCCTCCGTTGTGTCTCTGGTGAAATATGTGGTAGCTGTCAAGCTTACCTGACTCTACGTCCAGTGAGTACTTGTCGATGGCCAGGTTCATTGTCTTGTAGGCTGTGTTAGCGAAGTCTTCCAGGATCAGGTAGACTGCGTTGTTGACGCCGCGAGGCACCGGCTTCCCGAACTTCATCCGGCTGTTGACCACAATACTCCCGTTCCGGAAGTTCAGGATCTCCAGGTTCTGGAAGTTACTAAGGTTGGACTGGAGGTAGGGGAGCAGCTAGAGGGGGGCAGGGAGGGATGGAGGGATGGAGAGAGAGAGATACAGAGAGAGCGCACCCTCTACATATAGTATCACACCAAGTAAAACATCTATTTCTAATTGTCTACAGGGGGAAAGGGGGAATAAAGGCTTAAAATGAATAGCTCACCAGCTCTATGAACCTTTGTTCCAGGGCCTTGTATTCCGGGGAGCTCTTATTGAAGAGGTCATCTGAGAACTTCATGTTGGTTACCCTCAGACTGAAGAACACCATCAGCGCCCGCCCAGGGTTGATTGGCATGGCAACGCTGTGGTCCACACCATGTACCCCACCAGAGGGGTACCCGCTGCTTCCCTCCTCTGTTTGGTTGGTGCCACCGAAGGGGACCAGGTCATAGTCTGTCACAGGGTCGATCGTCTGCAGCTGGTTTTACAGACATGAAACAATTAAGGGTGCAATTGGTCAATGTGGAACAACATTTGGTAGCTTTTATGATACAACAAGGAAATGTCTGCACTAACATGAATAGACTAAGTAAAGTACCATAGCAAGGGGAGTTTTTCCTAGTCAGGTTACATGGTCACTCAGACAGGAAAAACTCAGGGTCCTGACTAATGTCCATTACAACCATCATCTCTCCATCATCTTTTATTACCTCCAGAGTGATGGAAATGTCTGGGCCAGGGAAATACTTGGCAGGTGTGAGAGCTGGGGTGACCCCCTGGACCTCTGCTTCTGCCTCCGGTTCTGGGGCTGCAGGGACCTCCACTACTTCCTCTTCTACCACCACTTCCTCAGGGACCTCCACTGCTTCCTCCTCTTCCTCCTCTTCCTCAGGGACCTCCACTGCTTCCTCCTCTTCCTCAGGGACCTCCACTGCTTCCTCCTCTTCCTCAGGGACATCCACTGCTTCCTCCTCTACCTCCTCTTCCTCGGGGACCTCCACTGCTTCCTCCTCTTCCTCAGGGACCTCCACTGCTTCCTCCTCTACCACCTCTTCCTCAGGGACCTCCACTACTTCCTCTTCTACCTCCTCTTCCTCAGAGACCTCCACTGCTTCCTCCTCTTCCTCAGGAACCTCCACTGCTTCCTCCTCTTCCTCAGGGACCTCCACTGCTTCCTCCTCTACCACCTCTTCCTCAGGGATCTCCACTACTTCCTCTTCTACCACCACTTCCTCAGGGACCTCCACTGCTTCCTCCTCTTCCTCCTCTTCCTCAGGGACCTCCACTGCTTCCTCCTTTACCTCCTCTTCCTCAGGGACCTCCACTACTTCCTCCTCTTCCTCAGGGACCTCCACTGCTTCCTCCTGTACCTGCACTTCCTCAGGGACCTTCGATTCTGCTTCCTCTGTTAAGATCTCTTCCTCTATGATCACCTCTTCCAAAACGACCTCTTCTTCTATGGTATGTTCCTCTTCTGCAGCTGAGGCTGGCTCCTCTTCTTCCTCGGGCAAGAAGGGCAGGTCCTCAAGTCTGTCAACACCTGACCCAGAGGGCTCTATCTCCAGAGGAGGCTTGGGGAGCGTACTGCCCTCTGGCTGCTCGGGGGAGACAGGGTCTGCAGGGAGGAGCTCCGGGGGAGGGCTCTCTGTAGCCACAGTGTTCCCCAACAGCAGACCCTCCTCCTCCATCCCCATGTCATCGATGGTCACCTCTGGCTCAGGGGGGAGGGTCACGCTCTCCGCCAGAACAATGACATCATTCTCCCCCATCACCACATCCTCAGCTTTAACCTCAGAGGCATCTGGGGTCATCTCAGTAGCCAAGATTTCCTCCTGGACATTAGAGGAGAAACACATTATAACCTAAACTGTCACACAATTAGGTTGGAGTTCCATTTCATTTCAGTCAATTCAGGACATGGAATTGACCCCAACCCTGAACTCCATACTATTATAATCAAAATGGGGAATTATAGGTTTCCATGCCTTAATGACTGACAAAAAGGATTAAGTTTAATCTACCTACATGGTGTGACAGCTACTCCAAGGCATAACACTACCTGATAAAACTTGAATTGGCTTCTGTCTGATAGAGAGAACTCTAAAGTCTAAGATATTGTAGTCTGTTTCTGGGCAGCTCGATGCCTAGTGCTTCTGTTATGTGTAGTTGGCTGTAAAATGCCAGTTATTGACTGGTAGTTTGCCAACCTCTTCCAGTCCATGTAATTACTCCAATTAATCATGTAGGGCCTTAGCAGGAAAGTAAACCAGCAGACCCAGTTACTGTCCAAGACCAAGACTGGAGCTCCCTGCTCTGTTTATCACAATACAGGTGCTAGTCTACTGGCAGAATCCACAAAGATCATAGGGTCCTGCATTCACAAACTGAGTGATAACCTCCCTCCCTCTCTCGCTCTCTCGCTCTCTCTCCCTCCCTCCCTCCCTCCCTCCCTCCCTCCCTCCCTCCCTCCCTCCCTCCCTCCCTCCCTCCCTCCCTCCCTCCCTCCCTCCCTCCCTCCCTCCCTCCCTCCCTCCCTCCCTCCCTCCCTCTCTCTTACTGTAACTCTGTAGCCCCAGAATAGTAGTGGATTATTATATCAAGAGCCAATCTAATCCTCAAAGCCTTCACCTCATCCCTTACTTCCAGGAGAGCCCTGGTTAACACCACCTAGCAGCAGTCTCACCACTAGACAGGAGAGTCCTGGTTAACACCACCTAGCAGCAGTCTCACCACTAGACAGGAGAGTCCTGGTTAACACCACCTAGCAGCAGTCTCACCACTAGACAGGAGAGTCCTGGTTAACACCACCTAGCAGCAGTCTCACCACTAGACAGGAGAGTCCTGGTTAACACCACCTAGCAGCAGTCTCACCACTAGACAGGAGAGTCCTGGTTAACACCACCTAGCAGCAGTCTCACCACTAGACAGGAGAGTCCTGGTTAACGCCACCTAGCAGCAGTCTCACCACTAGACAGGAGAGTCCTGGTTAACGCCACCTAGCAGCAGTCTCACCACTAGACAGGAGAGTCCTGGTTAACACCACCTAGCAGCAGTCTCACCACTAGACAGGAGAGTCCTGGTTAACACCACCTAGCAGCAGTCTCACCACTAGACAGGAGAGTCCTGGTTAACACCACCTAGCAGCAGTCTCACCCCTAGACAGGAGAGTCCTGGTTAACACCACCTAGCAGCAGTCTCACCACTAGACAGGAGAGTCCTGGTTAAAGCCACCTAGCAGCAGTCTCACCACTAGACAGGAGAGTCCTGGTTAACACCACCTAGCAGCAGTCTCAGTAAGACACTGCCTCCACCACAACATTCTAATATACTCCATGCTGACAAGCACTCCTTGTTGGATTTGTTTTTGATATTTATATAGCTGAACGCTCAGCATACATCATCACAGCCATATAGGATTCTGCCTCTCACTGTTTCCCAGAAATAACCTCTGGACCAACTGGAGGTCAAGGGTCAAAGGCTGACTTACCAAGCAGTCATCCTTGGTAATTCCAGCCGTGGACTCGATGGACTCAGGAACACTAGACACTGTAGAGTCAAAGAGGACAGAGTCAATACTGTGAGTCATAGGGAGGCCTATTCATTCAAACCTGATCATTAAAACAACAACAGGTTCTTCCCTATAGCGGAGGGAGGTAGCCTAGTGGTTAGGAGCGTTGGGCCAGTAACCGAAGGGTTGTTGGTTCAACAACTGCTCCCTGGGCGCCCATGATGTCCACTGATTCAGAGGGGTTGTGTTAAATGCGGAAGACACATTTCAGTTGAATGCATTCAGTTGTGTAACTGACTACGTATCCCCTTTCCCTTCCCACACTTGAGTCCATCCACCCAACAAAGATGGCAGTTGGAAACCGAACTTAACTGCATAATAAGTCAAACTTTCTCTAATAATGTACTGGAGGAATGACGTTTAAACACTCTCCATCCTTTCTGATTATCCATTTGTCCTCTCCCCAGTCCTGACAGCGGTGGTGCCGACTATGTGTTTACCTAAGAGGAAACTAATCACCTACTACTAATCACCCTAGAGATCTAGCCCCTATACCTGCCACTATGGGCCAAGACCATTACTGCATTTACCATCAGGCGTGGAGCCTGGGACTGGAGCCTGGTGGCGACAGCTTGGAACCAAGCAGTGCCTGTAAGTCACCACACACTGTGCCAGGCAGGCATCTGACATTATTTACCCCTCATATCAGATGTCTCGGCACATAATGAATCAGGCCGTCAGACGGCATCCATCTTCAGGGAAACACAGTAAACTAATGACAGCAACTCTTTTACAACACTGTCAGGGAGAATTCCAATAGACCAGGGAGATGGTATTATCATCATTACCATAGAACGTGTTCCATTCGCTGGACAAAGCCCTGCCAGGAGTTAGAGCTAACCTACTTACTGGCTAGTAAGTAGATGATGAGAGAGAGAGAGAGAGAGAACAATTCGCTGGACAAAACCCTGCCAGGAGTTAGAGCTAACCTACTTACTGGCTAGTAAGTAGATGATATATGATATATGATATATATATATATATATATATATATATATATATATATATATATATATATATATATATATAGAGAGAGAGAGAGAGAGAGAGAGAGAGAGAGAGAGAGAGAGAGAGAGAGAGAGAGAGAGAGAGAGAGAGAGAGAGAGAGAGAGAGAGAGAGAGAGAGAGAGAGAGAGAGAGAGAGAGAGAGAGAGAGAGAGAGAGAGAGAGAGAGAGAGAGAGAGAGAGAGAGAGAGAGAGAGAGAGAGAGAAGAGAGAGAGAGAGATAAGATAGATAGATAGATAGATAGATAGATAGATAGATAGATAGATAGATAGATAGATAGATAGATAGATAGATAGATAGATAGATAGATAGATAGATAGATAGATAGATAGATAGATAGATAGATAGATAGATAGATAGATAGATAGATAGATAGATAGATAGATAGATAGATAGATAGATAGATAGATAGATAGATAGATAGATAGATAGATAGATAGATAGATAGATAGATAGATAGATAGATAGATAGATAGATAGATAGATAGATAGATAGATAGATAGATAGGGGCTCTGATTTTTCAAATCCAGTTGCTGATTGATTAAAACCGCATTTCAGGCGGTGTCTGGAATGTTCGCTCAGGCTAAATCTATGATGTTGAAATGCCTATTTACTCTGTTCCATCTGACTGCACAATCCACTGTCTCGTCAGCCCAGCCGGGCAATTTAGAAACTAGATCTACACTGAAAAAGCATCTATACATTATCTTGTATTTCTTTTAGACCAGCATTTGGTTTTCAACAGCGCAGATTTGTAATAACCTTGCTGTCTGTCTCTCAGACATTTGCAACATTGTTTCAACATTGGAATTCAATCTTCAGCTGTCCTATGGAAATGAATGTGTCGGGAGTCAGGATGAGACAGACAGGCTGGCAGCTTTTTTCAGCCAGTCAAAATCATTTATCAGCATTATTTTTATGGATATATAAAAATTTAAAAAATGAAATGCAGATAGTTTGCTGTCATTACAGCTTCAGTTTTAAGTGATTGTGTAGTTCTGTCCTTGAGCTGTTCTTGTCTATTGATGTTCTGTATTATGTCATGTTTCATGTTCTGTGTGGACCCCAGGAAGAGTAACTGCTGCTATCGCAACAGTTCATTATAGTGGTTTTGCTGTGTATGGTAGTGTATATATACAGTGTATTGTACAGTAGTGTTTGGTAGTGCTGTATGTCTTACCACTCCTGATAAAATACCAAAATCCAAAAATGTGTTCGCTGAACAGTGGCCTGGCGAGAGAGAGGATGTTCTATGCCCTTTTGAAATCGCATGTCATTAGCTCATTGTTATGAATGAATCCCAAAAAATCACTAGAAAACATAAAGCTACTTTGCTGTTACTATGGCTCCACTGTTTTAATTTTTTTTATTTTACCCTTATTTTACCAGGTAAGTTCACTGAGAACACATTCTCATTTACAGCAAAGACCTGTGGAATAGTTACAGGGGTGAGGAGGGGTGATGAATGAGCCAATTGGAAGCGGGTGATTAGGTGACCATGATGGTATGAGGGCCAGATTGGGAATTTAGCCAGGACACCGAGGTTAACACCACTACTCTTATGATAAGTGCCATGGGATCTTTTACTGACCACAGAGAGTCAGGACACCCGTTTAGCATCCCATTCGAAAGACGGCACCCTACAGAGGGCAATGGGATATTTTTTAGACCAGAGGAAAGGGTGCCTCCTACTGGCCCTTCAACACCACTTCGTTTGAGGTGACTGTGTGGTTGCCAAAGTTGGCCAGCGAGCAGGCAAGGGGTAAGAATGTTGCCAGCCATCATGGCAATGGAACATTTAGAACGAATGACTGTGTCGCATCCATAGATTTAGAACAAAAAGGCTTAACGACTGGGTCACGTGTCTGACAACCGAACCGATAGAATGAACGACCAGCCAGTTTGGATAGTAACCCTAGATTTGTGTCGGGACTTTATCTCCTTGAAGGATGAAATAGTTTGAACAAATTCATCAAAATAACGTTTTTAATGAAAATATTTAAATCGTTATTTGAATAGGTTGGTAACCCGTTAAAAGTGATAATGCCCTTGAAGCCGATGTTTGGAGGATATATATTGGCTTTGTCTCGGGTCTAACAACACCCATGCCAATATATCCTCCAAACACCAGCATCTTGGGCATTCTCACTTAAATATATCACGGCGTACAGCGAATCAGGATTCAGGGCTCAAACCACCTGGTTCATAATGTATATTTTACCACTCATAGTTAGTCTGGCTACAGTGCCATAGTCATTTTACTGTGTATGGTAGTGTATAGACAGTGTATTGCACGGCAGTGTTGAGTAGTGCGGTGTGTCTTACCACTCTCTAGTTGCAGTAAGTCAGGGTCCAGGGCCAGGGTTGTGTCTCTGATGATGTTGTCATTTAGCAGGGCCTCAGTGATGTTGTTCCTGAAGTCAGTGATGTTGTAGACCACTGTGGGCCTCTCCTTCAGCTCTCTGTAGGAGTTCTCCACCAGGTTGGACTGCAGGGTCAGGTAGTCCAACTGCTCACTGCTCACCCCCTCCCCTTCCACCTCCACCGTCACCGCATAGACCACCACTACGCCATCCAACCTGCACAGGCAATACATGTACAGATACATCAGTCAGTTAATCTGTCAGTTGATCTGTCAATCAATCTATCAATATATCAATCTAGTAAATATACACTACCATTCAAAACCTTGGGGTCACTTCGACATTTCCTTGTTTTTGAAAGAAAAGCACATTTAGTGTCCATTAAAATAACATCAAATTGATCGGAAATTCAGTGTAGACATTCTTAATGTTGTAAATGACTATTATAGCTGGAAACGGCTGATTTCTAATGGAATATCTACATAGGCGTACAGAGGCCCATTATCAGCAACCACCACTCCTGTGTTCCAATGGCACGTTGTGTTAGCTAATCCAAGTTTATAATTTTAAAAGGCTAATTTATCTGATCAATTTGATGTTATTTTAAATGGACAAAAACAAGGAAATGTTTAAGTGACCCCAAGCTTTTGAAAGGTAGTGTATATCCATCCATTCCTCCACCATCAACATCTATCCACCCATACACCCATGGAAAACCTATCAAATTTCACTATCAATTGATACATCATTTTATTGATCAGTTTATGAATCTACTGTCTATAATATGATTAGCTAGAATCATATTAGCAGGAAAACAGTTTCCCTGGGAAGAGTAGAGTTCCAAGCACAGTACTTTTTTGGACTATTCTGAAATGATAGATGGTAGTGTGATAGATTTACACCCGTCTGAAGCATCATCTATAACTTCCATGACTTCCATCCAACCAGCCCAGCCACCCGAGTGATCAATATGGTCATAAACACGACAAACACCCCACAACAGACTCTTGATGTGGAACCTGACTGTGTGGAAAAAGCCATCTATCAGACTTCATATGGCTTCAGAGAGCTCTTCTCTTCTCCCCGTGACCTAGATGTCTCAGCAGGCTTGGCTTGGCCCAGTATGAGGCACGTGCCTGTAATCGGCCCACTGCACCACCACATCCCAGATCCCAGTTTTCCTGCTGACAGCTCACACTGGGAAAATGGTACGAACACTTTCACAAGTGTTTAATGACACTTGAAACTAGTTGATGTTCTTTTATACTCTTCTGCTGCTGGCCCTACTGCGGAGCTCCGGTCAGATCCACACTGTAGCGCTGCTGACCTGGGAATCTGGAATGACCACTCAGAAGAGAGCAAGGCTTTTCTTAGTAAAGTCCCACGTAATTGCATGAGCAGAGGACTGCTGCATGACTCGTGCGTGTGTGCGTATCTCTCCATACCTGTCTGTCCCAACTGTTGACAGTGACAGGCCAGGAAGCTGATTGCAGTGGGCGTAAAGCCTCAGAGATGAGCTCCTCTCCTGGGTTGGGGTTAGGTAGCAGGCATAAAGCGCCATAGATGAGATCCTCTCCTGGGTTGGGGTTAGGTAGCAGCCATAAAGCGCCATCGATGAGCTCCTCTCCTGGGTTGGGGTTAGGTAGCAGCCATAAAGTGCCATAGATGAGCTCCTCTCCTGGGTTGGGGTTAGGTAGCAGCAATAAAGTGCCATAGATGAGCTCCTCTCCTGGGTTGGGGTTAGGTAGCAGCCATAAAGCGCCATAGATGAGCTCCTCTCCTGGGTTGGGGTTAGGTAGCAGCCATAAAGCGCCATAGACGAGCTCCTCTCCTGGGTTGGGGTTAGGTAGCAGGCATAAAGCCTCAGAGATGAGCTCCTCTCCTGGTTTGGGGTTAAGAAGCAGCTGGTTCATTGTCAAGCCACGCCCTTATCCTTCTTACCAGGTGAGCGACCACCCTAACACCATTAAAGGGATACTTTGGGATTTTAACAATGAGGCCCTTTATCTACTTCCCCAGAGTCAGATGAACTCATGGATACCATGTTTATGTCTCTGTGTCCAGTATGAAGGAAGTTAGAGGTAGTTTGGCAAGCCAATGACTGGAAGTCTACGGGTATCATCACAACTTCACACGAACCTACGCACACTTACAGATAAAGCCAGCATGGATCTCACATGACCCTCAGACACACACACACACACACACACATACACGCACACATTTAAATAGGTTCTCTGGCACAAAATGAGTATCAGCCAATTAAAATCTCTCTCTTTCTTCAGCCTTGCACACAACACACTGCTATTGTGTTTCTCGTGGCCAGTGATTTTAAAGCAGGGAAATTGAAATCCTTTTTAGCTCGTTTTTACCTCTAAACCTCTAAACTTATTACCTTTAACTCTAAACCACACTTATTCCACACACAAGGCTCTGCCCCGCCCTCCTTTTGGCAAATCAATCCATAACTCTATCTTTCTGCTTCCTGCTTACAAAAAAAAAAAAAACTGTTAATTACTGTTGAAATAATATGACTACAGGTTCATCTGCCTCAGCTACAGCCCATTCTGATGAGAAGCTGCTATAGACCACCAAGTGCTAACAGTCCGTATCTGGATAACGTGTGAAATGCTTGATAATGTATGTGACATCAACAGATAGATATATTTTCTGGGTGATTTAAATATTGACTGGCTATCATCAGGCTGCCCACTTACGAGAAAGCTTATTTAACTAGTGCTTGCAACCTGGTTCAGGCTATCAGTCAACCTATCAGGGTAGTTACAAACAGCACAGGAATGAAATCATCAACATGTATTGATCACATCTTTACTAATGCTGCAGAAAGGTGTTTGAAAGCAGTATCCAGATCCATCGGATGTAGTGATCACAATATAGTAGCCATATCTAGGAAAACCAAAGTTCCAAAGGCTGCGCCTAATATAATGTATAAGAGTTCATAGAAGACATTTTGTAGGGATTCCTATGTTGTTGATGTAAAGAATGTGTGTTGGTCTGTGGCGTGTAATGAGAAGCAACCAGACGCTACACTTGCCACATTTATGAAATTGCTTATCACAGTTACTAATAAGCATGCACACATTAAGAAAATTAAGAAAAACATTTACATCCCTGTGGATTGATGAAGAATTGAAAAATTGTATGTTAGAAAGGGATGAGGCAAAATAAATGGCAAATCATTCTGGCTGCACAACTGATTGGCAAATGTTCTGCAAATTGAGAAATCATGTGATTAAACTGAATAAAAAGAAGAAGAAACTACACTATGAAACAAAGGAAAATGACAAAGAATGATAGTAAAAAGCTTAGGAGCACCTTAAATATCATTTTGGGTAAAAAGGCCATTTTCATTATTTATTATTTATTTATTTATATTCACAAAACCCACTGATATTGCCAACTAATGATTTTGTTCATTGGTAAGATTAGCAAACTTAGGCATGACATGCCAGCAACAAATGCTGACACTACACATCCAAGTATATCTGACCAAATTATGAAAGACAAGCATTGTAATTTTGAATTCTGTAAAGTGAGTGTGGAAGAGGTGAAAAAAGTATTGTTGTCTATCAACAATGACAAGCCACCGGGGTCTGACAACTTGGATGGAAGATTACTGAGGATAATAGCGGATGATATTGCCACTCCTATTTGCCATATCTTCAATTTAAGCCTACTAGAAAGGGTGTGCCCTCAGGCCTGGAGGGGAGGAAAAAGTCATTCCCCTACCTAAGAATAGTAAAGCCCCCTTTACTGACTCAAATAGCTGACCAATCAGCCTGTTACCAATGCTTAGTAAACTTTTGGAAAAAGGTTTGACCAGATACAGTGCTATTTTACAGTAAACAAATTGACAACAGACTTTCAGCACACTTATAAGAAAGGACATTCAACAAGCACAGCACTTACACAAATGGCTGATGATTGGCTGAGAGAAATTGATGATAAAAAAATTGTAGGGGTTTTGTTAAACTTCAGTGCGGCTTTCGACATTATCGATCATAGTCTGCTGATGGAAAAACGTATGTGTCATGGCTTTACACCCCCTACTATATTCTGGATAAATAGTTACTGTACTTTTCTAACATAACACTGAGGGTGTTCTTTAATGGAAGCCTATCCAACATAATCCAGGTAGAATCAGGAATTCCCCAGGGCAGGTGTCTAGGCCCCTTACTTTTTTCAATCTTGACTAAAGACATGCCACTGTCTTTGAGTAAAGCAGTTAGTTTCTGAATGGGTGGCAAGGAATTAGTTATTCCCAAATATTAAAAAAATTTAAGCATTGCAGTTGAGACAAATCATTCATTAAACCCTAAGCCTCAACCAAATCTTGTAATGAATAATGTGGAAATTGAGCAAGTAACTAAACTGCTTGGAGTAAGTCTGGATTGTAAACTGTCATGGTCCAAATACAACAGTAGCTAAGATGGGGAGAAGTTTGTCCATAATAAAGCACTGCTCTGCCTTCTGAACAGCATTATCAACAAAGTAGGTCCTAGTTTTGTCGCTCCTGGACTACTGTTCTGTCGTGTGGTCACGTGCCACCAAGAGGGACTTCAATTGGCTCAGAAAACAGGGCAGCATGGCTGTTCCTTAGCTGTACACAGAGAGCTAACATTAATCATATGCATATCACTCTCTCCTGGCTCAAAGTGGAAGAGAGACTGACTTCATTCCTACTTGTATTTGTGAGAGGTATTGACATGTTGAATGCACCAAGCTGTCTGTTTGAACTATTGGCACGCAGCTCAGACATCCGTGCATACCCCACAAGACATGCCACCAGAGGTCTCTTCACAGTCCCCAAGTCCAGAACAGACTATGGGAGGCGCACAGTACTACATTGAGCCATGACTACATGGAACTCTATTCCATATCATGTAACTAATGCATGCAGTAAAATAAAATTTGATTTAAAAAAACAGAAATAAATACACCTTATGGAACAGAGGGACTGTGAAGCAACACAAACATAAGCACAGACACATGCATACACACACACGATAACATATACACTATACACACATGTACACATGGATTTTGTGTTGCAGATATGTGGTAGTAGAGTAGGGGCCTGAGGGCACACACTTATTAATGTGTTGTGAAATCTGTTGTGAATGTATTGTAATGTTTCAAAGAATTGTACAATTGCCTTAATTTTGCTGGACCCCAGGAAGAGTAGCTGCTGACTAGGCATCAAATTGTCAAAGACTCCAGCCACCCAAGCAATAGTCCGTTCTCTCTGCTACCATAGAGCAAACAGTTCCAGGGCACCAAGTCTAGAAACAACAGGACCTTTGAACAGCTACACCCAAGCCGTAAGGCTGCTCAACAACACTGCTAAATAACTCATCAAATGGCTACCCGAATTGCCTGCATTTACCTTTTTTACTAACTCTCTTGCACTGACTCTATGCACAAACACTGGACACTACCCACACTCACACATACTTACACTTTGACCACAACACCCATATACACACACACACTACATACGACCACACACACACACACACACATAACATGCGCACACAAGCATACTGATGTCACACACACACATTTTCACACTCACCACTTACGCTGCTGCTACTGCTCCACATGCACTCCTACTACTGCACCACATGCACTCCTGCTACTGCTCCACATGCACTCCTGCTACTGCTCCACATGCACTCCTGCTACTGCTCCACATGCACTCCTGCTACTGCTCCACATACACTCCTGCTACTGCTCCACATACACTCCTGCTACTGCTCCACATACACTCCTGCTACTGCTCCACATACGCTCCTGCTACTGCTCCACATACGCTCCTGCTACTGCTCCACATACACTCCTGCTACTGCTCCACATACACTCCTGCTACTGCTCCACATACACTCCTGCTACTGCTCCACATACGCTCCTGCTACTGCTCCACATACGCTCCTGCTACTGCTCCACATACGCTCCCTCTACTGCTCCACATACACTCCTGCTACTGCTCCACATACGCTGCTGCTACTGCTCCACATGCACTCCTGCTACTGCTCCACATGCACTCCTGCTACTGCTCCACATGCACTCCTGCTACTGCTCCACATACACTCCTGCTACTGCTCCACATACACTCCTGCTACTGCTCCACATACACTCCTGCTACTGCTCCACATACGCTCCTGCTACTGCTCCACATACGCTCCTGCTACTGCTCCACATACACTCCTGCTACTGCTCCACATACACTCCTGCTACTGCTCCACATACACTCCTGCTACTGCTCCACATACGCTCCTGCTACTGCTCCACATACGCTCCTGCTACTGCTCCACATACGCTCCCTCTACTGCTCCACATACACTCCTGCTACTGCTCCACATACGCTGCTGCTACTGCTCCACATACACTCCTGCTACTGCTCCACATGCACTCCTGCTACTGCTCCACATACACTCCTGCTACTGCTCCACATACACTCCTGCTACTTCTCCACATACACTCCTGCTACGGCTCCACATACACTCCTGCTACTGCTCCACATACACTCCTGCTACTGCTCCACATACACTCCTGCTACTGCTCCACATACACTCCTGCTACTGCTCCACATACACTCATGCTACTGAACCACATACACTCCTGCTACTGCTCCACATACACTCCTGCTACTGCTCCACATACGCTCCTGCTACTACTCCACATACGCTCCTGCTACTGCTCCACATACGCTCCTGCTACTGCTCCACATACGCTCCCTCTACTGCTCCACATACACTCCTGCTACTGCTCCACATATGCTGCTGCTACTGCTCCACATACGCTCCTGCTACTGCTCCACATACACTCCTGCTACTGCTCCACATACACTCCTGCTACTGCTCCACATACACTCCTGCTACTGCTCCACATACACTCCTGCTACTGCTCCACATACACTCCTGCTACTGCTCCACATACACTCCTGCTACTGCTCCACATACACTCCTGCTACTGCTCCACATACACTCCTGCTACTGCTCCACATACACTCCTGCTACTGCTCCACATACACTCCTGCTACTGCTCCACATACACTCCTGCTACTGCTCCACATACACTCCTGCTACTGCTCCACATACACTCCTGCTACTGCTCCACATACACTCCTGCTACTGCTCAGTCTTATCTATCCTGTTGCCTAGTCACTTTACCCTCAGCTATGCGTAAATAGCTACCTCAATTACCTCGTACCCCTGCACATCGACTCGGTACTGGTATTTCCTGTGTATAGCCATGTTATTTTTACTCGTTATTGTTATTCAATATTCACTATGTATTTATTCCTCGTGTCACTATTTCTATTTGATCTTCTTTATCTCTGCATTGTTGAAAATGACCCATGAGTAAGTATTTCACTGTCGTTTACGAAGCATGTGACAAACACGTTTTTATTTGATAAGCTAATAATATTATTAATAAGCAATATTACATGGACATGTACACCTTTTATAAAGGAACTCAGTCTGGCTTTAAACTTACTCTTGAGGGCCTCCCGAGTGGCGCAGTGGTCTAAGGCACTGCATCGCAGTGCTAGCTGTACCACTAGAGATTCTGGGTTTGAGTCCAGGCTCTGTCGCAGCCGGCCGCGACCGGGAGACTCATGGGGCGGCGCACAATTGGCCCAGCGTCGTCCGGGTTAGGGGAGGGTTTGGCTGGCAGGGATGTCCTTGTTCCATTGCTCACTAGCGACTCCTGTGGCTGGCTGGGCAGCAGTGCACGCTGACACGGTTGCCACGTGCACAGTGTTTCCTCCGACATATTGGTGCAGCTGGCTTCCAGGTTAAGTGGGCATTGTGTCAAGAAGCAGTACGGCTTGGGTTGTGTTTCAGAGGCTTTCGACCTTTGCCTCTCCCGAGTCCATACAGGAGTTGCAGCGATGAGACAAGACTCTAACTACCAATTGGATACACAAGGTGCACAAGAATGCACCTTGTGTATCATCAGGGTAGTGCATCATCAGTTCCTCTTGTCATGTTAGTCATTGCATAGCTTAGAGATGTATTCCTTGTCAGAAATGTCCTGATCAACTAGCCCATGTCAGCTAATGTTTTTTTAGAAGATAGATATTTTTGTAATTATTTGGTAACTGAAAAATCACATGAATACACATTAGACATGCCAAAATGTATAGAATTGCAATACATTTAGCTTTAAAACGGCTAAATGTTCTTTGCACCCCATGCCAAAATGTATAGAATTGCAATACATTTAGCTTTAAAACGGCTAAATGTTCTTTGCACCCCATGCCAAAATGTATAGAATTGCAATACATTTAGCTTTAAAACGGCTAAATGTTCTTTGCACCCCATGCCAAAATGTATAGAATTGCAATACATTTAGCTTTAAAACGGCTAAATGTTCTTTGCACCCCATGCCAAAATGTATAGAATTGCAATACATTTAGCTTTAAAACGGCTAAATGTTCTTTGCACCCCATGCCAAAATGTATAGAATTGCAATACATTTAGCTTTAAAACGGCTAAATGTTCTTTGCACCCCATGCCAAAATGTATAGAATTGCAATACATTTAGCTTTAAAACGGCTAAATGTTCTTTGCACCCCATGCCAAAATGTATAGAATTGCAATACATTTAGCTTTAAAACGGCTAAATGTTCTTTGCACCCCATGCCAAAATGTATAGAATTGCAATACATTTAGCTTTAAAACGGCTAAATGTTCTTTGCACCCCATGCCAAAATGTATAGAATTGCAATACATTTAGCTTTAAAACGGCTAAATGTTCTTTGCACCCCATGCCAAAATGTATAGAATTGCAATACATTTAGCTTTAAAACGGCTACATGTTCTTTGCACCCCATGCCAAAATGTATAGAATTGCAATACATTTAGCTTTAAAACGGCTAAATGTTCTTTGCACCCCATGCCAAAATGTATAGAATTGCAATACATTTAGCTTTAAAACGGCTAAATGTTCTTTGCACCCCATGCCAAAATGTATAGAATTGCAATACATTTAGCTTTAAAACGGCTAAATGTTCTTTGCACCCCATGCCAAAATGTATAGAATTGCAATACATTTAGCTTTAAAACGGCTAAATGTTCTTTGCACCCCATGCCAAAATGTGTAGAATTGCAGGAAATAAGCTTAAAACCTGCACAATTTTCTCCACCAACAAGAGGGGTGTGAACAGTTTGTGTCATGAACAGTGCCTGTGCACATAGAAATAGACGTGGTAAAAGTGTGAGAACCCCCTGGTCTAGATGACTGTTGATTGACAAATCCATAAGGCTCTTTGTTTTTTAAATGAATGTTAAATATACATGTTTTTTCCATAAAAGCACATGGATGTGTGTGAAACAGATAAACAAGTAGGATTTTGTCATATTTGAAAAAATGTGAAAACGTTGTCTAATGTTAGTAGTAGCTAGTAGCCTAGTCAAGGATGCATCAATGCAATATTGGCATACAATATTTTGTCACAGACCAACGAAACAAAAGTAAACCTTGAATTTTTAGGTTTTAAATATCCCTGTACTGGCTAGGGTTGACTTATTTCAAGAAATGCCATTGGTTGGTGGATACAAAGTCTAAGATCTTTGATAGGCTTATGAAGAATTTGTGATCAGTGCCACCTGTTGAGGTTAGCATATGGCTGACGTGTGCCATGTTATCTGATGGAAACAGCTTCAATTTAGCTTTCTGTTGCCTGCAAGTAAATCAACAAATTGAATTGGCTGATATGCATTTTGTGCCAGAGAATCTGTTTAAATGGAAATAGTTTGCAAGTATGGACACACACACAAACACTCAAGACTAGGTTATCCTTAACCACAGATCTAGGGTCATATTACTAGCCTACTGGCTATATACATCCAGGACTACAGGTATAGGTCTATACTCACCCTTGGGCATCCTTCTGAAACCTGAAAACAAATAAAAAACTAGATCTCAGGCGTCCCGAGTGGAGCAGCGGTCTAAAACACTGCATCGCAGTGCTAGAGGTGTCACTACAGACCCAGGTTCGATCCCGGGCTGTATTACAACCAGCCGTGATCGGGAGTCCCATAGGGCGATGCACAATTGGCCCAGTGTCATACGGGTTAGGGGAGGCTTTGGCCGGGGGGCTTTACTTGGCTCATCGCGCTCTAGTGACTCCTTGTGGCGGGCTGTGCGCCTGCAGACTGACGCCAGTCGTCAGGTGAACAGTGTTTCATGTGCGGCTGGTTTCCGGGTTAAGCGGGCGGGTGTTAAGAAGTGTGGTTTTGCAGGTCATGTTTCAGAGGACGCATGACTCGACCTTCGCCTTCCGAGCCCGTTGGGGAGTTACAGCGATGAGACAAGATAGAAAAGGGGGTAAAATAGAAGAAATTAAATAAATAAAAATAGATCACAGACTCTAAATATGACCTCCCTGTTTGACCTCTAGGTTTTATGGGTATTATAACTCATACTGTGGTACTCTATCAAGGGTGGACGTTCTCATAATAAAGACTGAAATGGAGTAAATGGAATGGGATCAAACACAGGAAACCATGTGTTTGATGTATTTAATACCATTCGAATCTTTAAACTCCAGCCAATACTATGACCCCGTACTCCACAACTAAGATGCCACCAACCTCCTGTGTTCTCTATAGCCCTACCGTTTATGCATTCGAATAGCTGATGCGCTTCCCTCCATTCATTACTTTTATTGTAATGCCAGACACTCACGATTGTAAAACGCTGACAATTGCACAACCATTTGAGTTGAGGAATAAATCACACAGAAGTGAAAAGCTGGGACCCTGCTCTTTTCAATAATTGCAGTCAAAAACAGTTGTATTTTCCCAAGATTGCATTTGGGAATATTGTGCAGCGACTGAGCTTATTAGAACCCATTTCTTCCCTTGCACCAATCAACTGTGTGCGGAGTTGCACACACTTGCTACCAGACAGGTTATATTAAGCTGATAAATAAACAACATAGCTCATGAACAGCTTCAGGAATTCATCTGGTTTCTAAATAATGATATAGGCCTAGACTACATAATAGTATTACTCTGCCTGTTGTATTTAACTAACAAGAGATTTGTGTAAATAATGTTTATGTCTTGACAAGCAGTTCCGTAGTGTCGGGCCTGTGTAAATCTTTCTGTGTCTGATATGAAAAAAGACTAAAGCAGGTGGAGGACTTTTGAATGCGAGTGCCGATGTTCAACTCTGAGTTGATATGCTTCCCGCCTCCAGGCAGGCTTTACTCGAGCCTGAGAGGGAAGGTCTTGACATTCTTACTTCCGCTTGGAAACCGAATGCTGGTTGATAACAAAAAGCTGGATTAAATACCAATACATTTTTTGTTGTTGTGTTGGAGTTTTAACATGTAGGCTACTGACCCAAGCGAACCATATGAAAACTTGATTAACTGGCCCGGTGAGCTCGGCAGATGTTGCCAGGCCAGCCAGTCTCCTGAGATAATCCACTTCCTGTAGGCTACTCCACGTCATGTGCCAAAGAAATAACGCCACCTGCTGTAGAAGACAGATTTTGGGCCCAGTCATTCCTCTTGCTTTGTAAATACTGGATCTCTATGACAAGACACATCATTCAATGTCGTCAAAATCGGGCCAGTCATGTATGACATATCGCATGTGAGTAATGGACGGACAGATGGAACGGAAACCGATCCACGGTCCCCTCCCCGATTTCATGGTGGGGGACAACTAAACACACTTTATCTAAAGAAATTATATTTGACAAAGATCAGGTGAGAAGGTCAGGTCAGTGTATCAAATCAATGGCCTACACCACACAGGTGTGTGTTTTATCCAACTCTTCAGATTATTGCTGTCATGCCATACATATGTCCAGTATAGCATTCCAATGATAGCTAAGGGAGTTGGCTAAACTAAATCACATCCTAATGTGACCAGGACCAGGCAAATATACCACTATAGTAGAGACTGACCTGAACTCCAGCACAGTCACACTCTTCAAGCCTGGCAGTCCCCCCAGAGCATCTTCTATCTGCAAACACAACGAGATCACCTTGAGTTCAACAGTTAATTCGGAGGATATTGTTTATGTCCTCTTTTTATTTATTTATTTTATTTAACCGTTATTTTATAGCTCTTTAATTCCATTATTTTACTTTAATTCCATTCTTTTACTTTTAGATTTGTGTGTATTGTTGTGAATTGTTAGATATTACTGCACTGTTGGAGCTAGGAACTCAAGCATTTCACTACAACCACAATAACATTTGCTAAATATGTGACCAATACAATTTGGTTTGATTTGATTTCTAGCATGGCCATCTAGTGACTACTCACTCAGACCTCTGATTGAACCTTGTTGCTAGATGCTAGTGAGTGTTTTGTGAAGAGAACCATGGTTTTGCTGACTCGTGGACCCAGCATTGTGGAACACCTCCTCAGTGATAAAGTTGAATTACTATTCACTATTATTCTGACACACCTGGCAACACAGCCGACTTCTTTAATCGTTAGATTGTGTTTTTCCGAACATGTCTGTCCCTCTCCTCCTCCTGTCCCTCTCCTCCTCCTGTCCCTCTCCTCCTCCTGTCCCTCTCCTCCTCCTGTCCCTCTCCTCCTCCCGTCCCTCTCCTCCTCCCGTCCCTCTCCTCCTCCCGTCCCTCTCCTCCTCCCGTCCCTCTCCTCCTCCCGTCCCTCTCCTCCTCCTGTCCCTCTCCTCCTCCCGTCCCTCTTCTCCTCCCGTCCCTCTTCTCCTCCCGTCCCTCTCCTCCTCCCGTCCCTCTCCTCCTCCCGTCCCTCTCCTCCTCCTGTCCCTCTCCTCCTCCCGTCCCTCTCCTCCTCCTGTCTCTCTCCTTCTTTCATTGTCTATCTCCCTCCCCCTTTGCATACACAGAATGATAAAAGTTTAATACAGAGTCATAGCCGTAGGAATTCGGGGTGCTGCACTGTGCAGCACTGTCCCGCCATGACAACAAAAAATTGTCAGCACCCCATCCGTCGAACTACTTCCCGCGGGCTATGGACAGAGTAATAATTAGTACATTAACGGCTTCCAGGGGAGAGTCAAAAACATATTATTTTCCCAGCAGCAGTAAAATGTCTGACCTATTTGTTCTCAGTCAAAAAGCCTTGATGGTGGAGGAAAGTTATCTGTGTGTGAGTGAGTGTGTGTGTCCTGCTTTCTCTATTCCAGTCTCTCTTGCGGCCTCAAGCTACATCATAAACTCTAACTTTCAGCATCTTTTCACTCAGAGTATGCAGTATGCCTAGTGTACAATATCAACAGTCAAATGAAGGAAATTTCAAACTGTGTGGGTTCTTTATAGTGCCCTGACTGTGTGGGTTCTTTATAGTGCCCTGACTGTGTGGGTTCTTTATAGTGCCCTGACTGTGTGGGTTCTTTATAGTGCCCTGACTGTGTGGGTTCTTTATAGTGCCCTGACTGTGTGGGTTCTTTATAGTGCCCTGACTGTGTGGGTTCTTTATAGTGCCCTGACTGTGTGGGTTCTTTATAGTGCCCTGACTGTGTGGGTTCTTTATAGTGCCCTGACTGTGTGGGTTCTTTATAGTGCCCTGACTGTGTGGGTTCTTTATAGTGCCCTGACTGTGTGGGTTCTTTATAGTGCCCTGACTGTGTGGGTTCTTTATAGTGCCCTGACTGTGTGGGTTCTTTATAGTGCCCTGACTGTGTGGGTTCTTTATAGTGCCCTGACTGTGTGGGTTCTTTATAGTGCCCTGACTGTGTGGGTTCTTTATAGTGCCCTAACTGTGTGGGTTCTTTATAGTGCCCTGACTGTGTGGGTTCTTTATAGTGCCCTGACTGTGTGGGTTCTTTATAGTGCCCTGACTGTGTGTGTTCAAAGGAAAAATGACTACCTATAGCCTCAGAACCTACAAACAAAGTGATGGATTAGGAGATGCCAGAAGAGGACAAAGGGGATGGAGAGAGTAGAAAAGGTTGAGGGAGGATTAGAGGGAAGATTTAGAGGAGATACAGATGACAGGAGGAGCGAGATGAAAGGATAGTGAGAAGGGAGAAGGAAAGAGTGGAAGAAATAAGTACTGTAAAGGAGTGAAGTGGAGAAATGAGAGAAGGAACACTGAAAGAGAAAGGAACAGCCCATTAGCAGCCTTGAAACCTCATTCTGGCACATTCTTTACAAAAAAGGTCAAATGCAGCTAACGTTTTTCTCAATATATTGCTGTCAATGGGAAAAGATGATTGTCACAGTGTTTATGTTTTTCTCAATACATTGCTGTCAATGGGAAAAGTTGATTGTCACAGTGTTTATGTTTTTCTCAATACATTACAGTCAACGGGAAAAGATGATTGTCACAGGGTTAATGTTTATCAATACATTGCAGTCAATGGGAAAAGATGAGTGTCAGATGGTTGATGTCTAAGTGAATACCTTGCATTCAATGAGGAAAGATGAACATAACAATATGGACGCATAGAGAAAGACTTCAGAGACATGACGCTCCTCTCTCGCTCTCTACCTCCCTCTTTCTCCTCCCTCTCTCTCTTTCCCCCCTCACAACTTCACCCTCTCTCCCTCTGTCTCCCCTCTCTCCCTTCTCCCCATTTTATCTCCTTCCTTCTTTCCCCCCTCCTCTCGCCCCCCTCCTCTCGCCTCCCTCCTCTCGGCTCCCTCCTCTCGCTCCCACCTCTCGCTCCCTCCTCTCGCTCCCACCTCTCGCTCCCACCTCTCGCTCCCTCCAACTTTTTATCTCCTTTCCCACCTTCACAGACAGGATATTGACACATAGATATGCATCAAGTGTATTGGAGCATAAGTCAATACATTGCATTCAAGGCAAAAAAAAGAGACAGACAGACAGAGACAGACAGATATCCACTCAGACATACACATATCCACTCAGACAGACAGACACATATCCACTCAGACAGACAGACACATATCCACTCAGACAGACAGACACATATCCACTCAGACAGACAGACACATATCCACTCAGACAGACAGAGAGACAGGCAGGCAGGAAGACAGACAGACTCTAAACTCAACCCTTAACCTCACCCTAGCTGTCCACATCCCGGCTCAACCCCAGCCATAACCATAACACATTTGCCTTCACATCTTGGCTCAGCTCTTGGAGTTAGGGTTGAGCTGGGATGTGGACAATAAGTTAGTGTTGGGTTATGGCTTGCATTAGGGTTGAGCTGGGAGTGAACATGAAGCTAGGGTTAAGGTTGAGCTGGGAGTGGACATGAAGCTAGGGTTAAGGTTGAGCTGGGAGTGGACATGAAGCTAGGGTTAAGGTTGAGCTGGGAGTGAACATGAAGCTAGGGTTAGGGTTGAGCTGGGAGTGGACATGAAGCTAGGGTTAAGGTTGAGCAGGGAGTGAACATGAAGCTAGGGTTAGGGTTGAGCTGGGAGTGAACATGAAGCTAGGGTTAGGGTTGAGCTGGGAGTGGACATGAAGCTAGGGTTAAGGTTGGGGCTAGGGTTAAGGTTGAGCTGGGAGTGAACATGAAGCTAGGGTTAGGGTTGAGCTGGGAGTGGACATGAAGCTAGGGTTAAGGTTGAGCTGGGAGTGAACATGAAGCTAGGGTTAGGGTTGAGCTGGGAGTGGACATGAAGCTAGGGTTAGGGTTGAGCTGGGAGTGAACATGAAGCTAGGGTTAGGGTTGAGCTGGGAGTGGACATGAAGCTAGGGTTAAGGTTGGGGCTAGGGTTAAGGTTGAGCTGGGAGTGAACATGAAGCTAGGGTTAGGGTTGAGCTGGGAGTGGACATGAAGCTAGGGTTAAGGTTGAGCTGGGAGTGAACATGAAGCTAGGGTTAAGGTTGGGGCTAGGGTTAAGGTTGAGCTGGGAGTGAACATGAAGCTAGGGTTAGGGTTGAGCTGGGATGTGGACATGAAGCTAGGATTAAGGTTGAGCTGGGATGTGGACATGAAGCTAGGGTTAAGGTTGAGCTGGGAGTGAACATGAAGCTAGGGTTAAGGTTGAGCTGGGAGTGAACATGAAGCTAGGGTTAAGATTGAGCTGGGAGTGAACATGAAGCTAGGGTTAAGGTTGAGCTGGGAGTGAACATGAAGCTAGGGTTAAGGTTGAGCTGGGAGTGAACATGAAGCTAGGGTTAGGGCCTCAATCCTAGACATAACCCTAACCTTAATCAATTAACAATTAATTTGCCCCTCTCCCCACTACATGGCAGAAAGGTAGGTCTCACTTGAAGACTGGTCTAGAGTTAATGTGTTTTAGAGTGACATTGGCAGAACAGTTGAGGCTAGAAGCAAAATTCATGTATGGTCTTGTTCAACAGACGCTTCCCGATGAACGCCAGCCAAACATGCAAAATGTACTCTTCACAGTGAAAACTTTGTCCCACCGAGATGAAGGCCTTTCTTCCATAGAAAAGCCTCACATAACCATAATGCCCCCATGGCCTGCGATTGAGCTAGCTAACCGTCCTTGTACACATCCAATCGTGACCTTATAGGGATGCCCTATGTTGAGGCTCAGCTTCCTGTGGCAAACGGAATCCTCAACATGGTCCTTCACTCTCCCTGCAGTTACACAAAAACACGGTCTTCCTTCCTCTGTAGAATGGTAAGTTCTTAATGTAAAGTCTTGAAACACAGGGCATCGTTAAAAAGTGTCCCACGGAGGCCGTACATTGAATTTCAGCTTCCTGCGACTAGAGGGAAGTACTTAATTGGGGATCATAGGGGTGGTTTCAACAGGTTAAAAAGGTTTCATCTTCCCAAATTGTACATATTTGTGATCAGGGGACCATCATGACATCATGACTTCAATATGTAATTTGAAGTCAATCGACCCAAAATCATTTTTGACCTCCATTGGACACAATGGTCTTGCAGATCCAGAAACAAAGAGCCTTTTTATGAATTCTTGAATTAATTCTGAAGAGGATTTGTGTCACATTTTTTCAATTGACTTGAAAACTTGAAACTGTCTGCCAGCCTGCCTGTCTTTCTGTCTGCCTAACTGCCTGTCTGCCTGTCTGTCTGTGTCTGTGAGAAAATGGAGGGGGATGAGAGAGAAAGAAGGGGGAGAGTGAGGGATGAGGAGAGAGGGGAAAGAGGGAGAGGGTGTAGGAGGGGGGAGAGAAAGCAGAAGGGGGACTAGAGAGAGAGTCAACATACAGCCAGAGGTGGGAGAGAGGAGGGATAGAGAGAGATGAGAGGAAGGGGAGGCAGGGAAAGGAGAGAGACAGAATGGAGGGGGAGGAGGAAGAGAGAGAAGGGGAGAGAAAGAGGGAGAGAGGAGAATAACAAGAAAATGGTCAACCCTGTGACACTTATCTTTCCCATTGATTGCAATGTACTGAGAAAAACATCATCAAAACATTACCTCTTCTTTTTTCTTTTTTTTTACGGGCCAGGATAAAGATTTCCTATGATATCATGTTGGGAGGAAAGAATGTGAAGTAGGAATGAGTGAATGAGGTAGAGAGAAGGAGAGAGATAAAGAGGGAAACAGACATTTCTGAGTCGTACCTTGTCAATGAACTGCTGGTTGAGTGTCTGGTACTGGAAGCTGGCAGTGTCTCTTAGAGCATCGCTGTACCTCTCTCCCTTCAGCAAGATACTCAGCTCAACCACCTGCTCCAACTGGGCCCGAGTAGGCCACTCCAACACTTCCATCTCTATGTCATTGGTGGGTTCTGTGGGAAGCTCCACCTCTGCCCCTTCTATGATGACCTCTGGGGGTTAGGGAGAGAAAGGTTGGTGTTTTTAAGAAAGCAGCACTTTTCTTATAACACTGATGTCTGATTCAACTTAATCAAGCTCTTTATATTTAGTTAATTAGCCGACTAAGGTACATTGGTAATGGTCTGGAACAAAAGCCTTTTTAACCCGTTGAAACCACCCCAGATCAGTATGTTCTTTAGACAAATCCTGGTAAGTGTACCTAGGGCTGTTGAGGTGACCATAATACCGCCACACAGAGAGTCATGACCGCAGTGAAATTCCATGTGACTGTTCATGGTAATCTCCTCTTATGCACTCAGGACATGTGTTGGTATTAACCAACTCACTAATGAACATCAGGTCCTAATGGCCTGGTACTCAGGCCTTCACTGTCCCTCCATCAGGTCCTAATGGCCTGATACTCAGGGCTCTATTGTCCCTCCATCAGGTCCTAATGGCCTGGTACTCAGCGCTATATTGTCTCTCCATCAGGTCCTAATGGCCTGATACTCAGGGCTCTATTGTCCCTCCATCAGGTCCTAATGGCCTGGTACTCAGCGCTATATTGTCTCTCCATCAGGTCCTAATGGCCTGGTACTCAGGGCTCTGTTGTCCCTTCATCAGGTCCAAATGGCCTGGTACTCAGGTCTCTACTGTCCCTCTAACAACTCTGACATCAATCTAAAATCACATCAAACACTTATCATCAAAACAGTATCATGCTTTTAAAACTCACCGCACTGTGATTGATCAATTTGAAGAAGTACTACAGGTTGAAACTGAGTGGAAAACATGGTCATTGTGGATGTTGTTTCAAAGCCAAACAATGAAATGGAGAGCACTTTCTAAGGTGATGATTCATTAAAAACACTCATATGCATATTAGAGTTAATGCATCGGCACTGGCCTAAACAGTATACGAGCCCAATCCCCCCCCAAAAAACTTAATTTAAATAATGATTGTGGCATTATACGATACATAGCCTACCCGAAGTTTACACACAGCAGATTTGTATTTATTTTTTAAACTGATTTAAGATGTCTTTGGTATAGAATTGGTTTAGCCTACAGTTCATTCGAAAATATTCAGATCCCTTGACTTTTTCCAAATTTTGATACGTTACATCCTTATTCTAAAATAGATTTTTTTTAAATGTCACCTAGTCAATCTACACACAATCTACACCCTGTAATGACAAAGCAAAAACCTTTACATAAGTATTCAGACTTTTTACTCAGTACTTTGTTGAATCACCTTTGGAAGTCTTCTTGGGTATGACACGACAAGCTTGGCACACCTGTATTTGGGAAGTTTCTCCCATTCTTCTCTGCAGATCCTCTCAAGCTCTGTCAGGTTGGATGGGGAGCATCGCTGCACAGCTATTTTCAGGTCTCTCCAGAGATGTTCGATCGGGTTCAGGTTCGGGCTCCAGCTGGGCCACTCAAGGACATTCAGAGACTTGTCCTGAAAGCACTCCTGCATTGTCTTGGCTGTGAGCTTAGGGTCGCTGTCCTGTTGGAATGTGAACCTTCACCCCAGTCTGAGGTCCTGGGCGCTCTGGAACAGGTTTTCATCAAGGATCTCTCTGTACTTTGCGCCATTCATCTTTCCCTCGATCCTGACTAGTCTCCCAGTCCCTGTCACTGAAAAACATCCCCACAGCATGACGCTGCCACCACCATCCTTCACCGTAGGATGGTGCCAGGTTTCCTCCAGATGTGATGCTTGGCATTCATGCCAAAGAGTTCAATCTTGTTTTCATCAGACCAGAGAATCTTGTTTCTCATGGTCTGAGTCCTTTGGTGCCTTTTGGCAAACTCCAAGCGGGCTGCCATGTGCCTTTTATTGAGGAGTGGCATCCATCTGGCCACTCCACCATAAAAGTCTGATTGGTGGGATGCTGCAGAGATGGTTGTCCTTCTGGAAGGTTCTCCCATCTCAACAGTGGAACTCTAGAGTTCTGTCAGAGTGACCGTCAGGTTTTTTGCTCTGACATGCACTGTCAACTGTGGGACCTTATATAGACAGGTGTGTGTCTTTCCAAATCATGTCCAATCAATTGAATTTACCACAGGTGGAGCCTCCAGTCAAGTCTTTTTCATTATGAGGTATTGTGTTTAGATTTATGAGGGAAAAATGTTGTATGTAATTATGTAATCAAATTTAGAATAAGGCTGTAACGTCACAAAATGTGAAAAAAGTCAAGGGGTCTGAATACCTGCATACTCCAGAATGCACTGTATACTCCAAAACTGAACAAATTCTAGTAATCGCCTTTGAGGGCATTTTTTATATTTTCATAATTAATCAGCTGACACCTTACCTTTAGCTACAGAATATCTCACCAACATGTTTTCCATCTCCTCCCCTATCTCTTTCATTCCATTCTCGAGCGCGCAGAGAGAGGGTCTGTCAACAGTTTAATTAAATATGTTTCTTGTGAAAACATGTTACTATCGATGAACAGGGTTGGAGAGCCCATGGCATACAGAGTACTGGGTAGCTGCAGGAACAGGGTTGGAGAGCCCATGGCATACAGAGTACTGGGTAGCTGCAGGAACAGGGTTGGAGAGCCCATGGCATACAGAGTACTGGGTAGCTGCAGGAACAGGGTTGGAGAGCCCATGGCATACAGAGTACTGGGTAGCTGCAGGAACAGGGTTGGAGAGCCCATGGCATACAGAGTACTGGGTAGCTGCAGGAACAGGGTTGGAGAGCCCATGGCATACAGAGTTTGGGCGGAATATCACCTGTTACGCAGCAAGAGGCTGCATGCTCCTCAAACAGCGCTTGATGCATGGAGTGAAATAACCACAGTAACCTACCCGGCATGATTGAAAAACAAACCAGCAGGAAAGTGGCCTCCAATCACTATTAGAGTGTATATGGATGACATGTCTTTTTACCCCTGTTCCTGCCCCTGTTCCTGCCCTGTTCCTGCCCCAGTTCCTGCCCCTGTTCCTGCCCCTGTTCCTGCCCATTTCATAACGAGCCATTCTAAATCTAAACTAATTTTACATATTAGAAAAGACTAGACTCAATTGAGAATAGTCTGATGGGTGAAAATATGAGCACTTGATGAGAGAAGAGCTGTGCAGCATGAGGCAAGGACCACAGCACAAGCTTTTTTTGCGACTTTCTCAAATCATCAACAGCCTATAGTCGCATCATGCAGCCCATATATGTTTTTGATTTCTATGGTTCGTATCATTCACAACTAAAGTTACCTAATAACTCTAAATGTATCTTATAGAACCTGTTTCAAATGATCACTTTTACCTCAACATAACCACTTCATATGTACACTCACTCTGGAATGGGAAAAATATCCTTTCTGTTATATTCAGCTAAGTTGAATTATATTCTTCTGACTATAAAATCACATAAGATGAAATAATAGCATGGGACTTACAAGCATGTATTGTCAGCTAAATGAATAAGCCTACATCCTATGGCCCTGAGCATAGCCAGATAACATACAGTAAGCCAACTCATATGCTGTTCTTCTGAAATACATTTTCTTCATCTCATAATGGTTCTTTAGACCTGACTAAAATTAATAATGGATTTATTGTGATGGTGCATATTAAATTAATATATTAGACGTTTGTATGCGGGTTGTATGCATGGAGGACTGGAGATGCTTGACGTGTTTATGCTAATTCAAAGTAAAATTACCATGAGACCGGCAGTCTTTTGCACGACAATAACCAGCTGATGAAATGTCATGACTGCCACAGCACTATGTGCACCACAACACATCGATAGTCAGAGGCATTGCTTGGCTTGAGCCTGTAATGTGGGGCAAGAAATCAATAGCCAGAGGGGTTGGTGTGAGTGAACTGTGTGGATGCGCTGCTTACTAATGTGGATTAGACAGCCATAGTGGGCTATTACTGGTCTGAGCACGTCACAGAGCAGAGAGAAGGAGATGGAGAGAGAGAGAGGTAACAGAGAGAAAAAGGAGGGAGGGATAAAGAAGTTATAAAAGGTGTGTGTGTGTATGACACTGACCTCCTTGAGCCTCCTGTTCTGTGGCTGGAGTTGAGGTGCTGTGGAAAAACAACAGTCACTCACAGTTGAGAGGTTTCACTCAGAGATCCAATCAAATCAAATTATAATAGTTAAGAAGCACAAAACTATCTGGTGTTCTACTTGTAGTGGAGCCAGAGAGGTAGATACCATGTATCTGCAGACATAGAGGTAGATACTATGTATCTGCAGCCATAGAGGTAGATACTATGTATCTGCAGCCATAGAATTAGATACCATGTATCTGCAGCCATAGAGGTAGATACTATGTATCTGCAGCCATAGAGGTAGATACCATGTATCTGCAGCCATAGAGGTAGATACCATGTATCTGCAGCCATAGAGGTAGATACCATGTATCTGCAGCCATAGAATTAGATACCATGTATCTGCAGCCATAGAGGTAGATACTATGTATCTGCAGCCATAGAGGTAGATACTATGTATCTGCAGCCATAGAGGTAGATACTATGTATCTGCAGCCATAGAGGTAGATACTATGTATCTGCAGCCATAGAGGTAGATACTATGTATCTGCAGCCATAGAGGTTGATACTATGTATCTGCAGCCATAGAATTAGATACCATGTATCTGCAGCCATAGAATTAGATACTATGTATCTGCAGCCATAGAGGTAGATACTATGTATCTGCAGCCATAGAGGTAGATACTATGTATCTGCAGCCATATAATTAGATACTATGTATCTGCAGCCATAGAGGTAGCCATAGAGGTAGATACTATGTACAGTGCCTTGCGAAAGTATTCGGCCCCCTTGAACTTTGCGACCTTTTGCCACATTTCAGGCTTCAAACATAAATATATAAAACTGTATTTTTTTGTGAAGAATCAACAACAAGTGGGACACAATCATGAAGTGGAACGACATTTATTGGATATTTCAAACTTTTTTAACAAATTAAAAACTGAAAAATTGGGCGTGCAAAATTATTCAGCCCCTTTACTTTCAGTGCAGCAAACTCTCTCCAGAAGTTCAGTGAGGATCTCTGAATGATCCAATGTTGACCTAAATGACTAATGATGATAAATACAATCCACCTGTGTGTAATCAAGTCTCCGTATAAATGCACCTGCACTGTGATAGTCTGAGAGGTCCGTTAAAAGGGCAGAGAGCATCATGAAGAACAAGGAACACACCAGGCAGGTCCGAGATACTGTTGTGAAGAAGTTTAAAGCCGGATTTGGATACAAAAAGATTTCCCAAGCTTTAAACATCCCAAGGAGCACTGTGCAAGCAATAATATTGAAATGGAAGGAGTATCAGACCACTGCAAATCTACCAAGACCTGGCAGTCCCTCTAAACTTTCAGCTCATACAAGGAGAAGACTGATCAGAGATGCAGCCAAGAGGCCCATGATCACTCTGGATGAACTGCAGAGATCTACAGCTGAGGTGGGAGACTCTGTCCATAGGACAACAATCAGTCGTATATTGCACAAATCTGGCCTTTATGGAAGAGTGGCAAGAAGAAAGCCATTTCTTAAAGATATCCATAAAAAGTGTTGTTTAAAGTTTGCCACAAGCCACCTGGGAGACACACCAAACATGTGGAAGAAGGTGCTCTGGTCAGATGAAACCAAAATTTAACTTTTTGGCAACAATGCAAAACGTTATGTTTGGTGTAAAAGCAACACGGCCATCACCCTGAACACACCATCCCCACTGTCAAACATGGTGGTGGCAGCATCATGGTTTGGGCCTGCTTTTCTTCAGCAGGGACAGGGAAGATGGTTAAAATTGATGGGAAGATGGATGGAGCCAAATACAGGACCATTCTGGAAGAAAACCTGATGGAGTCTGCAAAAGACCTGAGACTGGGACGGAGATTTGTCTTCCAACAAGACAATGATCCAAAACATAAAGCAAAATCTACAATGGAGTGGTTCAAAAATAAACATATCCAGGTGTTAGAATGGCCAAGTCAAAGTCCAGACCTGAATCCAATCGAGAATCTGTGGAAAGAACTGAAAACTGCTCTTCACAAATGCTCTCCATCCAACCTCACTGAGCTCGAGCTGTTTTGCAAGGAGGAATGGGAAAAAATGTCAGTCTCTCGATGTGCAAAACTGATAGAGACATACCCCAAGTGACTTACAGCTGTAATCGCAGCAAAAGGTGGCGCTACAAAGTATTAACTTAAGGGGCTGAATAATTTTGCACGCCCAATTTTTCAGTTTTTGATTTATTACAAAAGTTTGAAATATCCAATAAATGTCGTTCCACTTCATGATTGTGTCCCACTTGTTGTTGATTCTTCACAAAAAAATACAGTTTTATATCTTTATGTTTGAAGCCTGAAATGTGGCCAAAGGTCGCAAAGTTGAAGGGGGCCAAATACTTTCGCAAGGCACTGTATCTGCAGCCATAGAGGTAGATACTATGTATCTGCAGCCATAGAATTAGATACTATGTATCTGCAGCCATAGAGGTAGATACTATGTATCTGCAGCCATAGAATTAGATACTATGTATCTGCAGCCATAGAGGTAGCCATAGAGGTAGATACTATGTATCTGCAGCCATAGAGTTAGATACTGTGTATCTGCAGCCACAGAGATAGATACTGTGTATCTGCAGCCATAGAGGTAGATACTATGTATCTGCAGCCATAGAGGTAGATACCATGTATCTGCAGCCATAGAGGTAGATACCATGTATCTGCAGCCATAGAGGTAGATACTATGTATCTGCAGCCATAGAGGTAGATACCATGTATCTGCAGCCATAGAGGTAGATACTATGTATCTGCTGCCATAGAGGTAGATACCATGTATCTGCAGCCATAGAGGTAGATACTATGTATCTGCAGCCATAGAGATAGATACCATGTATCTGCAGCCATAGAGGTAGATACTATGTATCTGCAGCCATAGAGGTAGATACTATGTATCTGCAGCCATAGAGGTAGATACTATGTATATGCAGCCATAGAGGTAGATACTATGTATCTGCAGCCATAGAGGTAGATACTATGTATCTGCAGCCATAGAGGTTGATACTATGTATCTGCAGCCATAGAATTAGATACCATGTATCTGCAGCCATAGAATTAGATACTATGTATCTGCAGCCATAGAGGTAGATACTATGTATCTGCAGCCATATAATTAGATACTATGTATCTGCAGCCATAGAGGTAGCCATAGAGGTAGATACTATGTACAGTGCCTTGCGAAAGTATTCGGCCCCCTTGAACTTTGCGACCTTTTGCCACATTTCAGGCTTCAAACATAAATATATAAAACTGTATTTTTTTGTGAAGAATCAACAACAAGTGGGACACAATCATGAAGTGGAACGACATTTATTGGATATTTCAAACTTTTTTAACAAATTAAAAACTGAAAAATTGGGCGTGCAAAATTATTCAGCCCCTTTACTTTCAGTGCAGCAAACTCTCTCCAGAAGTTCAGTGAGGATCTCTGAATGATCCAATGTTGACCTAAATGACTAATGATGATAAATACAATCCACCTGTGTGTAATCAAGTCTCCGTATAAATGCACCTGCACTGTGATAGTCTGAGAGGTCCGTTAAAAGGGCAGAGAGCATCATGAAGAACAAGGAACACACCAGGCAGGTCCGAGATACTGTTGTGAAGAAGTTTAAAGCCGGATTTGGATACAAAAAGATTTCCCAAGCTTTAAACATCCCAAGGAGCACTGTGCAAGCAATAATATTGAAATGGAAGGAGTATCAGACCACTGCAAATCTACCAAGACCTGGCCGTCCCTCTAAACTTTCAGCTCATACAAGGAGAAGACTGATCAGAGATGCAGCCAAGAGGCCCATGATCACTCTGGATGAACTGCAGAGATCTACAGCTGAGGTGGGAGACTCTGTCCATAGGACAACAATCAGTCGTATATTGCACAAATCTGGCCTTTATGGAAGAGTGGCAAGAAGAAAGCCATTTCTTAAAGATATCCATAAAAAGTGTTGTTTAAAGTTTGCCACAAGCCACCTGGGAGACACACCAAACATGTGGAAGAAGGTGCTCTGGTCAGATGAAACCAAAATTTAACTTTTTGGCAACAATGCAAAACGTTATGTTTGGTGTAAAAGCAACACGGCCATCACCCTGAACACACCATCCCCACTGTCAAACATGGTGGTGGCAGCATCATGGTTTGGGCCTGCTTTTCTTCAGCAGGGACAGGGAAGATGGTTAAAATTGATGGGAAGATGGATGGAGCCAAATACAGGACCATTCTGGAAGAAAACCTGATGGAGTCTGCAAAAGACCTGAGACTGGGACGGAGATTTGTCTTCCAACAAGACAATGATCCAAAACATAAAGCAAAATCTACAATGGAGTGGTTCAAAAATAAACATATCCAGGTGTTAGAATGGCCAAGTCAAAGTCCAGACCTGAATCCAATCGAGAATCTGTGGAAAGAACTGAAAACTGCTCTTCACAAATGCTCTCCATCCAACCTCACTGAGCTCGAGCTGTTTTGCAAGGAGGAATGGGAAAAAATGTCAGTCTCTCGATGTGCAAAACTGATAGAGACATACCCCAAGTGACTTACAGCTGTAATCGCAGCAAAAGGTGGCGCTACAAAGTATTAACTTAAGGGGCTGAATAATTTTGCACGCACAATTTTTCAGTTTTTGATTTATTACAAAAGTTTGAAATATCCAATAAATGTCGTTCCACTTCATGATTGTGTCCCACTTGTTGTTGATTCTTCACAAAAAAATACAGTTTTATATCTTTATGTTTGAAGCCTGAAATGTGGCCAAAGGTCGCAAAGTTGAAGGGGGCCAAATACTTTCGCAAGGCACTGTATCTGCAGCCATAGAGGTAGATACTATGTATCTGCAGCCATAGAATTAGATACTATGTATCTGCAGCCATAGAGGTAGATACTATGTATCTGCAGCCATAGAATTAGATACTATGTATCTGCAGCCATAGAGGTAGCCATAGAGGTAGATACTATGTATCTGCAGCCATAGAGTTAGATACTGTGTATCTGCAGCCACAGAGATAGATACTGTGTATCTGCAGCCATAGAGGTAGATACTATGTATCTGCAGCCATAGAGGTAGATACCATGTATCTGCAGCCATAGAGGTAGATACCATGTATCTGCAGCCATAGAGGTAGATACTATGTATCTGCTGCCATAGAGGTAGATACCATGTATCTGCAGCCATAGAGGTAGATACTATGTATCTGCAGCCATAGAGATAGATACCATGTATCTGCAGCCATAGAGGTAGATACTATGTATCTGCAGCCATAGAGGTAGATACTATGTATCTGCAGCCATAGAGGTAGATACTATGTATCTGCAGCCATAGAGGTAGATACTATGTATCTGCAGCCATAGAGGTAGCCATAGAGGTAGATACCATGTATCTGCAGCCATAGAGGTAGATACCATGTATCTGCAGCCATAGAGGTAGATACCATGTATCTGCAGCCATTGAGGTAGATACCATGTATCTGCAGCCATAGAGGTAGATACCATGTATCTGCAGCCATAGAGGTAGATACCATGTATCTACTTATATCTATGGCTGCAGATACATAGTATCTACAGTTGAAGTCGGAAGTTTACATACACCTTAGCCAAATACATTTCAACTCAGTTTTTCACAATTCCTGACATTTAATCCTAGTAAAAATTCGCTGTCTTAGGTCAGATCCCAACTTTAATTTAAGAATGTGAAATGTCAGAATAATAGTCGAAAATTATTTATTTCAGCTTCTATTTCATTCATCACATTCCCAGTGGGTCAGAAGTTTACATACACTCAATTAGTATTTGGTAGCATTGCCTTTAAAATGTTTAACTTCGGTCAAATGTTTCAGGTATCCTTCCACAAGCTTCCCACAATAAGTTGGGTGAGTTTTGGCCCATTCCTCCTGACAGAGCTGGTGTATTTGAAATCAGGTTTGTAGGCCTCCTTGCTCACACACACTTTTTCAGTTCTGCCCACAAATGTTCTATAGGATTGAGGTCAGGGCTTTGTGGTGGCAGCTCCAATACCTTGACTTTGTACGTGTTTAAGCCATTTTGCCACAACTTTGGAAGTATGCTTGGGGTTATTGTCCATTTGGAAGACACATTTGCGACCAAGCTTTAGCTTTAACTTCCTGGCTGATGTCTTGAGATGTTGCTTCAATATATCCCCCTAATTTTCCTTTCTCATGATGCCATCTATTTTGTGAAGTGCACCAGTCTCTCCAGCAGCAAAGCACCCCCACAACATGATGCTGCCACCCACGTGCTTCACGGTTGGGATGGTGTTCTTCGGCTTGCAAGCCTCCCCCTTTTTCTTCCTAACATAACGATGGTGATAATGGCCAAACGGTTCTATTTTTGTTTCATCAGACCAAAGGACATTTCTCCAAAAAGTATGATCTTTGTCCCCATGTGCAGTTGCAAACCGCAGTCTGGCTTTTTATGGCGGTTTTAGAGCAGTGGCTTCTTCCTTGCTGAGTGGCCTTTTAGGTTATGTCGATATAGGACCTGTTTTACTGTGGATATAGATACTTTTCAACCCGTTTCCTCCAGAATCTTCACACGGTCCTTTGCTGTTGTTCTGGGATTGATTTGCACTTTTCGCAACAAAGTACGATCATCTCTAGGAGACAGAACCTTCCTTCCTGAGCGGTATGACGGCTGCGTGGTCGCACAGGGTTTATATATGCATACTATTGTTCGTTCAGATGAACGTGGTACCTTCAGGCATTTGGAAATTAATCCCAAGGATGAATCAGACTTGTGGAGGTCTACAATTTTGTTTCTGAGGTCTTGGCTGATTTCTTTTGATTTTCTCATGATGTCAAGGAAAGAGGCATTGAGTTTGAAGGTAGATCTTGAAATACATCCAGAGATACACCTCCAATTGACTCAAATGATGTCAATTAGCCTATCAGAAGCTTTTAAAGCCATGAAATCATTTTCTGGAATTTTCCAAGCTGTTTAAAGGCACAGTCAACTTAGTGCATGTAAACTTCTGACGCACTGGAATTGTGATACAGTGAATAATAAGTGAAATAATCAGTCTGTAAACAATTGTTGGAAAAATTACTTGTGTCATGCACAAAGTAAATGTCCTAACCGACTTGCCAAAACTAAGCATTTCACTACACTCGCATTAACATCTGCTAACCATGTGTATGTGACCAATTAAATTTGATTTGTTACCATTACATTTGTTAAGTGGTTGAAAAATGAGTTTTAATGACTCCAACCTAAGTGTATGTAAACTTCCGACTTCAACTATAGATACCGTGTATCTAGAGATAGATACTGTGTATCTGCAGCCATAGTACTTATATCTATGGCTGCAGATACATAGTATCTACAGTTGAAGTCGGAAGATTCCGTGTATCTGCAGCCATAGAGATAGACACTGTGTATCTGCAGCCATAGAGATAGATACTGTGTATCTGCAGCCATAGAGGTAGATACTATGTATCTGCAGCCATAGAGGTAGATACCATGTATCTGCAGCCATAGAGGTAGATACCATGTATCTGCAGCCATAGAGGTAGATACTGTGTATCTGCAGCCATAGAGGTAGATACTATGTATCTGCAGCCATAGAGGTAGATACTATGTATCTGCAGCCATAGAGATAGATACCGTGCATCTGCAGCCATAGAGATACAGTAGATACCGTTTATCTGTTTATACAATGTGCCAAGCTTTTAGCGTCATACCCAAGAAACTCGAGGGTGTAATCACTGCAAAAGGTGCTTCAACAAAGTACTGAGTAAAGTGTCTGAATACTTATGTAAATGTGATATTTCCGTTTTTAATTTTGAATGCATTTGCAAACATTTCTAGAAACCTGTTTTTGCTTCGTCATTATGGGGTATTGTGTGTAGGTTGATGAGGATGATTATTTTTTGGATCCATTTAAGTATAAGGTGGTAACATAACAAAATGTGTAAAGAGTCAAGGGGTCTGAAAATGTTCCCAAATGAACTGTAGGGCCACAGCAATGGGGGGGGGGGGGGGGGGGGGGTGAGGAGTAATATGACCAGGTAAGTTTGAAGAACATTCAGAACTTTACCTGCACATATGTAGCCATGAGTTGTTGGGCGCACTGTGGTTGGTGGAGCAGGAGTAGAGAGAGAGAGCAGCAATGGGGAAAAGAATGAGACATGTAAGACAAAGATAATGCAGAGTGAATACACTCCATGAAATGTTACAATGGCAATGAAAGTAACTCGGACAGGATTGCATACTTTACCTTGTTGACCCTGTCAGCAACATTCTCTGAAATGGCAAAGATGGAAGACAGAAATGATACAACAGCAAGTAACGATTGAAGCGTGAATATAGTAGTTACACACACACACACATACAAAATAACAGCTGAAAGCCATCACAATTTGGATGAATAACGATGTGGAAGTTGCAGACATACAGTACCAGTCAAACGTTTGGGTACACCTATTCAATGCAGTCATGACACACACCTCATGTTTATATGGCTGTTTATATAGCTGAGGACTGTAGCATATCCAGAGCCTTCAGAAAGTATTCATACCCCTTGACTTATTCCACATTTGACTATTTTCAACATTGTAGAATAATAATGAACACATCAAAACTATGGAATAACACACATGGAATCATGAAACATAAAAAGTGTTCAGCAAATCAAAATATATTTTAGACTCTTTAAAGTAGCCACCCTTTGCCTTGATGACAGCTTTGCACACTCTTGTCATTCTCTCAACCAGCTTCACCTGAAATGCTTTTCCAGTAGTCTTAAAGGAGTTCCCTTATGATGAGCACTTGTTGGCTGCTTTTCCTTGTTTCTGCCGTCCAACTCATCCCAAACCATCTTAAAATTGGGTTGAGGTCGGTGATTGTAGAGGCCAGGTCATCTGATGCAGTACTCCATCACTCTCCTTCTTGGTCAAATAGCCCTTACACAACCTGGAGGTGTGTTGGGTCATTGTCCTGTTGAAAAACAAATGATAGTCCTAATAAGCGCTAACCAGATGGGATGGCGTGTGCAAGAATACTGTGGTAGCCATGCTGGTAAAGTGTCCCTTGAATTCTAAATAGATCACAGACAGTGTCACCAGAAAAGCATCCCCACACCATCACACCTCCTCCTCCATGCTTCATGGTGGGAACGACACACATGCAGAGATCATCCGTTCACCTACTCTGTGTCTCACAAAGACACGGCGGTTGGAACCAACAATCTCAAATTTGGACTCATTAGACCAAAGGACAGATTTCCACCAGTCTAATGTCCATTGCTCGTGTTTTTTGGCCCAAGCAAGTTTCTTCTTCTTATTTGTGTCCTTTAGTAGTGGTTTCTTAGCAGCAATTCGACCATGAAGGACTGATTCACACAGTCTCCTCTGAACAGTTGATGTTGAGATGTCTCTGCTACTTGAACTCTGTGAAGCATTTATTTGGGCTGCAGTTTCTAAGGCTGGTAACTTTAATTAACTTATCTTCTTCAGCAGCGGTAACTCTGGGTCTTCCATTCCTGTGGCGGTCCTCATGAGAGCCAGTTTCATCGCAGCGCTTGATGCTTTTTGTGACTGCATTTGAAGAACCTTTCAAAGTACTTGAAATTTTCCGAATTGACTGACCTTCATGTCATTCTTGCCATAATAAGGACTTGGTCTTTTACCAAATAGGGGGAGAAATAAATATTCTGTATACCAACCCTGCCTTGTCACAACACAACTGATTGGCTCAAATGCATTAAGAAGGAAATAAATTCCATAAATTTACTTTTAACAAGGCACACCTGTTAATTGAAATGCATTCCAGGTGACCACCTCATGAGGCTGGTTGAGAGAATGCCAAGAATGTGCAAAGCTGTCATCAAGGCAAAGGGTGGCTACTTTGAAGAATCTAAAATATGTTTTGACATGTTGAACACTTTTTTGGTTACTACATGTTTCCATGTGGGTTATTTCATAGTTTTGTTGTGTTCACTATTATTCTACGGTGTAGAAAATAGTAAAAAATAAAGAAAAACCCTTGAATGAGTTGCTGTGTCCAAACTTTTGACTGGTACTGTACATGATGATGGTAATTTCATGGAGACTGGAGAGACTCACACTCTCAACCAGGGCCAGGTGCTCCTTTGATTGGCTAAAGTTTTTGCCCATCGCCAGAGCGGTGGCTGTGCCGTCCAGGCATTGGCTCATCCAGGTCTGGTACTCTTCCTGGTTTGGGAGGCGGTCCCAGAAGATCTTGAAGGCCTCCCACACCGTCTCCTGACACACTGAACACACACGCCACACACAGGTCACATATTGGCGAAAGAACCCATTCTTTCTGTCTCTGGGGATTACAAGGGACATTGATGAAAACTACAGTATGCAGGCTGTGGCTGTCTAGTTCTAGAGCTGTGACCCCTGAGGTAAATCTTAGCTGGCATATTAGCTCATGTGTCGATCACAGTGTGACTATAAGTGTTACAGTACATACCCCCCACCAGGTCAGAGTTAACTGATTCCATGTTTAGCCCTGCCACAGCAGGGTTGTGGTTACGCAGACTTGCTGTGTGCCTATCTGCCTGACCTCAGTATCACTCTCCACTGTCATGCCAATGCCAAACCAGTGATGTAACCCTTCTCCATAAATCAGCTTACAAGTCACCAACCCAATGACCTGCAGCTACCTACCCAACCCTCACTGCTTTTCCTCTACATCTACACTCTTAAGAAAAAGGGTTCCAAAAGGGTTCTTCGTGTCCCCATAGGATAACCTTTTTTTTTTTTTACTTCCGGGTAGAACCCTTTTGGGTGCCATGTAGAACCCTCTATGGAAATCGTTTTACATGGAACCCAAAAAGGTTCTACCTGGAAGCAAAACATTGGTTGTCCTATGGGGACAGCCAAAAACCCTTTTAGGTTCTAGATAGCACTTTTTTTCTAAGTGTGTACTGTCTCATCCCTGGACCCAAAGTATTTCCCCAATCCCCATATCATCAAGCTTCTCCTGGATTAATACAGTTAAAGATTTTTTTTTATTTATTTATTTTATTTCACCTTTATTTAACCAGGTAGGCTAGTTGAGAACAAGTTCTCATTTGCAACTGCGACCTGGCCAAGATAAAGCATAGCAGTGTGAGCATACAACAAAGAGTTACACATGGAGTAAACAATTAACAAGTCAATAACACAGTAGAAAACGAAGGGGGGGTCTATATACAATGTGTGCAAAAGGCATGAGGAGGTAGGCAAATAATTACAATTTTGCAGATTAACACTGGAGTGATAAAAGATCAGATGGTCATGTACAGGTAGAGATATTGGTGTGCAGAAGAGCAGAAAAGTAAATAAATAGAAACAGTACGGGGATGAGGTAGGTGAAAAGGGTGGGCTATTTACCAATAGACTATGTACAGCTGCAGCGATCGGTTAGCTGCTCAGATAGCTGATGTTTGAAGTTGGTGAGGGAGATAAAAGTCTCCAACTTCAGCGATTTTTGCAATTCGTTCCAGTCACAGGCAGCAGAGTACTGGAACGAAAGGCGGCCAAATGAGGTGTTGGCTTTAGGGATGATCAGTGAGATACACCTGCTGGAGCGCGTGCTACGGATGGGTGTTGCCATCGTGACCAGTGAGCTGAGATAAGGCGGAGCTTTACCTAGCATAGACTTGTAGATGACCTGGAGCCAGTGGGTCTGGCGACGAATATGTAGCGAGGGCCAGCCGACTAGAGCATACAAGTCGCAGTGGTGGGTAGTATAAGGTGCTTTAGTGACAAAACGGATGGCACTGTGATAGACTGCATCCAGTTTGCTGAGTAGAGTGTTGGAAGCCATTTTGTAGATGACATCGCCGAAGTCGAGGATCGGTAGGATAGTCAGTTTTACTAGGGTAAGCTTGGCGGCTTGAGTGAAGGAGGCTTTGTTGCGGAATAGAAAGCCGACTCTTGATTTGATTTTCGATTGGAGATGTTTGATATGAGTCTGGAAGGAGAGTTTGCGGTCTAGCCAGACACCTAGGTACTTATAGACGTCCACATATTCTAGGTCGGAACCATCCAGGGTGGTGATGCTAGTCGGGCATGCAGGTGCAGGCAGCGACCGGTTGAAAAGCATGCATTTGGTCTTACTAGCGTTTAAGAGCAGTTGGAGGCCACGGAAGGAGTGTTGTATGGCATTGAAGCTTGTTTGGAGGTTAGATAGCACAGTGTCCAGAGACGGGCCGAAAGTATATAGAATGGTGTCGTCTGCGTAGAGGTGGATCAGGGAATCGCCCGCAGCAAGAGCAACATCATTGATATACACAGAGAAAAGAGTCGGCCCGAGAATTGAACCCTGTGGCACCCCCATAGAGACTGCCAGAGGACCGGACAGCATGCCCTCCGATTTGACACACTGAACTCTGTCTGCAAAGTAATTGGTGAACCAGGCAAGGCAGTCATCCGAAAAACCGAGGCTACTGAGTCTGCCGATAAGAATATGGTGATTGACAGAGTCGAAAGCCTTGGCGAGGTCGATGAAGACGGCTGCACAGTACTGTCTTTTATCGATGGCGGTTATGATGTCGTTTAGTACCTTGAGTGTGGCTGAGGTGCACCCATGACCGGCTCGGAAACCAGATTGCACAGCGGAGAAGGTACGGTGGGATTCGAGATGGTCAGTGACCTGTTTGTTGACTTGGCTTTCGAAGACCTTGGATAGGCAGGGCAGGATGGATATAGGTCTGTAACAGTTTGGGTCCAGGGTGTCTCCCCCTTTGAAGAGGGGGATGACTGCGGCAGCTTTCCAATCCTTGGGGATCTCAGACGAGATGAAAGAGAGGTTGAACAGGCTGGTAATAGGGGTTGCGACAATGGTGGCAGATAGTTTCAGAAATAGAGGGTCCAGATTGTCAAGCCCAGCTGATTTGTACGGGTCCAGGTTTTGCAGCTCTTTCAGAACATCTGCTATCTGGATTTGGGTAAAGGAGAACCTGGAGAGGCTTGGGCGAGGAGCTGCGGGGGGGGCGGAGCTGTTGGCCGAGGTTGAAGTAGCCAGGCGGAAGGCATGGCCAGCCGTTGAGAAATGCTTATTGAAGTTTTCGATAATCATGGATTTATCAGTGGTGACCGTGTTACCTAGCCTCAGTGCAGTGGGCAGCTGGGAGGAGGTGCTCTTGTTCTCCATGGACTTCACAGTGTCCCAGAACTTTTTGGAGTTGGAGCTACAGGATGCAAACTTCTGCCTGAAGAAGCTGGCCTTAGCTTTCCTGACTGACTGCGTGTATTGGTTCCGGACTTCCCTGAACAGTTGCATATCACGGGGACTATTCGATGCTATTGCAGTCCGCCACAGGATGTTTTTGTGCTGGTCGAGGGCAGTCAGGTCTGGGGTGAACCAAGGGCTGTATCTGTTCTTAGTTCTGCATTTTTTGAACGGAGCATGCTTATCTAAAATGGTGAGGAAGTTACTTTTAAAGAATGACCAGGCATCCTCAACTGACGGGATGAGGTCAATGTCCTTCCAGGATACCCGGGCCAGGTCGATTAGAAAGGCCTGAGTTCATACAGCATAGTATCTGCCCAAAACCATAATGCTGTCCCAACTATTCTCTTCTCAATTCAGCTCATCTACATGGGAGGGGCCGTGCACCTATATAATATTGCACTATATTTCCTCAATCACTGTGCTTACCTCACCTACCTGCATCTATACTCTTACATTCACCAACCACAGCCCCGGTCTACAGAGCAACAGGGTGGGATTTGTTCCAGTCCAGCTGGAGGAACGTCTTGATGAGCAGATGTTGAGTTGAATCAGGTCTGTTAGTAAGTGCTGGGCTGAAACTAAAGTTTTGGTTGCCAAATTGGACCAATCTCTTGAAAGTCATTAGTTAATTTATGTATTTATTTACTGTACAAAGAAAACATCCTGGAATAGCATGGTAGCAGTTTATAATAACTGCACCTAATAAAGCATTCATAATGGATTTGTAAATCATTTATTCATCGATGCTCCATTCAAATAAAATCTAATGAATTCAAGTTTTATTGGTCACATACACATGTCTAGCTGATGTTATTGTTGGTGTAGAGGAATGCAATGGACACAATGCTTATGTTCCTAGCTCCAACAGTGCAGTAACATCTAACCATACACAACAATACACACAAATCTAAAAGTACAAGAATGGAATTAAGAAATATGTAAATATTAGGGCGAGCAATATCAGAACGGCATTGATACCTCCTTATAAACCATTTACTTGTCACATCCTGACCATAGAGAGTCCTTATTTTCTATGGTAGAGTAGGTCAGGGCGTGACTGGGGGGGTTAGTCTAGTTTATTATTTATATGTGGGGTTCTAGGTTAGTTTTTCTATGTTGGTGATTGTGTATGATTCCCAATTAGAGGTAATCGTTGTCTCTAATTGGGGATCATATTTAAGTAGCTGTTTTTCCCACCTGTGTTTGTGGGATATTGTTTTGAGTTAGTGCACGTAGCATCTCTGTAGTCACGGTTCATTGTTAGTTTATTGTTTATTTGTTTTTGTCTTTGCTAAGTTTCACTTTATCATTAAATTATGTGGAACTCAACATCCGCTGCGACTCGGTCCGATATTTATTCTAACGAATGTGACATTACTACTATTCATTAGTTAAGTATTTCGTGGGCTGTATTGAGTGGCCAGTGTAATTTCTCACAAAAAGATGGACATGTCATGAGTAGACATTCCAACAAAACCAGATGCTCCTTAAGGTCTCAAAATATTCTAGAACATATCAATGGTAAAACAATAAGCACACAACACAGGACGTTAAAGGAAATATATCCAACATTTTATTCACACAAACGGTTGTGAAACAACTGTTGAAAAGACTTGAGGTAGAGTTGTAACGTTAATATTTTGCTAAAGTTGGCAACCTCACGACCGCGAACTAATCATACAGGGAGATGTAGCCTACACACAACAGCTGGCTGGACCGGATCCTTTTTGTTATTTCATTACTACTACTACTATGGTGATTGAGGTATACATGTTTGATGTACGGTTTGCAGGTAGAAATGTTACATACTGTATACAACATTTAAATCTTCCAGTGCTTCAGTCTTTTAACCGCAGACAAATAGCAACCAAAAAATGACACCGCCTCGCAAGAGCAGCAACACAGATGAATGAATAACAGCGCACATGGGAAAATAGCTTCTGTTGTGATCAAAGCAAAAATAGCCTATATGAAAGTAAGAGAGTAAACATTGTTTCTAGTTGAGGTTAGTTACAAGTCAAGTGTTCTGGCTTTGCATCCTTCAAAAGATTGACTAGTGACTGAAGTGACCTCTGAGGAAGAGCCGGGCCAATCAGCTCAATTACACAACACAACTGAAAAATGTACATTTTCCAAATGAGAGGCTTGCATGAACTATTCTGTATGCAAAATGAATGCTAAGCATTGGACAGCTGATGAATTGGAGCTTCATGTCAAATAGTGTAACGGCTCTCGTTTGTTGAATGAAGAGTGGACCAAGACGCAGCGTGGAAATGAAGAGTGGACCAAGACGCAGCGTGGAAATGAAGAGTGGACCAAGACGCAGCGTGGAAATGAAGAGTGGACCAAGACGCAGCGTGGAAATGAAGAGTGGACCAAGACGCAGCGTGGAAATGGAGAGTGGACCAAGACGCAGCGTGGAAATGAAGAGTGGACCAAGACGCAGCGTGGAAATGAAGAGTGGACCAAGACGCAGCGTGGAAATGAAGAGTGGACCAAGACGCAGCGTGGAAATGAAGAGTGGACCAAGACGCAGCGTGGAAATGAAGAGTGGACCAAGACGCAGCGTGGAAATGAAGAGTGGACCAAGACGCAGCGTGGAAATGAAGAGTGGACCAAGACGCAGCGTGGAAATGGAGAGTGGACCAAGACGCAGCGTGGAAATGAAGAGTGGACCAAGACGCTGCGTGGAAATGGAGAGTGGACCAAGACGCAGCGTGGAAATGAAGAGTGGACCAAGACGCAGCGTGGAAATGAAGAGTGGACCAAGACGCAGCGTGGAAATGAAGAGTGGACCAAGACGCAGCGTGGAAATGAAGAGTGGACCAAGACGCAGCGTGGAAATGAAGAGTGGACCAAGACGCAGCGTGGAAATGGAGAGTGGACCAAGACGCAGCGTGGAAATGAAGAGTGGACCAAGACGCAGCGTGGAAATGAAGAGTGGACCAAGACGCAGCGTGGAAATGAAGAGTGGACCAAGACGCAGCGTGGAAATGAAGAGTGGACCAAGACGCAGCGTGGAAATGAAGAGTGGACCAAGACGCAGCGTGGAAATGAAGAGTGGACCAAGACGCAGCGTGGAAATGAAGAGTGGACCAAGACGCAGCGTGGAAATGGAGAGTGGACCAAGACGCAGCGTGGAAATGAAGAGTGGACCAAGACGCAGCGTGGAAATGAAGAGTGGACCAAGACGCAGCGTGGAAATGAAGAGTGGACCAAGACGCAGCGTGGAAATGAAGAGTGGACCAAGACGCAGCGTGGAAATGAAGAGTGGACCAAGACGCAGCGTGGAAATGGAGAGTGGACCAAGACGCAGCGTGGAAATGAGAGTGGACCAAGACGCAGCGTGGAAATGAAGAGTGGACCAAGACGCAGCGTGGAAATGAAGAGTGGACCAAGACGCAGCGTGGAAATGAAGAGTGGACCAAGACGCAGCGTGGAAATGAGAGTGGACCAAGACGCAGCGTGGAAATGAAGAGTGGACCAAGACGCAGCGTGGAAATGAAGAGTGGACCAAGACGCAGCGTGGAAATGAAGAGTGGACCAAGACGCAGCGTGGAAATGGAGAGTGGACCAAGACGCAGCGTGGAAATGAAGAGTGGACCAAGACGCAGCGTGGAAATGAAGAGTGGACCAAGACGCAGCGTGGAAATGGAGAGTGGACCAAGACGCAGCGTGGAAATGAAGAGTGGACCAAGACGCAGCGTGGAAATGAAGAGTGGACCAAGACGCAGCGTGGAAATGAAGAGTGGACCAAGACGCAGCGTGGAAATGAAGAGTGGACCAAGACGCAGCGTGGAAATGAAGAGTGGACCAAGACGCAGCGTGGAAATGGAGAGTGGACCAAGACGCAGCGTGGAAATGAGAGTGGACCAAGACGCAGCGTGGAAATGAAGAGTGGACCAAGACGCAGCGTGGAAATGGAGAGTGGACCAAGACGCAGCGTGGAAATGAAGAGTGGACCAAGACGCAGCGTGGAAATGAAGAGTGGACCAAGACGCAGCGTGGAAATGAAGAGTGGACCAAGACGCAGCGTGGAAATGAAGAGTGGACCAAGACGCAGCGTGGAAATGAAGAGTGGACCAAGACGCAGCGTGGAAATGAAGAGTGGACCAAGACGCAGCGTGGAAATGAAGAGTGGACCAAGACGCAGCGTGGAAATGAAGAGTGGACCAAGACGCAGCGTGGAAATGAAGAGTGGACCAAGACGCAGCGTGGAAATGGAGAGTGGACCAAGACGCAGCGTGGAAATGAAGAGTGGACCAAGACGCAGCGTGGAAATGAAGAGTGGACCAAGACGCAGCGTGGAAATGAAGAGTGGACCAAGACGCAGCGTGGAAATGGAGAGTGGACCAAGACGCAGCGTGGAAATGAAGAGTGGACCAAGACGCAGCGTGGAAATGAAGAGTGGACCAAGACGCAGCGTGGAAATGGAGAGTGGACCAAGACGCAGCGTGGAAATGAAGAGTGGACCAAGACGCAGCGTGGAAATGAAGAGTGGACCAAGACGCAGCGTGGAAATGAAGAGTGGACCAAGACGCAGCGTGGAAATGGAGAGTGGACCAAGACGCAGCGTGGAAATGAAGAGTGGACCAAGACGCAGCGTGGAAATGGAGAGTGGACCAAGACGCAGCGTGGAAATGGAGAGTGGACCAAGACGCAGCGTGGAAATGAAGAGTGGACCAAGACGCAGCGTGGAAATGGAGAGTGGACCAAGACGCAGCGTGGAAATGAAGAGTGGACCAAGACGCAGCGTGGAAATGAAGAGTGGACCAAGACGCAGCGTGGAAATGAAGAGTGGACCAAGACGCAGCGTGGAAATGAAGAGTGGACCAAGACGCAGCGTGGAAATGAAGAGTGGACCAAGACGCAGCGTGGAAATGAAGAGTGGACCAAGACGCAGCGTGGAAATGAAGAGTGGACCAAGACGCAGCGTGGAAATGGAGAGTGGACCAAGACGCAGCGTGGAAATGAAGAGTGGACCAAGACGCAGCGTGGAAATGGAGAGTGGACCAAGACGCAGCGTGGAAATGGAGAGTGGACCAAGACGCAGCGTGGAAATGAAGAGTGGACCAAGACGCAGCGTGGAAATGGAGAGTGGACCAAGACGCAGCGTGGAAATGAAGAGTGGACCAAGACGCAGCGTGGAAATGAAGAGTGGACCAAGACGCAGCGTGGAAATGAAGAGTGGACCAAGACGCAGCGTGGAAATGAAGAGTGGACCAAGACGCAGCGTGGAAATGAAGAGTGGACCAAGACGCAGCGTGGAAATGAAGAGTGGACCAAGACGCAGCGTGGAAATGAAGAGTGGACCAAGACGCAGCGTGGAAATGAAGAGTGGACCAAGACGCAGCGTGGAAATGAAGAGTGGACCAAGACGCAGCGTGGAAATGAAGAGTGGACCAAGACGCAGCGTGGAAATGGAGAGTGGACCAAGACGCAGCGTGGAAATGAAGAGTGGACCAAGACGCAGCGTGGAAATGGAGAGTGGACCAAGACGCAGCGTGGAAATGGAGAGTGGACCAAGACGCAGCGTGGAAATGACGAGTGGACCAAGACGCAGGTCGGAAATGGAGAGTGGACCAAGACGCAGCGTGGAAATGAAGAGTGGACCAAGACGCAGCGTGGAAATGAAGAGTGGACCAAGACGCAGCGTGGAAATGAAGAGTGGACCAAGACGCAGCGTGGAAATGAAGAGTGGACCAAGACGCAGCGTGGAAATGAAGAGTGGACCAAGACGCAGCGTGGAAATGAAGAGTGGACCAAGACGCAGCGTGGAAATGAAGAGTGGACCAAGACGCAGCGTGGAAATGAAGAGTGGACCAAGACGCAGCGTGGAAATGAAGAGTGGACCAAGACGCAGCGTGGAAATGAAGAGTGGACCAAGACGCAGCGTGGAAATGAAGAGTGGACCAAGACGCAGCGTGGAAATGAAGAGTGGACCAAGACGCAGCGTGGAAATGAAGAGTGGACCAAGACGCAGCGTGGAAATGAAGAGTGGACCAAGACGCAGCGTGGAAATGAAGAGTGGACCAAGACGCAGCGTGGAAATGAAGAGTGGACCAAGACGCAGCGTGGAAATGAAGAGTGGACCAAGACGCAGCGTGGAAATGAAGAGTGGACCAAGACGCAGCGTGGAAATGAAGAGTGGACCAAGACGCAGCGTGGAAATGAAGAGTGGACCAAGACGCAGCGTGGAAATGAAGAGTGGACCAAGACGCAGCGTGGAAATGGAGAGTGGACCAAGACGCAGCGTGGAAATGAAGAGTGGACCAAGACGCAGCGTGGAAATGAAGAGTGGACCAAGACGCAGCGTGGAAATGGTTCATGTTTTTAATATAAAAAAAACACTCAAACAAACGTGAAAGCGAAAAGTTCTGTCAGGAAAAAACCACTAAACAGAAAACAAGATCCCACAAAACCCAAAAGGAAAAATTACTACTTATTTTTGATCCCGAATCAGAGACAAAGATAGACAGCTGCCTCTGATTGGGAACCACACTCGGCCAAAAACAAAGAAATAGAAAACATAGACTTTCCCACATGAGTCACACCCTGACCTGACCAAACATAGAGAATAATAAGGATCTCTAAGGTCAGGGCATGACAAATATAATGTTCATTAGTATCACATGGAATTATTGTCCTAAAATGAAAAGTCATGTAATAGTTATAATTTTTTTCCATAGCATCTCATCTCTATAGTAGGTCGTTGGCGAGTATGTTTCGTTAGTTATTGCTGACAAGATTAACACTGCCATGTCAGCTAAAGCTTTTTAAATTGGTAAAGTACTCTAGTAAACTAACTTGTAGTGATCATAGTTGAATTACCAACCGGGCACGCTCCCCAACTAAATGTATCTTGGGGCCCACAAAAGGCCCTAAGACAATGCCTCCATCCGCTGCTGCCAAGAAACGCTTATGTTAGCATTTAAAAAAAAGGTATTTTACTCAGCGTGTCTGAAGTGTGTCATATCACACTACTACAACAGTGGGACTGTTTTGGAATAAAAGTTTCAATATATTTTGTGTGCTTATTGTTTAACCATTGACATGTTCTAATGGCCATTTTGAGCATCAGATACTGCAGGAATGTCTACCAATGGCATGTCCACCTTTTTGTGAGAAATTAGACTGGTCACTCAAAACATTTACTAATATTTCTCAAGTTTAAATAGCCAACACTATTTTTAACTAATGATTATTAAATGATGTAAACCATATGCCATGGCCATCTCCGTTACCAGAGCTTAACCCAATCGAACACTTACAGGAGATTCTGGAGTGACATCTGAGACGTTTTCCATCACCATTAATACATCTCCAAATGATGGAATTAAGGACCTACAGATTACTACCAAAATAAAGGAATAAGGCCATTGTCATTGAGCCAGAACAGCTTCAATGCACCTTGGAATAGATTCTACAAGCGTCTGGAACTCTACTGGAGGGATGTGACATCATTCTTCCACCAGAAATTACATCATTTAGAGTTTTGTTAATGGTGGTGGAAAACTCTGTCTCAGGCGTCGCTCCAGAATCTCCTGTAAGTGTTCTGGTAACGGAGACGGCCGTGGCATATGGTTTACATCATTTTCATGCTCATCAAACCATTCAGTAACTACACGTGCCCTGTGGATGGGGCATTGTCCTGCTATGGGGGTATAGCCATGGTAGCCAAATTAATAGCCTGCCCAGCATTTTTATACATGACCCTAAGAATGATGGGATGTTAATTGATTAATTAACTCAGGAACCACATCCGTGTGGATGCGCCTGCTTTCAATATACTTTGTATCCCTCATTTACTCTCGTGTTTCCATTATTTTGGCAGTTACTTGTATATTAAACATCTTGTGAATGATCTTATGAATCGTTATTAAATACTTTAAAAGTTGTTTATAAATGTATGAATAACTAGATTACCAACATTTACAATTATGGGAGTAATTAATGAATAAATGGTTTACTAATCCTTTATAAGTGCTTCATTATGTGGAGTTGTAAAGTGCTACCAATAACTTTACTATTCATCGTGAGACAATGCCGGGAGACTCCAGAGTTCGCCAAAAAGCCAAGGATGGAATGTTAGCAACCCTCTAACTTAGTCCAGCCAAGTCAGTGTCTCAGTAACCCACAAGACTGGAATCCCATACAGAGCTATCCTGCACACTGACCACTGATTAGTCCCACTACAGGCCCTACAGACCCACTCACTCCACCATCTCAAAACCCTAAGCCTCTCTCTCTCACCTTGAGTGGCTGGACATATGTTGTGAGAGTTGACTTTTAACCTGCCTGCTCACGCCCAACATCCTTCTGAGTCAGGAATGTCTCTCCCTCCCCCTCTGTGTAGGTGCTGCTACCTGGCTCAAGTCTCTAAAATGGGCTGATCCTCACATACAGTGCGACCTACAGTGTGACATACTTATTGCCAGGAAATTCATCTAAAGTAGAGCAGATGTTGCCTGAAAATTGGATGTTGGAGAGGGAAAATACTTTAGGTTGAGACCCAAATCGCAATGCTGTGATAACACACACCTCATGTTTTTAGGGCTGTAGACTATAGCATATACAGTGCCTTCATAAAATAATCATACCTATTCCACATGTTGTTGTGTTACAGCCTGAATCTCAAATATAACATATATTTTGATTGGTTTGATAATTTTTTGGTTACTACATGATTCCATATGTGTTATTTCATAGTTTTGATGTCTTCACTATTATTCTACAATGTAGAAAATAGTCAAAAAAATAAACTGCAATGAGTAGGTGTGTCCAAACTTTTGCCTGGTACTTTAAGAATTCACACCCTTGAGTCAATACATGTTAGAATCACGTTTGGCCACGATTACATCTGTGAGTATTTCTGGGTAAGTCTCTAAGAGTTTTGCACACCTGGACTGTACAATAATTGCACATTATTCTGTAAAAAAATATTCAAGCTCTGACAAGTTGGTTATTGACCGTTGCTAGACATCCATTTTCATGTCTTGCCATAGATTTTCAAGACGATTTAAGTCAAACTGTAGCTAGACCACTCAGGATCATTCAATGTAATTTTGGTGAGCAATTCCAGTGTATATTCTTTCTTGTTTTTTAGGTTATTGTCCAGCTGAAAGGTGAATTTGTCTCCCAGTGTCTGTTGGTATGCAGACTGAACCAGGTTATCCTGTAGGATTTTGCCTGTGCTTAGCTCTATTCCATTTATTTTTATTTTTTAAAAACTCCCTAGTCCATGCCGATGACAAGCATACCCATAACATGATGGAGCCACCACCATGCTTGAAAATATGAAGAGTGGTACTCAGTGATGTGTTTTGTTGGATTTGCCTTAAACATAACACTTTGTATTCAGGACATACAGTTATTTTACTCCTGAATCACAATTTTACTTCAACGCCTAATTGCAAACAGGATGCATGTTTTGTAATATTCTGTACAGGCTTCCTTCTTTTCACTCTGTCATTTAGATTAGTATTGTGGAGTAACAATGTTGTTGATCCATCCCCAGTTTTCGCCTATCACAGCCATTAAACTCTGTTTTAAAGTCACCATTGGGCTCATGTTGAAATCCCTGAGGGGTTTCCTTCCTCTTCGGCAACTGAGTTAGGAAGGACGCCTGTATCTTTGTAGTAACTGGGTATATGGTTACACCATCCAAAGTGTCCAAAGGGATATTTCATCTCTGCTTTTTATTTCTACCCTACCAATAGGTGCACTTCTTTGCGAGGCATTGGAAACCGTCCTTGGTCTTTGTGGTTGAATCTGTGTTTGAAATGTACTGCTTGAATGAGGGACCTTACAGATAATTTTATGTGTGGGGTACAGAGATGAGGTAGTCATTAAAAAATGATGTTAAACACTATTATTGCACACAGAGTGAGTTCATGCAACTTATTATGTGACTTGTTAAGCAAATTTGTACTCCTGAACTTATTTAGGCTTGCCATAACAACGGGGTTGAATACTTATTGACTCAAGACATTTTAACTTTTAATTTTAAAACAATTTGTTAAAATGTATTAAAAACATAATTCCACTTTGACATTATGGGGTATTGTGTGTAGGCAAATGACACAAAATCTCAATTTAATCCATTTTAAATTCAGGCTGTTTACACAAAATCTCTGAAGCCACTGTAGGCCACACGCACAGACTTGCCACCTCAGATTTGGGGAGGGCCACTTCTTCCTCCATCATTATACATACAGGTGAGTGGTGGTGGTCTTACCTCGCAGGTGAAAGTAGCTGAGGTGATTTGCAATGGATTGTTGCACACCTTCTTCAGCACAAAGTTTGACCCCGCTGGGGAAAAGCACGTTGCGCTTCTGCCGGAGGATAGCGCCATGGTCCTTGTGTGAGACCTTGAGGAGAGGTGAATGAACTATGCTTTGAGGAACCGATAGAATAGGTGATATTCTAACTGTTTTGTAATATAGATCCTGTCCGTCAGGAAGAAGAGGTCCTTCCCCAGATGCAGCGTCTGTGATAAAACGATAAAACGCATTAGACAACAACTCCATCTTAATTGCGAAAGTGTAGCTTGACTGTTTGTTAGGCCTGCATACATACCTGTTCTTACTCCCAAGAGTTCAAACGCTAAGATGAACGAAAGTGTACACAAAAGGCATTTCAATGAAGAGTCCGACATCTTAAATCCGTAGTGGTTTTAACTCCGAAGGGTTGAAAAGGGGTCACGTTGACACGACAGGTACTTCCTTTGGAATCGCACAACAATGTTAGGCCCTCCTTATGAGTTTGCATAGTTCAGAATCCAGAAAATGTATATGTTTTTTTAACCAGTCATTCTGAAGTGATTCTCTCCTCCTTGCTTATGTCGGCTGAGGAAGGTGTGTTCCATGGTGCTACCGAACAGCTCCAGGTCAGGGCTCAGGCTCAGCTAGGCAGATGGCCCATTGAGAGAGATTTTGTTCTCTAATCTTGTTTGCTAAGCCCTTTATAGCAGCTTGTCAAGAAGATACTGGTGTAATACTGGAAAGGGTGCTTAGTGCGAGGGAAACGTGGAAGGAGAGAGAGGGGAAAGGGGGGAAGGGTGAAGAGGCCACCCGCAGAGAGATATGGCTTTAAGTGCAAAGATAGGCTCCTCCATTAATGAAGACAGGTAGCAGACAATCCTGGTCAAAACTAACCTCACTCAAGGCTGGGGCTGGATGAGGCCTATTTTTTCAGACTTTCATTAGAACTAAGGGATAGCCTACATCACCAGTGGTTCAATTAAGAATCATCCTGCGGACTAAATCTGGGGGTAATGTTAATTCAGGTGTATGATCCACCTTGTCCACCTTTCAGCTGGACAATAAGCTAAAGGAACCAGTCGCTCAGCGCTGTTTTTATCCCACATATAGCCTATAGGGTCAGGCGTTCTTCTTGACCATGTGACCTAGACCAGGAAACTGAGCTCAACCATAGGAGAATCTCAATTGCATACTCCTCGTATCCTCTCTCCTTGCCACCTCCTCAAAACCCATTGGAGGAGAAGGTCAGAGGGAAGGGACCTCTGTTTTTCTCATCCGATGGGTTTTGAGGAGACGAGGAGAGGAGTAAGCAATTGAGATCTTGCCCATATTGCCATAGCTAGATCTGTTTGTGCTTTAGCCAACCCCTTGATCATTCATTGTTGTGTCAATGAGACTGGTCCAGTAAAGTTGGTTCACTGCACAATGAAATTGGAGAAGCATTTATAAAAAAATATGTAATAGCCTCTATCGTAATCGCTCCTCTTTCACCCCAGCGGCCAAAAAAACCCTGAATCAGATGACCATCCTACCCATGCCAGATTACGGAAACGTACATTTATAGATCGGCAGGTAAGGGTGCTCTCGAGCGGCTAGATGTTCTTTACCATTCGGCCATCAGATTTGCCACCAATGCTCCTTTTAGGACACATCACTGCATTCTATAGTCCTCTGTAAACTGTATACCCGTCGCAAGATCCACTGGTTGATGCTTATTTATAAAACCCTCTTAGACCTCACTCCCCCCTATCTGAGATATCTTCTACATACAACACCCGTTCTGCCAGTCACATTCTGTTAAAGGTCCCCAAAGCACACACATCCCTGGGTCGCTCCTCTTTTCAGTTCACTGCAGCTAGTGACTGGAACGAGCTGCATAAAACACTCAAACTGGACAGTTTTATCTCAATCTCTTCATTCAAAGACCCAGTCATGGACACTCTTACTGACAATTGTCGTTGCTTCGTGTTATGTATTGTTGTCTCTACCTTCTTGGCCTTTGTGCTGTTGTCAGTGCCCAATCATGTTTGTACCATGTTTTGTGCTGCTACCGTGTTATGCTGCCATGTTGTCATGTTTTGCTGCCATGCTATGTCGTTGTCTTAGGTCTTTATGTAGTGTTGAGGTGTCTCTCTTGTTGTGATGTGTGTTTTGTCCTACATTATTTTATCCCCCGAAGGAGGCCTTTTGCCTTCTGGTAGGCCATCATTGTAAATAACAATGTGTTCTTAACTGACTTGCCTAGTTAAATAAAAATCATCAGGGGCGAAATAGGTGCTGTCTGAATTTAGGGAGCCTCACCTCAGATAACGTCAAGCAATTCAGGTCCCAGTATTACCACATATGTTATAAATACACAACCTGGGTACACACACACAGAAATTAGATCGCACTGTCAACCTTTGACCCATAGATGCCATGGCGTCATGCATGAAGTGCATTTGGAAAGTATTCAGACACCTTGACTTTTTCCACATTGTTACGTTACAGCCTTCTTCTAAAATGAATTCAAACAAAAAAAATCCTCATCAATCTACACACAATATTGTGTGTACCGGCAGGATAGAAGAGCGACGTCTGGTAAGACGAGGGGTAGAGGACTCTGTATTTTTGTAAATAACAGCTGGTGCACGATATCCAAGGAAGTCTCGAGCTATTGCTCGGCAGAGGTAGAGTATCTCAAAATCAAATCAAATTAATTTATATAGCCCTTCGTACATCAGCTGATATCTCAAAGTGCTGTACAGAAACCCAGCCTAAAACCCCAAACAGCAAGCAATGCAGGTGTAGAAGTGAGTAGCACGGTGGCTAGGAAAAACTCCCCAGAAAGGCCAAAACCTAGGAAGAAACCTAGAGAGGAACCAGGCTATGTGGGGTGGCCAGTCCTCTTCTGGCTGTGCCGGGTGGAGATTATAACAGAACATGGCCAAGATGTTCAAATGTTCATAAATGACCAGCAGGGTCAAATAATAATAATCACAGTAGTTCTTGAGGGTGCAACAGGTCAGTACCTCAGGAGTAAATGTCAGTTGGCTTTTCATAGCCAATCATTGAGAGTATCTCTACCACTCCTGCGGTCTCTAGAGAGTTGAAAACAACAGGTCTGGGATGGGTAGCACTCCAGCAAGGAGTCATCATGCCAGGTAGTCCTGGGACATGGTCCTAGGGCTCAGGTCCTCCGAGAGAGAGAAAGAAAGAGAGAATTAGAGAGCATACTTAAATTCACACAGGACACCGGATAAGACAGGAGAAATACTCCAGATATAACGGACTGACCCTAGCCCCCAACACATAAACTACCGCAGCATAAAAACTGGAGGCTGAGACAGGAGGGGTCAGGAGAGACTGTGGCCCCATCCGATGATACCCCCAGACAGAGCCAAACAGGCAGGATATAACCCCACCCACCTTGCCAAAGCACAGCCCCCACACCACAAGAGGGATATCTTCAACCACCAACTTACCATCTTGAGACAAGGCCAAGTATAGCCCACAAAGATCTCCGCCACGGCACAACCCAAGGGGGGGGGGGCAACCCAGACAGGGAGACCACATCGGCGAGTCAACCCACTCAAGTGACGCACCCCTCCTAGGGACGGCATGGAAGTGCACCAGTAAGTCAGTGACTCAGCCCCTGTAATAGGGTTAGAGGCAGAGATTCCCAGTGGAGAGAGGGGAACCGGCCAGGCAGAGACAGCAAGGGCGGTTCAGGGTTACAAGGGGCACTGCAATTTAAAACTAGATTTCGCAGTTTTTAAAATTATATTTCTACACTATTAAATTTAGAAGATTATGATAATGCACTTTTTGTGGAAGAACTATTTGAAAAAATGGCTGGAATTTCAGCCTGGTCAGGTGGGATGGAATTTTTGGACCAGATCATGATGTCACAATTTTATCTGATCATAATAGACCAATGACCGTTGATCTGGGTAAGGGGGTGGGCTCTAGACCATCAGCCAATCATGGCTGTGTATATAAAAATGTGTTTCCTAAAGCCCACAGGATCAGACTAGGCATTTTGGAAAAAAGTTTTAAAAAATACAGGGGGGCTTTAACAGTTACATAACAGAAAATGTAGGTCAATGACCCTCAATTCAGCTTAATAATGGGAAAGGGATACCTAGTCAGTTGTACAACTGAATGCATTCAACCCAACATGTGTCTTTCGTATTTAAACCCAACCCCTCTGAATCAGAGAGTTGCGGGGGGGGGGGGGGGGGGGGGCTGCCTTAATTAATCAACATCATCAACACCCAGGGAGCAGTTGTTGTTGGGGCTTAACTGCCCTGCTCATTTTTCCACCTTGGGGATTCAAACTAGCGACCTTTCGGTTACTGGCCCAATACTCTTAACCGCTAGGCTACCTGCTGCCCAGTGGGTGGACAGGCAAATTAACTTCAGCTAATCAACTTACTGTAGCACTTACTGTTGCACGCAACCACTCTGTTGTACAACAGTAACCTACTCGGCCATCACCTGTGTAACGTATATAGAAAACTTTGGTTTTGGGGAGGATTTGTTCACCATAGATAAGCTCGTTAGTTACAATGCAATTGTTTTGGAACCTCCATTGCCAACTTGGCAGCAATTCCATCTAGCCAATCAGAGAGCAAAGTGGAGATATTTTATATTGCTACCCATCTGATCTTATCAGGTCACCTCAGGGGCCTAAATAGTCCCAGGCTGTGGGCCAAACAATTAGCTAGAGAGCCAGGACCATTGTGCATGGAGTGGTGACTCACCCTGTAATGCCCTGCATAGCCCCACTCACTCTGTAATACCCTGCATAGCCCCACTCACTCTGTAATGCCCTGAGCTCTTTACCCTGTAACCTGAGATCATAGCAGGACAACTATCTGGGAAGCAATTGAGAAGCACAGCATCCTGCATTGATAGCTGGCATGTGGACAGTGTTTTGGCACAAAATGACTGCCATGGATCACTGAGTGCTACACATCTGTTGTGTATGAGACTGGTTACCCCATACAATGAACTTGCCACTGTCGCTAAACTGACTAAAACTAGAAAAGGAATAACAAAAGCATCATTGAGTCAAATTAGTGTAGAATGTTAACTCTTTCTGATTGGTTAATGTTTGTTGTTCTTTATCGTTCTAACAGAGGTTTGGAACGTTGTGGTTCTTATCTGGTTCACCCACTCTAGAGCTGCCTGGGACTATCAACAGGAGCTTTTCCCCACACTGGACTAAACTCTAACAGAGATTTAGCCAAATAGAGCCTTTCACTATCTCAGAGAGACAATGGGACCTTGCCTGGTGTCTGGATAGCCTCATGTCAACAACATGGTACCACCAAAGTAGACAGTGAGGTCATAATTCCTAAGAATCTTGAGGAAGTCTATCTGCATAAGGACCAGAGGGACCTCCCAGTGAATGGGGGTGATTGGGACAGTTGGAACCCATGTAGAACTTAGAACTCAATGTCTAATCATCCTTCCAATCAGGTTTTCCTCTTATGTTCCCTTACTGACACAAACACTACAGTAGCACTAAAAAAACTGAGATTGCTAACCTTTGACCTGGAATCGCCATTCACCTCCCGGCAAGCAACAAAACTATTCCTGGAGATTTATATCCACCCACCCTGGCCTCAGTCTGTCCAGTTCGGGCTGAAGTGTTGTTAAAATGTGAGCGTGATCTCACACTAACCAGGAGGTTGTGTAACCATCTTACAAGACAGCAGGCGATCTTGCAAAATGTTGAAGTATCATACCCCATACACCCACCACATAAATCAGACCAACAACTGCTCATGGCTAGGGGTTCTTTCTGGACAAGCCAGAGTCTCTTTCCTAAATCCTACAAAATCCCTACCCCCAGCATTCCACAGAAATCTTAGGTCTCTCGGCATCCATGTGTGTATGTGTGTATGTTCTACCCTGAGGGTACATCAGCCAAGCGCAGTGGACCCCCAGCTGGGTGTGGACAAACAGTGGCGACGCAACATGTCAGAAAATTGGCGTTAAATGAACAGAAAATGAATACTGTAATTCAGACTCCAAATGTATTTATTACATTTTATATTCAAAACACATTCATCAAAATGTACATTTTAGAAACAAAATCCACATGTAAAAATCTAACTGACATAAGTTACAATAAAATCACCTAGGGGACAAATAAATAGTATAACACAGGTGAAATAATAAATGCGAGACTGTTCAGTCTGATCTCATGTTAAACGAGGCTATAGTGGTGGGATGTAGGGCCCATCTATAAGGTGCAGAGGGGACAGACTTTCTAAAGAGATGTTACACTGAAAAAGTAAAGAAGAACCTGTTTAAACTGTTGAATTTCAGTGGAAGGCCCGTTTAATGCCTCAGCTTAAAACAAGCACCAAAAGACACTCTACAGCTGCTGCAGGAAGTCCTTCATATTCATCCCCGGAGAGATTTAAATCATTAATGCAACAGCCTTTGACGTTAGTGACAATTTACAGGTTGACATGAGACATCTGCATGTAATTTGAATGGTGGCCAGCTGGCCAGTGATACAACTACAAAAGCGTAAATAATATTTTAATATATCAGGCTGAAATGTAAATGTACTGGTTGCTCAGCATGAGCAGAATCTCAAGGGCTGCGTTTCAAACTCACAAAAGAAACACCTTCCTCCATTTACCCTTGTCTTATGCCCTCGCGGGAATCCCCGTCACCATCTTGTCTTATGCCCTCGGGTCACCATCTTGTCTTATGCCCTCGGGGGAATCCCCGTCACCATCTTGTCTTATGCCCTCGGGTCACCATCTTGTCTTATGCCCTCGGGGGAATCCCCGTCACCATCTTGTCTTATGCCCTCGGGGGAATCCCCGTCACCATCTTGTCTTATGCCCTCGGGGGAATCCCCGTCACCATCTTGTCTTATGCCCTCGGGGGAATCCCCATCACCATCTTGTCTTATGCCCTCGGGGGAATCCCCGTCACCATCTTGTCTTATGCCCTCGGGGGAATCCCCGTCACCATCTTGGCCTTCACTCCAAACGATTAGCCAAACAAGGGAAGTTCAAAACGTAAGCCCCATCAGCCCTTGTTTTTAATTGAGTTTGCAAGTGTACTATTATGTTCACTTCGGGCCTGTAATGCCCCATAATTCAATTTGCGATGATTGCACTTCCGCTAAGAAAACTCAGCCAAAACTTAAAACCTCAAAATATGGAGAAGTCAACATACAAGTGTGAGTAAAAACGAATGTAAATAAGTTAGAAATTGTGCTACTAATGCACAAACACGTCTCATAAAAGTAATGATGTTTTTGTTTGGTTCGTTTTTGGAAATTGTAGAAATAAAAAGTTCAGAAGTTCCAGCTTGGCAGGCTAACCTTAGTTAGCTAATTAGTTTGCTCCCTATCATACAGTAGACGTATATGAATAATTATATAGTTAATATAAGTAGACATAAAATCAGAATTGACTGTAGCTCATATAAAACACAATTGTTGTGGGACAAACGAGTGACAAACTTCCGGGCAAGGGCGCTCCATTTAAAATTCATTCCTTCCTCCCTTGCCCTGCCAGACGTCATGACCCGTCATCAGAAGTGTCCACTTAATTTGAGGGCTGAGGGGAGAGGGTGTGTCTGTTAAGGGTTTGGAATGCAGCCAAGGTGCTTACCGTGCCCGACTACATTTCCCATGTTACCTATACTACCCACTTGTGCCCGACTACATTTCCCATGTTACCTATACTACCTAGGGCCAAGATAATACCAGTACCGCGACACTCGTTAGTATCATGTCAAAGAAACAAAACACAAAGCAGATTTAACTTCTTCAGGAAAACAGTCCTAATGTTGGAAACAAACATCCTCATGTTGTCACCCAGAGTCACATTTATTTATTTTCCAAGCTATAGCACACAATATTTTACATACAGCAGGTTTTTAAAAGGACCAAAGTGTTTGGTCTGCTTCGTGTTTTCATTTTTGCCATGGAAAAAATATTGCGATACTGATATGGTCACAGCCATAATATTACCCACCATGCCCTAGCTGACTACATTTCCCATATTTCCTATACTCCCCACCGTGCCCCTCTGGTGTCTGTACAGGTGTAGCACCAGGTCCCTGATCTCGTCTCGTTTCCTCCTCACCTGTTGCCGTGGGAACCAGCGTTCTAGGCACAGGGGGAGTTCAAAGTGCACCACAGGGTCCTAAAGGGAGAAAGGGTAGGAGAGAGAGATAGAAAAGTTATATGTAGGTGTATGTCAGCGTATGTGTTTGGTGAGTATGGTCTCATAAGAGAAACACGTGAGCAACCTTGTCTGAGACCTGAAGACACAAGCTTAAGTTCCTTTGGTTAACGGGGTCTTGAGTTGATCAGACATGACAAGAGTTCAATACCAGGCTGGTTACAGGTGGGAGCGTGTGAATTCCTATGCATGTTCTTCTTCCATGCGTACAGTTACCTGCAGGAAGCTCTCCACGTACTGCAGCAGGTAGAGGCCGCAGTCGCTGCTGTTGTCCTGTAGGGGGACCTTACAGTGGGAGCCTCGCATCTGCTCAGAACTGAACTCGCGCACAGAGCCCCGACGCAGCTCCCACTCTGACTGCAGGTACCTGGCACACAGAGATAGCTGGTACATTAAGGGAACAACACACACACACACAACATTCCATTCAATAGTAGACTCACTCCCGTAAGAGTTTGAAGACGCGCTCATGGAGGGAAAACTTGAGGGAGTTCATGATGAGAATACAGGGTCTACGGAGAGAAGAGATGTGCATATAAACATCTAGTTAAGATCTCTAGAACACACCTTCTTAGTGTGTGTGTGTGGTCATCCACTCACCGTTTACAGATGGTCTCTCTGTGACAGGTCTTCTCAGTGCAGTCCTAGCGAGAAGAAGGACAGAATGTAAGAGAGACAACAGAGTGAGAGAGAAGGAAAACAACTGAATGTGAGAAGAAACAGAGATTCCTAAAGAGAGAGATGTCTTACCAGAGGACCAGGAGGTGGCTGGAGTACTGATTCACTCTGTACCACAACATTTGAAACTAGAGAGAAAACAGCAGCAGGATCAGCAATTATCCTCCTCCTGCTAAATCCCAGGACTTCAGCACTAGTATTTCCTAACAGCAACCCTGTTCCTATTGTAGTTGTTGCTATTGTCATTGTGGATGTTATTGCAGCACAGTGATATAAAGAATGCATCATAAAAAACCCTGTTGATGAAAGCCTCTTGAGTTCCAGCCTCATTCTGTGTTTCTGCCTGTGACTGGAGTTCTGAGCAGCTCTCCCCTCACGGTTCTGACTCCATCCTACCCACAGACTACAGCCCTAGTTTTCCACCCTGCGTATTTATCTAAAACATATATTAGAGTTATACTCCTAAACCTACGCACATGTTCACTAATGTGTGACTATTATGTCAGTTTGACATAAAGACATGTAACATCCTGAGAGACAGGATGAGAGGACTACAGACACACATACCTGTAACTGTCAGTTTGTCCTGGTTGTCAGTGCTAATTGATTCAGGGGTGACTTCACTGATGCCATTTAGCTTTTTGGACCCAGAGGCCTCCTCTTCAGCCTGGGCCTCGTCTGGCTTCTCTCCCCCTGTTCCCCTCAGCGAGGCTGGGCTGCTCCCCTCCTCACACTGAGGCTCCTCCAGGCCAGGGAAGCAAATCACCACCAGGTACCAGTGGGCTCTGTCATATAAGGAAGAAAGCACTATGAGCCACACAGTTTATTTATTGATGTGTGTGTGTGTGTGTGTGTCACTCACTCCTGATTGACAGGCACAAACAGGAAGTCTTTCTGGAAGATGTCCACATGTCGTGTCCATGTCTTCACCCGCTGATGCCGCCTCCGCTGCGCTCTGGGGACAGACAACACACGTCAAGAGACAAACACATACAAACAAAAACACACAAAACAAAGATACAAATCCATAATTGATCAACTGCAATAGACACACACACACTTACGAGACGCTGGTACTGTCCTCACTGGCATTGTCTCGGCGAGTGAGCTGCTTGTAGAAGAAGCTGCTGAAGACGTGAGCGCGATCAGCCACATCCTGCGGAACCCTCTCCAGAAGCAGATACCTGTTGGGACAGAGACATGCACAGGTTGAAACTGTCCTCCATGTTGTTGAAACTGTCCTCCATATTGTTGAAACTGTCCTCCATGTTGTTGAAACTGTCCTCCATGCACCGAACTGACGATGTCACTCACTTGAGGTAGAAGTCGATGATGACATCATTCAGAAACTGGCCGTTGTCAAGGCACTCCAGATCTTCTGTTGTCACGGCGATCCCTCCTTTGGAAGGCGGTGGAGGAAACTGGATCAACCTGAGAAGTATCAGAAAGAACATAACTAAGAGTGAAACCACATATCTACACCAACAATTGTCTACATCAGGGGGTTCCCAAACGTTTTCACTCCGGCCCCCTCTCCCCCACATCTATTTCTATGGGCACAGGCACTGTTCATGACACAAACTGTTCACACCCCTCTTGTTGGTGGAGAGAATTTTGCAGATTCAAAGCTTATTTCCTGCAATTTCACACATTTTGTCATGTCTAATGTGTATCCATGTGATAAGAAATGTTAGCTGATGTGCTAGTTGATCTAGACAAGTTATAAATAGCTCTCTAAGCTATGCAATGACTAACATGACAAGAGGAACTGACGATGCACTACCCAATTTAGAAATTGCACCTTGTGCATTCTACATTACAACTTTCAAGAGTAAGTTTAATGCTGGACTAAGTTCCTTATTATTATTTTATTATTTTCTGCGCCTGCCCTGCCGACCACACAGTTTGGGAACCACTACTCTACAGCAAGGGTCTCTATCTCTGGTCCTGTAGACCAATATGGTGTGCAGGCTTTTGTTCAAGCCCTGCTTGAAACACACCTGTTTCAAAGAATCAACAAATCATGGGAGTTGTGTAGCTTGCCTGCGTGTGGGGCCCTGGTGCTTGTATCGGGTCCAGTTGGAGCCTGGCTTCGGGCCCAGGAACACAGAGTAGGAGCCTCTGGTTCTGCTGTGACACACTGTGTACACGGGTCTGGGCTGGACTGGACTCTCCTGGAGGGGGGACAAAAGACAGAGGAAGTGTAATAGGTTCCATGTTGCTCATTTGATGCTTCATGTAGAGCTTAGGGTTTGTTATGGTTGAGCTTGATGACATCCGTCTCCACACCCAAACACACACACACACAGTACTACCAACCTCAGCGAGGGGTACGCTCTCTGCCTCCCTCTGCTCCTCCTCCTCTGTCTGTTGCTCTGCCTGTACCTCTGTCTCCGGTGGTGTCTGTGACTCTCCCTCCACAGTGTCCAGATTTGGCCCAGGTGTGTCTCTGTCTTGGTCGGGTTCTGTGACAGGCTCGGCATTGTTCTGTCCCAGTAGGGAGAGCAGCTGGTGGTCTAGTCCGGTTCTACCGATCAGCGCCAGACTGTCATCCAATGACAGGAGGGGACTGTGGAGGTCCAGCGCCTCGTTGATGGGAGCGTTCCCCCAGAGACATGCAGCGTCGACGTTGTTGAGACAGATGATGTCGAGGATGGAGCGAAGTAGAGCCCCTTCCACCCCCTCCAGAGGGGCATGCAGAGTCAGCAGGAGGAAGGGACTGGCCTGGCCTATGAGCGCACACACACACACACACACACACACACACATGGGCATACACCCACTTGAGCAAACACCCACCTACCCACATACTAGTGTTGTCACAAGACCAGAATTTTGACTTTGATACCAGGTTTAGTATCACGATACCAAAACAACAACAACACTGCAAAAAAGAAGCTGACGTTTTAGAAGGGCACTTATTCCAGACGATCTGTAGACTTCAATATCACACTTGAAATGTTTGACGTCCATTTTTCATATTCAGCCATGTATGCATTAATGAATCAACTATACAATCAATCTCAGCACATAACATAAACGGTCATCATTGAATGGACTTATTTTACTCTACTGATCAACAACATTTGCATAGACGAAGCAATGTCTTCTTTTATGAAAGAGTGCGTCTCTAAGACCTAATGATGTCACTCACACACACACAGTGAGAGAGACAGGAAAGATGTGAATGAACAACGTTTCTGACATTGAATGTGGTTTTTGGCGACAATCAGCTTTGAAATCAGTATATTTTGCGTTATGGTTCTAGGGTAGTGAACTGACATTAGCTTCCGCTGTTAGTTCAGCAAGAAAAGTTAGCCTACAAATCTGGATGCTAGCAGTATCTTCCTGCAAGTGTTCTAGCCTTTAATGGACATTGTTTGGTGAACAGTTTCAACATTTCTACATGCTGTGTTGCATTACTCAAGTGTGTTAACTTCTGTGCAGCATGAGAGGAGATAACATGATACAGTCCAGACTCCCAGTGGTTCCTCAGGACAGACTAGAGTCAGTATGAGAGAGGAGATAACATGATACAGTCCAGACTCCCAGTTGTTCCTCAGGACAGACTAGAGTCAGTATGAGAGAGGAGATAACATGACACAGTCCAGACTCCCAGTTGTTCCTCAGGACAGACTAGAGTCAGTATGAGAGAGGAGATAACATGATACAGTCCAGACTCCCAGTGGTTCCTCAGGACAGACTAGAGTCAGTATGAGAGAGGAGATAACATGATACAGTCCAGACTCCCAGTGGTTCCTCAGGACAGACTAGAGTCAGTATGAGAGAGGAGATAACATGATACAGTCCAGACTCCCAGTGGTTCCTCAGGACAGACTAGAGTCAGTATGAAAGAGGAGATAACATGATACAGTCCAGACTAGAGTCAGTATGAGAGAGGAGATAACATGATACAGTCCAGACTAGAGTCAGTATGAGAGAGGAGATAACATGATACAGTCCAGACTCCCAGTGGTTCCTCAGGACAGACTAGAGTCAGTATGAGAGAGGAGATAACATGATACAGTCCAGACTCCCAGTGGTTCCTCAGGACAGACTAGAGTCAGTATGAGAGAGGAGATAACATGATACAGTCCAGACTAGAGTCAGTATGAGAGGGGAGATAACATGATACAGTCCAGACTCCCAGTTGTTCCTCAGGACAGACTAGAGTCAGTATGAGAGAGGAGATAACATGATACAGTCCAGACTCCCAGTGGTTCCTCAGGACAGACTAGGGTCAGTATGAGAGAGGAGATAACATGATACAGTCCAGACTCCCAGTGGTTCCTCAGGACAGACTAGAGTCAGTATGAGAGAGGAGATAACATGATACAGTCCAGACTCCCAGTGGTTCCTCAGGTCAGACTAGAGTCAGTATGAGAGGGGAACATGCACTGTGCATTATCAGGGGACATGGGCTACGCTGACACGCTTGATCCTTTCTCAATCAGTAGATGATGTGAGACACATTGTGACTGACGATTCTCGTACCGGACCATTTTTTTCATGTTCTACTATCGAAAAAGTTTTGGTATACAGTGCAACACTAACACACAATTTGGTTCCAAAGGCAGGCTCTCACCAGTGGGTGGTTCTAAGGCCTGTTTGATTGACAGCTCCCTCAGGTCTTCTTGAACGGCGACTGCCTGGGCGTCTGACACGTAGAGGAGGAGGAGGGCGGGGGGAGGCTGCCCCATCTCTCCCTTGACCTCACACCCCAGCCCTCTCTCCTGTAGCTCCTCCCTGTCCCAGATGCTGTACTTCCACAGCTGACAGCGCTCCACAGTCACCATCACATCTACCTGGCCTGAGGGGGCAGGCGACAGAGGGGAGAGAGGGGTCAACAATCTAGGCCACCACCCCACACCACCGCCTGCCCTGGGTCACAGACAGGGCACAGATGGGCTAGCGACCGCACGCGGTCATGTTCAGGTTGGACCAAGTAATAATTGAAAACGATTAATGATTCAAGTTTAAATAGAGGACCAGGACTGTATGGTCAATGGTGTGGTGAGAACACAAGCAAAGTCCAGGGGTGCTGGTTACCTTTAATTGGTATGATGATTCTGTGGTTTGTGATCTGCAAAGGACGAAAGAAAGGGCCCCATGTCACATAACCACTGTATTGCATGCCTATTCTAGAATGTACTGCACCCATTCTCCAGTTGGAGCAGTGTCCTCGGATGGGGCCACAGTGTCTCCTGACCCCTCCTGTCTCAGCCTCCAGTATTTATGCTGCAGTAGTTTATGTGTCGGGGGGCTAGGGTCAGTTTGTTATATCTGGAGTACTTCTCCTGTCCTATTCGGTGTCCTGTGTGAATCTAAGTGTGCGTTCTCTAATTCTCTCCTTCTTTCTCGCTCTCGGAGGACCTGAGCCCTAGGACCATGCCCCAGGACTACCTGACATGATGACTCCTTGCTGTCCCCAGTCCACCTGGCCGTGCTGCTGCTCCAGTTTCAACTGTTCTGCCTTATTATTATTCGACCATGCTGGTCATTTATGAACATTTGAACATCTTGGCCATGTTCTGTTATAATCTCCACCCGGCACAGCCAGAAGAGGACTGGCCACCCCACATAGCCTGGTTCCTCTCTACGTTTCTTCCTAGGTTTTGGCCTTTCTAGGGAGTTTTTCCTAGCCACCATGCTTCTACACCTGCATTGCTTGCTGTTTGGGGTTTTAGGCTGGGTTTCTGTACAGCACTTTGAGATATCAGCTGATGTACGAAGGGCTATATAAATACATTTGATTTGAACAGAACCTTACCATGAGGTTTCCGCTGGACTCCCCTCGGACCCCCCCACAGTGCAGGGCAGAGAAGGGTAGGACCATACCCTCAGAGTCCTCAGTGCTGGGGAACCTGGCCACCCCAAACCCTGTCACCACCACAGGCATCACCTGGAACACACACACACACAGATGAGTAACACACACACAGATGAGTAACACACACATTGATGAGCAAAACACACACATATTGATGAATGACACACACAAACACACGTGTGCATGCATGCAAGCACACAACCAACATGCTTTCTGATAACGAGGACACTTTAGAATCCAGATAAGCAATGAGGCATAGAAGGGGTTCGTGTGAGAGACTTAGTTAATCAACAGATAGGTTTAAATGATGTGTGTTCACTTGTATGTAGTGCAGCAGAAGGCATTTGGCTTGTCCTCCTATGTTTTGGCTGACTGCAGTACGTGGGAGCTACAGTATCCCCACTCTGGCCTATAAAGCCTGACAGGCAGCAGATGGTGGTTCTGCCTCCTAGGGCCAGTCTAATCATGAAACACTGTCCCTTTTCCCCCTACCTGCCTCTACCCAGATCCCTTTGTGACATCCCACCCCTCTGTGCTTTTCTTTGTGACATCCCACCCCTGCGGGCTTTTCCAGGCCCTTTGTAATGTCACAGAATCTGCCCAGTTCCCAACCCTTTGTGATGTCATCTATTGTGAGCTCACCTGTTCTGCCCTTTGTGATGTCATCCATTGTGAGCTCACCTGTTCTGCCCTTTGTGATGTCATCCATTGTGAGCTCCCCCTGTTCTGCCCTTTGTGACGTCATCCATTGTGAGCTCCCCCTGTTCTGCCCTTTGTGATGTCATCCATTGTGAGCTCACCTGTTCTGCCCTTTGTGACGTCATCCATTGTGAGCTCACCTGTTCTGCCCTTTGTGACGTCATCCATTGTGAGCTCACCTGTTCTGCCCTTTGTGACGTCATCCATTGTGAGCTCCCCCTGTTCTGCCCTTTGTGATGTCATTCATTGTGAGCTCCCCCTGTTCTGCCCTTTGTGACGTCATCTATTGTGAGCTCCCCCTGTTCTGCCCTTTGTGATGTCATCCATTGTGAGCTCACCTGTTCTGCCCTTTGTGACGTCATCCATTGTGAGCTCCCCCTGTTCTGCCCTTTGTGATGTCATCCATTGTGAGCTCCCCCTGTTCTGCCCTTTGTGATGTCATCCATACATGCAGTAAAGAGGTCAATGGAACGCAGACCGTGGGGGAAAGAATGTCATTGGTGCACAAAGTGGATATTTGTCAAATATGTCATGATTTGTGTGTTCTAACAGGTGATTACTAAAATCTGATTTGGATATATTTGGCTTTGTTTGCTGCATAAAATTCGGGATATTTTTTTTCCGGGGTTAGAAAAATGTCTGCTATATCGTAACTCCTGTTCATATAAGCTGGTAGCATATAGAAATTGGTGGTGGTACTTGAAGATGTTTTTAAGTGTAATGCAGTTGATTGGTGATGATAACAGAACATGTATTGGGGTTTACCTCCATACAAGCATAGTATTGCAACCAAAATAGTGTGAAATGCACATATAAGCAATAGCATAAATGTAGCCTAAGTTCATTTTGATGGGGGCAATGAGGACATTCTTAATCTTTCCCCCACGCTCACGTTGCAAAATAAATGTACACATACATGTTATTCAATCATTGCACCCACACTGCTCGCGAGCGTCTGCGTAGCCTGCGCTAAAATAGAATGCACCTTAAAGTTGGTTGTAGTATGGGTATGCCACTCAGGGGGGACACCTGAGTGGCATTGCCATGGATTTTCCAATGTTTTAGTAGAATTCGATTGATCTCTTTGCTGCATCCATTGCGAGATCCCCCTATTCTGTCCTTTATGATGTCATGTGTAGAAGTTGTTTTTGCCCACCTGAAAGTCTGTCTCTTCCACCACGTTGTCTTCCTGAGCATGGTTTCTCTGGGACTCACACTCACTAGTCTGTGGCCAAAGGACTGAACTGTGGGACGGGGTGACTACCTCCTCATCACTGGAGAGAACGACTAGAACACACACATTAAACACATTGCAGTGGAATACTGTATATATCAGCCTAATTATAATGGGGGGGGGGGGGGGGCAGTAACCATAGCAATGCCAGTGTTGTAAGGCACAGCTTGTGCTATTTCAGACACATACAGACATGTACTGTACACAAACAAATGAAAACGTTAAAAAGGCAATACTGGCAGAGTCACAGAAACGCACTCAACACACACTGGGCATACTGACACAGACAGTCACAAGCACAGACCCAGCGGTCCATGTTACAGACAGACAGTATGTGTGCTTGTGTGTGAGGGGGCTGACATGCTGACCACACCGCTCGCGTCGCGGGCTCGAGCTTTGCAAAATAAATGTACACATACATGTTATTCAATCACTGCAACCACACTGCTCGCAAGCGTCTGCGCAGCCTGGCGCTAAAATAGAACTTGGTTCTATTTGTGACGCACTGCAGGTCTTGCCTCTCCTCATTGGTTTTTAGGAGCATATACCCACGTGGGTGATTGAAAGATAAACTGATGTCCACACTCCAGTTCAGTTGGTGGTGTTAACGCACCTTAAAGTTATAAGGTCCCAAGAAGAAGACTGAAGGAGATATTGTTTCTAGTAAACTCGATTTAACATTTTATCTGTGGATTCGTTGTCGGAGTAGAGGACCTTGTGCATTTCAGGTAAAATAACAACCTAATGTTTATATTCCACAACAAATTTGTTAGAAACAGCAAGCTAGCTGGATAAATTGCCATAAATGTTTAATGCTTTTCGACCTGTCCCCAAATGAATATAGTTGGTTCAGAGTTACATGCTGACCAGACAACTCGCATGTTGATATTGTCCACCCACACCAGACACCATCAGGACACGCAGGTTTAAAAAATCTGAACCAACTATATTCATTTGGGGACAGGTCGATAAGCATTAAACATTTATGGCAATTTAGCTAACCTTCTTCTTTGGACTATATGGAGATTAGCAACCAACTTTAAGGTGCGTTCTATTTTAGCGCCAGGCTACGCAGACGCTCGCGAGCAGTGTGGGTGCAATGATTGAATAACATGTATGTGTACATTTATTTTGCAACGTGAGTGGCATGGTCAGCATGTTAGGGTCGGTGCCCGTAGGCAGAGAAATAGACTATATTATGATGACGCTATTCCAGGAGGAGGGAAGGGTGGGGATCTCACACACACACACACACACAAAGCTAGACACACCAGGAGTGCAGATATGCAGTGTACAATATGATAGCCTATACGTAGCTCTATACTCACTGGGTTCAACAGGACTGAGTTTGGGCATCCTATCCTGGCTGGAGGACAGGGTTCCTCTCCTCTCATTAACCCCTCCACAGCTGGGGTTAGAGGAGATGGCAACTTCCCTGTCTTCCCCCACAGTGACTACCATCGGGGTCCCGTCAAAGTTTGAGGGGTCCACCTCTACTTCTATGGATGCTACATTAGTGTCTATGCCCCCCGTCCCCCCCAGACACAGCTGTTTGGGGGGTAGTCCTCCCCCGCCTCTGGCCTCCCTGGAGAGGTGCAGCATGCTCCCTCTGGAGCTCCTGGAGGCGTCTGTGGTCAAGCCCTCTGCCACTCCATCATTCACCTGTCCATTACTGTAGAGCCCAGACTCCCTCCTCCAACTCTCCCTCTAGAAACAAAGAGAGATAGGGTGTTACTTTAGCCCCAGGGCAGGTTGTCTAATGGTTTGGTTAGCAGCTTGCAGGTTCTTGGCTTCAGCCTTAAAGTCAGTCAACTTTAATATCAGTATTTAAGTAACTTCTACCCGAAGACTCTACCTCAACATGTGTGGATTCGCTTGAACCTGAATCTGCCTTCCTAGTCCTGGTGGATTGTGGGTAAGGCTTTTCCTGGTGCATGTCCCCCTCAGTAAAGGTCACCTCCTCCAGGGGTTCCCGTGAACTGTGCCTCCCTGACACACTACTGTCTGCAGAGGAGAGAGACGGTGAAACAATAAACGTGTTACTACTCTCCAGAAAGTAGTGCAGCAGATATGGGAAAACAAATGACCGTAACATAGAATTAAATCAACTTTGCCTGTGTGTGTTAGCAAGAGATGAAAAGCACATTCAGCAGGTCTTTGTTTTTGCTCTATAAAGGTAAAAGAGTTTGTTACTTTACAGCAGGATTGAGGACAGGAATATTATAGATCCTTTCCAATAAGGAAAACCCTCAGAAAGGGGGAGATAGGGAACGCAGTAGCAGGGGGAGTGTGTGTGTGTGTGTGTGATGGCGGACTCACTGCATCTCTGGTCTTTGATGTTTTCCTCTCCTATTAAAAGTTCCTTCACCTCCTCGTCTTCCTCTGACCCCCCTCTGTGGTGTGACCTAAACAAGAGAGAAAGAAAAAGTCATAGAAAAACTATTATTCCACTGCATGCTGACCTTGTGCTGTGTTTTAACTCTTAAATCGTTCACTGGCATCCTAAAAAGGAAGACATGTTCCCTACACTTAACAGACTCCACTGTAATCATCTACAGAAATTAATCTGCATACAGCGTCCCCTCTCAAACAGCCAAGCTGAATTCAGCAACATTTAACCAAGCATTACCTCCTCTCCTTGCGGGTCGGGGTCGAGGTGGGAGTGGGGTGGTCATGGGGTCTCTTTCTGTGTGCTATAAAATCTCTACAATCCTCCCTCCCCTCTCTGCTACTCTGAGACACCCTCCTTTGCCCGCTCCCCATCGGTGACTCTCTTTTCCTCTCTCCAGTTCCTGTCATCTTGCCACGCAGCTTCCTGTCTAGGTAGGCCTGCCCCTGTTCCGTCTTCAGGACGTCCGTGAGGACCAACTGGAGCTGCGTGCTGAAGGAAGGAACAGAACCAGTCAGAATCTTTAGATCCCTACGACCCATTTGTGTCATCGTGACAAGCATCTGTTAAAGGACTTAAATGTAATATCTTGATGGCCATTCTGGGTCATCTCTTTTAAAGTTAACCAATAGGGAAATGACACGTGAGATTATAGGGGGGAGGGACAGACAGATGGAATGGGGTTGATAGGACCAGGCAGTGTGTGTGTATGATAAAGATAAGCACTGTCGCTGCAGCTATAGCTCAACAGTATCAGTAGTGGGGGTACCCTGTCAGGTACACTGCATTCGGAAAGCACTCAGACGCCTTGACCTTTTACACATTTTGTTACGTTACAACCTTATTCTAAAATGGATTAAATAAAACATGTAGCATCAATCTACACACAATACCCCATAACGACAAAGTGAAAACAGGTTTTTAGAAATGATTGCAATGTTTTAAAAAATTTAAATACCTTATTTACATACAGTACCAGTCAAAAGTTGACACACCTACTCATTCCAGGGTTTCTTTATTTTTACTATGTCCTACATCGTAGAATAATAGCGAAAACATCAACACTATGATATAACACATATGGAATCATGTAGTAACCAAAAAAGTGTTACACAAATCTAAATATATGTTATATTTGAGATTCTTCAAAGTAGCCATCCTTTGCCTTGATGACAGCTTTGCACACTCTTGGCATTCTCTCAACCAGCTTCATGAGGTAGTCACCTGTGTTAGGTTTTAATTTTCAGAGTAAATAACTCACGGACACTAGAGAAGCTTAACCAAGTTTAATTCTTCCCAAAGGTTCTGTACAGCTGGATTCAGACAAAACACATTTCACACAAGCACTGATATTTAACTCTTTCTCCTAGACTGAGTATCCTCCCAGTCTAGGAGAAAGGAAACCTGGCACCATCCATATGGTGAATCATGATGGTGGCAGCATCATGCTGTGGGGATGTTTTTCAGCTGCAGGGACAGGGAGACTAGTGAGGATTGAGGGAAAGACGAACAGAGCAAAGTACAAAGAGATCCTTGATGAAAACCTGCTCCAGAGCACTCAGGACCCAAGACTGGGGGCAAAGGTTCACCTTCCAACAGGACAACAACCCTAAGCACACAGCCAAGACAACACATTAGTGGTTTTGGGACAAGTTTCTAAATGTCCTTGAGTGGCCCAGGCAGAACCCGGACTTGAACCTGATCAAACATCTCTGGAGTGACCTGAAAATAGCTGTGCAGCGACGCTCCCCATCCAACCTGACAGAGCTTGAGAGGATCTGCAGAGAAGAATGGGAGAAACTCCTCAAATACAGGTGTGCCAAGCTTGTAGCATCATACCCAAGATGACTCGAGGCTGTAATCGCTGTCAAAGGTGCTTCAACAAAGTACTGAGTAAAGGGTCTGAATACTTATGCAAATGTGATATTTCCATTTTTTACTTTTAATAATTTTGCAAAGGTTTCTAAAAACCTGTTGCTTTGTCATTATGGGGTATTGTGTATACATTGGTGAGGGGAGGGGGACTATTTACTCAATTTTATAATAAGGCTGTAACATAACAAAATGTGGAAAAAGTCAAGGGGTTTGAACACTTTCTGAATGTACTGTACCTGAGAAAAGTGCTTAGGGTAAGAGCTCCATCTGGTGAATGTTCGGAAAACTGCACTCAATGACACAGTGGATTAATTCGTCCTTACCGTACAAATGGACCGAATAAATTCACAGATAAAGACAAAGGCTGTCTCAAAGATATACTATGCAGAAATCGCCCCGCCATTTCCTGGTTGCTAAAATTCTAATTTCAGTTTGTGACAAAACAAGCAAGTATGGTGTAGAAAATTATTGTACAATCTAAACCGCTGTGAAATATATTTTCCAGAACCAAAAATATTGTATTTTCAGCTGTTTGAAGCTGGTGTACAAAACCAAAAGTAAGACGCAAAAACTAAACTTCAGAACAGGAAGCATAGAAATGGCGTACAAAGAAGAAATCTACTGCTTCTTAGAGTTCATTTCAATGAGAAAGACAGATCTATAACATATTTCTATGTGAATTTGGTCAGGTCGCCCAAAGAGTGACATATTGCAGCTTTAATAACTGACCGTGTTATGGAGCAAGATCATCTATGAACCGTCAACAAGTCTAACCTAACCAGACTAATTAGGTTTGCTTCCTAACATAACTCCACCTGTGGCTCCATAAATACTGCTCCTCACCAGTTCATTGCCGCTTGGGCTAAAGCCGCTTGGCCGTGATCCAAAGAGATGGATCCATTCTGCTGACAAGACTTTTGGAGTTTGATTCCGTTTCCAGCAATCTGGGTCCAGTGAATCTGTTGGAGAAATGGAGGTAGAGGTACTGACCCACTACCCAGATCACAATAACAAAACCTCAGGGAACAAGGTTAAATACGCAATCTGTCATTTAATTACTTTTCTATCATTTTAATATTTGAGTGGATGCGTGTGTTGTACACTTCGTAGGGAGGCCACAGGGGTAAAAAAATTAAAAAAATGAAAAGAAAGAGAAAGGTGACCTGTAGAGAATAACATTTACCTGTGACTCTTCATTCCCACATCTCAACTCTGAAGAAAGAAGGATCTTGGGAATTTTTAGTGGACTTCCCATCTTAAAAGCAGAATGGGGTACTGTTAAAATGCTCACTGTTGTTGATTATAGTAATTGCATAGTGGCTGAGAAAAAGACTAGGAATCCCAATGGACTAATATAGCCAGGCAGGCCAGACATACTTGAGAGTTATCCACCTTGTCAACGGCCAGTGAAATGGTGAGTGCTCTCTTATGGTCCATCATGACCATAGGTGCTTTAGGGCTTGACCTCAGGCCACTCCTTCTCCAGGGCCTCCTGTGACCAATCCAGGCAGCGATGGTGACGCAGCCAACAAGCTCTGCAGCAGACACACATGATATGTACAGTATACATTCACTTTCGTACCTGTCAGTTTACAAGCGCACAATCACACATACACTACATGATCAAAAGTATGTGGACACCTGCTAGCTGAACATCTCATTACAAAATCATTAGCATTAATATGGAGTTGATCCCCCCCTTTGCTGCTATAACAGCCTCCACTCTTCTGGGAAGACTTTCCACTAGACGTTGGAACAACGCTGTGGGGACTTGATTCCATTCAGCCACAAGAGCATTGGTGAGGTCGGCACTGATTTTGGGCGATTAGGTCTGGCTCGCAGACGGCGTTCCAATTCACCCCAAAGGTGTTCGATGGGGTTGAGGTCAGGGCTCCATGCAGGCTAGTCAAGTTCTCGCCAAACCAATTCTGTATGGACCTCGCTTTGTGCACTGTCATGCTGAAACAGGAAAGGGCCTTCTCCAAACTGTTGCCACAAAGTTGGAAGCACAAAATCGTCTAGAATGTCATTGTATGCTGTAGCGTTAATATTTCCCTTCAATGGAACTAAGGGGCCTAGCCCGAACCATGAAAAATAGCCCCAGACCATTATTCCTCCTCCACAAAACTAGCATTATGCATTGGTGCAGGTAGCGTTCTCCTGGCATCCGCCAAACCCAGATCTGTCTGTTGGACTGCCAAATGGTGAAGTCTGTAGCGTTTCCACTGTACCGGAGTCCAATGGCTACAAACTTTACACCACTTCAGCAGATGCTTGGTATTGTGCATGGTGATCTTAGGCTTGTGTGAGGCTGCTCGGCCATGGAAACCCATTTCATGAAGCTCCCGTCTAACAGTTATTGTGCTGACTTTGCTTCCTGAGGCAGTTTGGAACTCGGTAGGGAGTGTTGCAACCTAGGACAACTTACAGTTGGCCGAGGCAGCTTTAGCAGGGCAGAAATTTGACAAACTGACTTGTTGGAAAGGTGGCATCCTATGACGTGCCACGTTGAAAGGCCATTCTATTGCCAATGTTTGTCTATGGAGATTCCATAGCTGCGTGCTCGATTTTATACGCCTGTCAGCAACCTGAGTGGCTGAAATAGCGGAATCCACTAATTTGAAGGGGTGTCCACATACTTTGTAGATATAGTGTACATTGGTGACTGTAACATCATTAGGTACATGCAAGAGCTATTATTTTATTCTGTACTTTGAACTTAATGCTTTTGCCAGGAAAAAATAAAACCATTGTTTATAAGCTTGTAATAGCGACACATGAATGGCAGCATCTTGTCACGGGTGGTGCTGGTGCACATTTATTTTCTGAATTTGCATGCTGTGCTACTACCAATTTCTAGCTAGCCCTCAGGTCGCTAATCATTTGCATTTCACTGAAGTGAAATACTGCTCATGCAATGCTTCTCTTCGTGTGTGCCCTTTGACATTCTACAATATTATCCAGCTATGCACAGACACGCTACCTAATAAAACCTGGCAAAACCTGCCTAGCTAGCTAATTTAGCTAGCTCACTAGCAGACATCAACTTTTGTTCCCGATTCTCATACTTACTCAATAATACAGCGAGTTAGTGCAACATACACAAACGTGACCAAAGAGCGAGGATAAGGGCAATGTAAACAGCTACCGTACACTCCAAATCATCTCGCTGATTAACTGGAACGCCTATAAAATCCTAAATACCTACACGTTGCGTTGTTCGCACAGGTTGTAGATATTTTCACGCTTTTCCTGGACAGAAGAACATCCTGGTGTTTCCGGAAGTGTACGATCTGGCCGCTTTAGTGCCTATAGAGATGAATAATAATGGCATATTTTTGAAGGCACTTAAACCAAAGATTTTTTATAACTAACCCAAGATAGACCACAGCCTGTCATTTCCAATGGGAGAAAATTAATTCAGAGTGGGCAGAATAAGCAAGGTGGGCAGAGCCAAGCACGAGATAGCGAGAGCCTATTGGTGCGTTCTAGCATATATTTGCATATTTCCGTTGGGAAACGCCTACTCTGTGAAGTACGCATGTGCAATAACTCAATTTACCCTTGCAGTCCTTCCAAACAACGCAATCTTTAAAAAAATTGGCAAAGGGTAAAGTCTAAAAAACGTAGTCCACTCTGTTGGTAACATATTCTAGTTTTGGAAACAGAAAACTGTACTGAGATCAAATGATTAATCGATTACAAAATTTGCCGAATGTCGGCCAAAATCTATCTTGCCCCACTGCCGACCACTGTGCTTCCTCTCACCATCATATTTGGTAGTAAGTGGAAACGCCAACCAAATATCGGTCTCATTGTTCTATCTGTGCTTAAACTCTGCCATGGGTCGTTGGAGAAAGCCTATTTGGAAATTAATCCAAGACTGTGGAGCCTTCGCAGGACTTGTCAGAGGAGAGTAGTGATGATGAGGAGTTGAGTGAACAGGAGCCATCTCAGGTTGATCTCAATTCAGATGAAGGCAGGTGATTCCTATGGGTACAAGGGGGAGAAAGAGTAACTCGGCTCCTTGGTGGACTGATGAGTGTAGAGAAGCATTGAACTGTAGGAACATTGCTTTCAGAATGTTGAAAAGGTGCCATAATTACCAGCGCCTGATTCAGTATAAACAAGCACAAGCAGTAGTAAGGGGGATCATTAGGACAGCTAAGAGGGAGTGTTGGCGCCGGTTCTGTGGGAACATAGGTAGAACCACTCCTGTGGGAGAGGTATGGGTGATGATTAAGAGGATGTATTTGCGCCGGTTCTGTGGAAAAATAGGCAGGACCACTCCTGTGGGAGCGGTATGGGGGATGATTAAGAGGATGAGTGGGGTCAGATGAGATTTGGATCTCCCTGGGCTGAAAAGTGGGGAGATTGCAGTGAGAGATAATGAGAAGGCAGAGATGTCAGCCCAGGCATTTGTGAAGGTGCACAGCTCAAAAAATCTGACAGAAGAGGGGCAACGTGGGAAAGAGGATGTCCGAGAAGAACCATCTCTCTCCTGGATCAGAGAGAGATGGTGGTGGATGCATTGAATGCCCCTTTTACATTGGCTGAGATGAAGAGAGCATTAGCTAAAGTTGGGGTAACATCTCCTGGGAAGGATGGGATGTGTTACATCATGATGGCTCATCTCAGTGACACTGCAATGGGGAAAGTATTGGGCCTTTACAATAAGGTGTGGCAGGGAGGGAAACTGCCCGGAAGTTAGAAGCAGGCGGTAGTGGTGTCAATATGGAGACCTGGGAAGACACTACTAGTCCTTAAAGCGATTGGCCGATAGCGTTGACGACTCATGTATGTGAACTATAGAGAGGATGATTATGGAAAGGCTGACTTACTGTCTAGAGAGTAGAGGACTAATGTCACCAGATCAAAGTGGGTCCAGGAAAGGCAGGGGAACGATAGATCCTGTACTGTGCCTTGAGTCAGTCATACGGAAGACACAGGCAAATAAGGAGGTGGTGGGAGCCGTTTTCTTTGATGTAGAGAAGGCTTATGATATGATGTGGAAGGAAAGTCTACTTATCAAGCTGGATAACATGGGGGTTGTAGGAAGTGTTTTTAACTGGATAAAGGATTTTCTTTTTGGGCAATCAATAAAAGTGAGGGTGGGGATCTCTATGTCAGAAAGCTATGAGGTAGATAATGGTACCCCCCAGGGAAGTGTCATTAGTCCTTTTTTGTTCTCCATTATGATTGATGATGTATTCTCCCAGGTGAGACCTGATATTTGGAGATCATTGTTTGCAGATGATGGGATCTGTGGAAGAGAGAGAGAAATATTACCCATAGAGCTAGAAGAGTTCAAGAAGCGATTAGTGAAGTTAAGCAGTGGTCCCTCAGGTGGGGTGTCAAGTTTTCACTTGAGAAAACACAGACTGTGTTTTTTTCTAGAAGGAAGGTTGGGGAGGTTGTATGGAAGGAATCTGGAGAGGGTGAGAGGGTTTAGGTTCCTGGGGTTCTGGTTTGACACTCAAATTACATGGGCAGAGCATATTCAAATGTAATGGTAAAAATGACCAAAAGTAACTACTATTCATGTGTAATTACATGATTCTGACATGAAAAAACATGGTATATTTGGAAAGAAGACATCTGGGAGATTATGAGGAAATTAAACTAGAAATGGGCAGATGTTTTAGTAAGTGGTGTCAGGTGTGGTCTCGGGACGTTTCCAAGTGTCCCTAAACCTCTCCAAAGTGGCATATGTCTGTAAATTAGATAATTCCAGTGCTATTACATATTTGCAATCCCTAAATGCTATTTATTCAGTATAAAAACACAATTTCTACCATATCAACCTCACTCAAACATTGTGGTGGTGTTATGGGATATCCAGGGTACATTCAAGTGTCCTTTCAACCTCTCCAACGTGTCCAGATATGGTAATTCCACTGTTTTTGCACACTGGGTGTGCCTAAAAGTAATTTTTCACTATAAAACCTCAATTTCTACAATACAAATCTCTCTCAAACATGGAGGTGTCTCCAAAGTGCCTCAACATTTAGCCTCGGCATATCCAATGTATTGGTCCCACATACAAATTAACTTTTTATAAAAGCAACAGATATAAATAGATAAATATATAAAAGTGTCTTGTCAAACACAAACTTGGTTACACACGTATCCTTCAATAAAAATGTGCAACATTTAAAAAAAAGCTGAACTATTTACAAATGGCACTCGTGTTGGTTTTACATCACAGGTGTAGATGATTAGATTTAACTTTCACCATGGTGTGATAGTCTTTGAAACAGTCCCTCTCTGCCAGAAAACAAAAAGCAAACTGGCATTTCAGACAGAATATCTGGGGTTTCACTCTTTTTTATCCCTGTGTTTTGTGCAATGCTTTCAGTTCTTCCTATTGTCTTTTGGTATATGTGTTGGATAGTGGCGCTCACCTTGAGTGGGGGGTCTTGTGATGGTTGTGAGGTTGCTTTGGGCCCCTAATTCAGCAATTTCCAACCCCAGCTGCTCTCTGAAGGCCAACTGGGAGAGAGGGGTTTGACCTTTTGCTTTGGCCATCTGCTTGTGGAGAATGAAAGCATTTACTGTAGCAATGTCCACAAAGTGGTAAGAAAAAAGTCTTATACCACTTCCTGGTCTTGTGGAGGACCTGGTAGTAGCCAGAGCATCAGATAGGTCAACACCCTCCATGCCGGCATTGTAGTCCTTCACAGAAACAGGAATAGGGACATTCTTCCTCCCCCATGCCCCATTGGCACTTTTCACCCTCCTTGAGACATTGGTAGTTATTGAATACCTCATGCTGTGTGGTGAGCATGGTTAATTTCCTAGTGTCCTTCCATTTCACAAAAAGCAGCTTGTCAGTCCTGATCCAATGTATGGTCCCCTCTCTGCTGTCTTTGTCATGTTGTTTACCTTGGTCTTGGGGAAACTGATTATGTTAGGACGATAAGAAACCGCCATCGATAAGAAACATTACTGTGCAGCTGTATTCATTGATCTGGCCAAGGCTTTCGACTCTGTCAATCACCACATCCTCATCGGCAGACTCGACAGCCTTGGTTTCTCAAATGATTGCCTCGCCTGGTTCACCAACTACTTCTCTGATAGAGTTCAGTGTGTCAAATCGGAGGGTCTGCTGTCCGGACCTCTGGCAGCCTCTATGGGGGTGCCACAGGGTTCAATTCTTGGACGGACTCTCTTCTCTGTATACATCAATGAGGTCGCTCTTGCTGCTGGTGAGTCTCTGATCCACCTCTACACAGACGACACCATTCTGTATACTTCTGGCCCTTCTTTGGACACTGTGTTAACAACCCTCCAGGCAAGCTTCAATGCCATACAACTCTCCTTCCGTGGCCTCCAATTGCTCTTAAATACAAGTAAAACTAAATGCATGCTCTTCAACCGATCGCTACCTGCACCTACCCGCCTGTCCAACATCACTACTCTGGACGGCTCGGACTTAGAATACGTGGACAACTACAAATACTTAGGTGTCTGGTTAGGTCCTTCCAGACCCACATCAAACATCTCCAATCCAAAGTTAAATCTAGAATTGGCTTCCTATTTCGCAACAAAGCATCCTTCACTCACGCTGCCAAACATACCCTTGTAAAACTGACCATCCTACCAATCCTCGACTTTGGCGATGTCATTTACAAAATAGCCTCCAATACCCTACTCAACAAATTGGATGCAGTCTATCACAGTGCAATCCGTTTTGTCACCAAAGCCCCATATACTACCCACCATTGCGACCTGTACGCTCTCGTTGGCTGGCCCTCGCTTCATACTCGTCGCCAAACCCACTGGCTCCATGTCATCTACAAGACCCTGCTAGGCAAAGTCCCCCCTTATCTCAGCTCGCTGGTCACCATAGCATCTCCCACCTGTAGCACACGCTCCAGCAGGTATATCTCTCTAGTCACCCCCAAAACCAATTCTTTCTTTGGCCGCCTCTCCTTCCAGTTCTCTGCTGCCAATGACTGGAACGAACTACAAAAATCTCTGAAACTGGAAACACTTATCTCCCTCACTAGCTTTAAGCACCAACTGTCAGAGCAGCTCACAGATTACTGCACCTGTACATAGCCCACCTATAATTTAGCCCAAACAACTACCTCTTTCCTGACTGTATTTAATTAATTAATTAATTTTGCACCCCATTATTTTTATTTCTACTTTGCACATTCTTCCATTGCAAATCTACCATTCCAGTGTTTTACTTGCTATATTGTATTTACTTTGCCACCATGGCCTTTTTTTGCCTTTACCTCCCTTCTCACCTCATTTGCTCACATCGTATATAGACTTGTTTATACTGTATTATTGACTGTATGTTTGTTTTACTCCATGTGTAACTCTGTGTCGTTGTATCTGTCGAACTGCTTTGCTTTATCTTGGCCAGGTTGCAATTGTAAATGAGAACTTGTTCTCAACTTGCCTACCTGGTTAAATAAAGGTGAAATAAAAAAAATAAAAAAAAGAGAGACAGTCAAGTGTTTTAGTACTATATCTCTTGACACAATGATGAAAATAATCATGCCTCTAAACCTTCAAGCTGCATACTGCACCCTATTCCAACTAAACTACTGAAAGAGCTGCTTCCTGTGCTTGGCCCTCCTATGTTGAACATAATAAACGTCTCTCTATCCACCAGATGTGTACCAAACTCACTAAAAGTGGCAGTAATAAAGCCTCTCTTGAAAAAGCCAAACCTTGACCCAGAAAATATAAAAAAACTAATCGGCCTATATCGAATATTCCATTCCTCTCAAAAAATTTAGAAAAAGCTGATGCGCAGCAACTCACTGCCTTCCTGAAGACAAACAATGTATACGAAATGCTTCAGTCTGGTTTTAGACCCCATCATAGCACTGAGACTGCACATGTGAAGGTGGTAAATGACCTTTTAATGGCATCAGACCGAGGCTCTGCATCTGTCCTCGTGCTCCTAGACCTTAGTGCCGCTTTTGATACCATCGATCACCACATTCTTTTGGAGAGATTGGAAACCCAAATTGGTCTACACGGACAAGTTCTGGCCTGGTTTAGATCTTATCTGTCGGAAAGATATCAGTTTGTCTCTGTGAATGGTTTGTCCTCTGACAAATCAACTGTAAATGTCAGTGTTCCTCAAGGTTCCGTTTTAGGACAACTATTGTTTTCACTATATATTTTACCTCTTGAGGATGTCATTCGAAAACATAATGTTAACTTTCACTGCTATGCGGATGACACACAGCTGTACATTTCAATGAAACATGGTGAAGCCCCAAAATTGCCCTCGCTAGAAGCCTGTGTTTCAGACATAAGGAAGTGGATGGCTGCAAACTTTCTACTTTTAAACTCGGACAAAACAGAGATGCTTGTTTTAGGTCCAAAGAAACAAAGAGATCTTCTGTTGAATCTGACAAATAATCTTGATGGTTGTACAGTCGTCTCAAATAAAACTGTGAAGGACCTCGGCGTTACTCTGGACCCTGATCTCTCTTTTGACGAACATATCAAGACTGTTTCAAGGACAGCTTTTTTCCATCTATGTAACATCGCAAAAGTCCGAAACTTTCTGTCCAAAAATGATGCAGAAACATTAATCCATGCTTTTGTTACTTCTAGGTTACTGCAATGCTTTACTTTCCGGCTACCCGGATAAAGCACTAAATAAACTTAAATACGCCTGCAAAAACCTGACTAGAACCTCTAAGCAAACAGCTGGAGGCAGGGCTTTCTCCTATAGAGCTAAATATTTATGGAATGGTCTGCCTACCCATGTGAGAGACGCAGACTCGGTCTCAACTTTTAAGTTTTTACTGAAGACTCATCTCTTCAGTGGGTCATATGATTGAGTGTAGTCTGGCCCAGGAGTGTGAAGGTGAACGGAAAGGCTCTGGAGCAACGAACCGCCCTTGCTGTCTCCCCCTGGCCGGTTCCCCTCTCTCCACTGGGATTCTCTGCCTCTAACCCCTCTGCCTCTAACCCCTTGGGTTGTGCCGTGGCGGAGATCTTTGTGGGCTATACTCGGCCTTGTCTCAGGATGGTAAGTTGGTGGTTGAAGTATCCCTCTAGTGGTGTGGGGCTGTGCTTTGGCAAAGTGGGTGGGGTTATATCCTTCCTGTTTGGCCCTGTCTGGGGGTATCATCGGATGGGGCCACAGTGCCTCCTGTCTCAGCCTCAAGTATTTATGCTGCAGTAGTTTATGTGTCGGGGAGCTATCAGTTTGTTATATCTGGAGTACTTCTCCTGTCTTATCCGGTGTCCTGTGTGAATTTAAGTATGCTCTAATTCTCTAATTCTCTCTTTCTCTCTCTCGGAGGAGCTGAGCCCTAGGACCATGCCTCAATACTACCTTGTTATAATGACTCCTTGCTGTCCCCAGTCCACCTGGCCGTGCTGCTGCTCCAGTTTCAACTGTTCTGCCCACGGCTATGGAACCCTGACCTGTTCACCGGACGTGCTACCTGTCCCACACATGCTGTTTTCAACTCTCTAGAGACAGCAGGAGCGGTAGAGATACTCTTAATGATCGGCTATGAAAAGCCAACTGACACATACTCCTGAGGTGCTGACCTGTTGCACCCTTGACAACTACTGTGATTATTATTATTTGACCATGATGGTCATTTATGAACATTTGAACGTCTTGGCCATGTTCTGTTATAATCTCCACCCGGCACAGCCAGAAGAGGACTGGCCACCCCTCATAGCCTGGTTCCTCTAGGTTTCTTCCTAGGTTTTGGCCTTTCTAGGGAGTTTTTCCTAGCCACCGTGCTTCTACACCTGCATTGCTTGCTGTTTGTGGTTTTAGGCTGGGTTTCTGTACAGCACTTTGAGATATCAGCTGATGTAAGAATGGCTATATAAATCAATTAGATTTGATTTGATTCTGTCTCATCATCTTCAAGGACCATATGGCACCTGTCCTCAGTTTCATCTCCCTCTGTTGTGCTGCTTCCACTGCCTCTCCCTCTGTTGTGCTGCTTCCACTGCCTCTCCCTCTGTTGTGCTGCTTCCACTGCCTCTCCCTCTGTTGTGCTGCTTCCACTGCCTCTCCCTCTGTTGTGCTGCTTCCACTGCCTCTCCCTCTGTTGTGCTGCTTGCTGGGGAGGGGTGGCTCCCAAATGTCATCATCCAAACCCTCTGCATCCTCCCCTCTTTGGTGAAGAAAATAAAGGGATCTATTATTGCTTCCAGCCTACAGACAGAAACTAAAACAAGAAGCTCCCACGCTCAGGTCTGTTAAACGCTGGTCCGACCAATCTGATTCCACAGTTCAGGATTGCTTCGATCACGTGGATTTGGATATGTTCCAGGTAGCATCGGACAACAACATTGATGTATACGCTGATTTGGTGAGCGAGTTTATTAACAAGTGCATCGGTGATGTTGTACCCACTGTGACTATTAAACCTTCCCCAACCAGAAACCGTGGATTAATAGCAGCATTCGCGTAAAACTGAAAGCGTGAACCACTGCTTTTAATCACGGCAAGGTCGACCTAAAATATGACCGAATACAAACAGCCTAGCTATTCCCTCCGCAAGGCAATTAAACCAGCTAAGCGTCAGTATAGAGACAAAGTAGAGTCGCAATTCAACGGCTCAAACACGAGACGTATGTGGTAGGGTCTACAGTCAATCACGGATGACAAAAAAAAAACAGCCCCGTTGCAGACACCGATGTCTTGCTTCCAGACAAACTAAACAACTTCTTTGCTCGCTTTGAGAACAATACAGTGCCACTGACACGGGCCACTACCAAAACCTGCGGGCTCTCATTCACAGCAGCCAATGTGAGTAAAACATTTCATCGTGTTAACCCTCGCAAAGCTGCCGGCCCAGAGGCCATCCCTAGACGTATCCTCAGAGCATGCAGACCAGCTGGCTAGTGTGTTTATGGACATATTAAATCAATCTCTATCCCAGTCTGCTGTTCCCACATGCTTCAAGAGGGCCACCATTGTTCTTGTTCCCAAGAAAGCTAAGGTAACTTAGCAAACGACTATCGCCCCGTAGCACTCACTTCTGTCATCATGAAGTGCTTTGAGAGACTAGTCAAGGATCATAATACCTCCACTCTACCTGACACCCTAGACCCACTCCAATTTGCTTACTGCCCTAATAGGTCCACAGATGAAGCAATTGCAATCACACTGCACACTGCCCTAACCCATCTGGAAAAGAGGAATACCTATGTAAGAATGCTGTTCATTGATTACAGCTCAGCGTTTAACACCATAGTACCCTCCAAACTCGTCATTAACTTATGGCTGCCATCCCGTTAACGGGATAATTGTCATCAACAACGGCTGAATTGCATAGCGCCACATTCAAATAATATTACTAATAATATTTATATTCATGAAATCACAAGTGCAATATAGCAAAACACAGTTTAGCCTTTGTTAATCCACCTGTCGTGTCAGATTTAGAAAATATGCTTTACAGTGAAAGCAATCCAAGCGCTTGTGTAAGTTTATCGATCGCTCGACAAACATTATGTACACCTAGCATCAAGTAGCTTGGTCACGAAAATCAGAAAAGCAATCAAATTAATCGTTTACCTTTGATGATCTTCGGATGTTTTCACTCACGAGACGCCCAGTTACACAATAAATGTTCCTTTTGTTCCATAAAGATTATTTTTATATCCAAAATACCTCCGTTTGTTTGGCGCGTTATGTTCCGAAATCCACAGGAAAGAGCGGTCACAACAACGCAGACAAATTCCAAATAGTATCCACAGAAACCTGTCAAACGTTTTTTTTATAATCAATCCTCAGGTTGTTTTTCAAATTAATAATCGATAATATTAACCGCAACTGTCTTTTTCAGTCGGAGAGGGAAAGGCAATGGCAGCCCAAACTCTGTTACGCCAAGCAAAACACTGCTGGCACCCGGCCATACAATGACGAGATGTTATCTTTCTGGTTGATATCCCTTTAAATGGAGCAAAGGCAGGCTATGGAACATGGAGTTTTCAAAATAGAAGCCACTTCCTGGTTTCCTCAGGGTTTCACCTGCAATATCAGTTCTGTTATACTCACAGACAATATTTTGACAGTTTTGGAAACTTTAGAGTGTTTTCTATCCAATACTACTAATAATATGCATATATTAGCAACTGAGACTGAGGAGCAGGCCACTTAATTTGGGCAACTTATTCATCCAAGCTACTCAATACTGCCCCCCAGCCATAAGAAGTTAAGCTCAAGAACCCAGGTGGTGAGGGTAAGAAACAACATCTCTACCCCGCTGATCCTCAACACTAGGGCCCCACAAGGGTGCATTCTCAGCCCTCTCCTCTACTCCCTGTTCACCCATGACCGCGTGGCCATGCAAGCCTCTAACTCAATAATCAAGTTTGCAGACGACACTACAGTGGTAGGCTTGATTACCAACAACGACAAGACAGCCTACAGGGAGGAGGTGAGGGCCCTCGGAGTGTGGTGTCAGGAAAATAACCTCTCACTCAATGTCAACAAAACAAAAGGAGATGATTGTGGACTTCATTAAACAGCAGAGGGAGCAGCCCCTAGCCACATCGACGGGACAGTAGTGGAGAAGGTGGAAATTCTAAGTTCCTTGGCGTACACATCACAGACAAACTGAAATGTTCTACCCACACAGACAGCATTGTGAAGAAGGTACACAGTGTCGTCCTCCCAGAGTCCAAAGAACCTTGGCGTGACCCTGGACAACACCTGGTTGTTCTCTGCCAACATCAAATGTGACCCGCTCCTCCAGGTTCATGCTCTACAACATCTGTAGAGTACGACCCTACCTCACACAGGAAGCGGTGCAGGTCCTAATCCAGGCACTTGTCTTCTCCCGTCTGGACTACTGAAACTCACTGATGGCTGGGCTTCTCGCTTGTGCCATCAAACCCCTGCACCTTATCCAGAACACTGCAGCCCACCAAGTTCTCTCATGTCACCCAGCTCGCATCCACTTCAAGACCATGGTGCTTACCTATGGAACAGCAAGAGGAACTGCCCCTCCCTACCTTCAGGCTATTCTCAAACCGTACATCCCAACCCGAGCACTCCGTTCTGCCACCTCAGGTCTCTTGGTACTTCCACCCCTATGGGAAGGCAGCTCCCGCTCAGCCCACTCCACTCCAAACAGAGTCCCTGTCCATCTTCTGAAAACATCTGAAACCCTACATCTTCAAACAGTATCTTAAACAATCCTCCTCCTCACCTTTTTATTTATTTATAACTAAATAAACCAGCACTTGACCTCTGACTCTACTGACGGCTACATTATTGAGGAAAATGTACTTTCTCTGCCTGTAATATGTGGTTGTCCCACCTAGCTATCTTAAGAAGAATGCACTAACTGTAAGTCGCTCTGGATAAGACGGTCTGCTAAATGACTGAGGAGAGCAGCCTCCCTGACACAGAGGAGAGCAGCCTCCCTGACACAGAGGAGAGCAGCCTCCCTGACACAGAGGAGAGCAGCCTCCCTGACACAGAGGAGAGCAGCCTCCCTGACACAGAGGAGAGCAGCCTCCCTGACACAGAGGAGAGCAGCCTCCCTGACACAGAGGAGAGCAGCCTGACAGAGGAGAGTAGCCTCCCTGACACAGAGGAGAGCAGCCTCCCTGACAGAGAGCAGCCTCCCTGACACAGAGGAGAGCAGCCTCCCTGACACAGAGGAGAGCAGCCTGACAGAGGAGAGTAGCCTCCCTGACACAGAGGAGAGTAGCCTCCCTGACACTGAGGAGAGCAGCCTCCATGACACTGAGGAGAGCAGTCTCCATGACACTGAGGAGAGCAGCCTCCCTGACACAGAGGAGAGCAGCCTCCCTGACACAGAGGAGAGCAGCCTCCCTGACACAGAGGAGAGCAGCTTCCCTGACACAGAGGAGAGCAGCCTCGGTTGAGTGACTTCTCTTCAAGCCTGACTGGTTAGGGTCATTTAAAAAAAACATACAATCCACCTGCAGTGAAGCTGCTCAGCTATCCAAGGCACCCCCCCCAAAAAAACTCCTCCTCCATCCCCCCTCCGCCCCAACTTCACCCCCTCAGGGGAACCATCCCTGCCCAACCCAACCTAACAACTACCCTCCTGATGTGCCAACAACCAATAAAATACAAATACTGAGAAAAAGAGAAAAGAACAACAATGTAACAACAAAACACATCAAAGACAATCAAATGAAAACAGCAAGGCCAATTGTGTGTTTGTGTGCTACTATTTGTGTGTGTGCGCACGTGTGTGAATGTGAGTGCATATATATGATACGAATTCCAATTTCTTGTGGATAATGTTAGCTAGGTGGCTAATGCTAACGTTACCTAGGCTAGGGGTTATAGGTTAACGTTAGGGTTAGGCATTAGGTTAAAGGGTTAGCAGTAAGCTTAGCTAACATGTTAAATAGTTACACAGTAAATAAAAAGTAGTTACAAAGTTGCTAATTAGCTAAAATTGTCTATGATGAGATTAGAACACGCAACTTTTGGTTGCTAGATATTCACTTTATAGAACACGACCAACCACCCTCTCGTTTTTTACCTTAAAGTAACCTGTTTTATACACTGAGAATACAAAATATTAAAGATACTGTCACGTGTGCTCCCTCTCCGGCCTCTAGGTCACCAGGCTGCTCGTTATGGCGCACACCTGTCACCATCATTACGCGCGCCTACGCATCGTCAGACTCACCATTCCCTATATATGTCACTCCCTTTGGTTCCTTCCCCAGGCGTTATTGTTTCTGTTCAAGTGTTGAGTTTGTGTGCTGTTCCTGCTTTGTTTTATGTTTGCATTTATTTATTTATTAAAACACTCACTCCCTGAACTTGCTTCCTGACTCTCAGCGCACATCTTTACTGATACCTTCCTAATATTGAGTTCTCCTCCCCTCCTTTGCCCTCAGAACAGCCTCAATTCTTCGGGGCATGGACTCTACAAGGTGTCGAAAGCATTCCACGGGGATACTGGTCCATATTGACTCCAATGCTTCCCACAGTTGTGTCAGGTTGGCTGGTGGACTGTTCTTGATAAGATTGGGAAACTGTTGAGAGTGAAAAACCCAGCAGCATTGCAGTTCTTGACACAAACCAGTGTGCCTGGCCCCTACTACCATATCCTGTTCAAAGGCACTTCAATCTTTTGTCTTGCCCATTCACCCTCTGAATGGCACATACACAATCCATGCCTCAATTGTTTCAAGGCTTAAGATCCTTCTTTAACCTGGTCTCCTCCCCTTCATTTAAACTGATTGAAGTGGATTTAACAAGTGACGTCAATAAGGGATCATAGCTTCACCTAGTCAGCCAGTCATGGAAAAAGCATGTGTCCTTAATGTGTTGTACACTGTGTATAACCATACCAATTGTAACCAGGCTGTAATATCACGTTGCAGTTATGTAAGAAATGTTTATGATTCATAGCACTTCTTGATCATTTTTAACGTTCATTAGTGAAGATAGTACCTACTAGCTCATAATGGATATTCTGGGAAGTTATATGCTTACAACACAATAAAAGACAAGTCGACCAGATAGTTTAAGTTTTTATTAGGGAAGCTGCAGCAGGGGCATCAGAACAGCTCAGTCCCTGGGTGGAGGGGTTGGTGAGCAGGTCATCACACGCTGCAGCTGTAAAGGGCCATCTGGTGTCAGAGGTTAAACAGAGCTCACTGGACCCAATATTAACCTGAGATCAGTGTATATGAAAATGTCATAACTTCACACTGACTTAATGACTGAAAGTTGGAATTACAGCAAGTATCTCAGTTTAGTATTTGGTCCACTGAGTATGGGCACACTGGACAGAGGCTGGGACAGCAAGGGCATGACAACATAAACATTTTTCCAGTTAGAGGGCTGTTAAAGAATATCTTCTATAGATCAGTAAATAATCAACTTTTTATTGCGATATCGTATTAGCATACTTGGGTTCAGAAACCTACAAAGTAAATTAAATTGAATGACTTATGTCATAATTTGGAATGCTTTGATTAAGGAAAGCAAAGTTAAGTAAGAGTATGTTGGGCTAAACAAAAAAAGTTATCCAAGTTTATTGGTCGCGTACAGATTTGCAGGTGCAGCAAAATTCTTATGTTTCTAGCTCCAACAATGCAGTTATATCTACTAATACAATACATAATCCAAACTTTTGAAGAAGAAATGAAGACTTATCAGAATAGTGAATGTTGTTTATAGACAGTCCAGATCAGGAAAGTAGAATTTCCCTGATAAACGTACAAAAGTTGTTCGAACAAGGAGACTGCGTCTGTCGACATACAGTTCTGTGAATGCATCCTTTTCAAGACATGCTTAATAATAATTTATTGGTCCCAGCCAGTTATCCAGTGTGACCTTTAACCTCAGGATCCGCACTTTTGCACGGCTGTCTCTGACGAAGCCGGGCCGCCGTTAGCGATACCATCATCAGGTTCAGGGGTCATTACGGCCGCCGGTGGATCAGAACCTGATGTCAACTGCTCCTTCTTAAAGCCTGAGGAGACAGGAAATAAAGAGAAGTATCACACACACACATTCTATGTAAAGGTTATGCAAAGGGCAAACAAGGTTTAGTAGACCAGCGCCAAAATTGATTTAGTTACCAAAAAATGCAATTAGCCTGCCTAATCGTAGTGACTGATAATGCTTTATAAATCCTAGCCGTACATAGCTGGTTATCAAACAAGAGCTCAAGAAGTATCCAATTGTCAAAACAGTTGTCGTCACGATTGACAAAGGGTAAACGTTACAGACGTATTTTAAAGACATATGGAGTGACCTTAGAGTGTTATTATAGAAGTTGCTACACAGATCTAAGAAATGTTGTCCAACCAGGGTTTAGAGATTAACCTTCTCAGCCGGTGCTTAAAATGTGGAGATGCAATAAGCTAATTGAAATTAGAAGACTTAGCCTGCAAGTCATGGGATAACTCAGTCTCTGATAAGGGAACCTATTACCAGTGCCAGCCTGCCCATTGGGCAAAAACTGGTTGAATCAACATTGTTCCACTTCATTAAATAATAATAATAATAATGTGATGACGTTGAATCAATGTGAAAAACTGATTGGATTTGCAAAAATTGAATTTAGTCTTTTTCACCCAACTTTTAACATAAATCCAATGTCATGGTGAAATGTTTAGTTGATTTCACATTGGTTGACGACAGAAACAGAGGTTGAACCGTCTGTGCTACACAGTGTAATGTATCAATGGCCGATATTAAATGTATACATGCAGTAAAGAGGGTAATGAAACGCAGGGCTCTATTCAATGTGGATTGATGAACTACAGTTTGCGTGATAGAGATGTAAAGGTCATTTCTGACTGAGGTGACATAGGCAGCGAGTTAAAGAGCCTGCAGACTGTGGGGGAAAACACAAGGACGTGGTTATTGGCGGCCATTCAAAAACAAAATTGGTTCTAACAAAGTGGATATCCACAAAATCCGTCATGATCTATGTGTTCTAACAGGCCCACAATGTGGTTATTAAAATCAAATATGGATATTAAGCTGTTTATGCTGCATAATGATGGGTTTTAACTTGAAATATACTTATTCCTGTCACTATATAATAACTTATTGATTACGTTACATGTATGATAAGGCAGGCCAGCTGAAGGGCAATAGTCTCTGATAAGGCAGGCCAGCTGAAGGGCAATAGTCTCTGATAAGGCAGGCCAGCTGAAGGGCAATAGTCTCTGATAAGGCAGGCCAGCTGAAGGGCAATAGTCTCTGATAAGGCAGGCCACCTGCAGAACTAGGGGGGAGCGGGGATGTATTGGCTGTCTAGATATGTAAGGAGTTGACCATGCCTAGTAGGAGGTTATAAACACATGTGCTTGTGTAATCATAACTAGGGCTGTTACGTTAACTGTATTTCCGCCACACCGGTGATCACGAGTCATGACGGCAGTCAAATTCCACGTGACCGTTTAGTCACAGTAAGGCTTCTCCAAGCTCTGATGCTGCAGATTGTCATTAGTAGCCTACCAAACTTGTTAACTGCTTCTTCTCAGCACTCTATTGTCCCTCTAATCACTCTGACATCAATGCAAATGTATTAAAAAATCTAATCAAACACTTCATGAGAGCCCATGAGCTCATGTTGCGCAACATTTTTTTATAGGCTATGCAATTGCGTAAGAAAACAGACTACTATTGAAAAGAGAAGGTTCACATCAGCTTTCTATAGGCTAGGCCTACTATATTTATTTCTTAACTTTGCTAATATTAAGCACACCGCTTCTCTTTACAACAGGAGTCTAGACTACCTGGCTGGCATGAAATGACAATGAACAATGGGAAAAACGTCCTCCAGTCGCTTTTTAAGTTCATAGGTGACATGTATTTTCTCCCTCTGCCCCCATTTCGATACAGGTGCATGATAATGGTCCATTCTAAATCAAAACACATTTTACACATATATTATTTAGTAAATGTAAAGACAAGATTAAACCAAGAATAGTTTGATGGGTGACAATATTAGCCTATCACTTGTAAATGATGCCCAGCTTAAGGCAAGAAACAGAGCATTCCTTGTTTGTGATCATAGTCGCACACCTCATGTAGTCCAGCCCATAGGCCTATATGTTTTGATAAGGTTTTTATCACAACTAAAGTGGGCAAATAACTTTAAATTAAGCACATTCATACGCTTTACAGCGGATGTAGAGCATAACTGGCATAAAATATCCAGCACGTGAGTTTCAAGTTTGGGGAACAATTTTCAAATGCATCTTTATAATAAAAGAATTTACCTGTATAATCACATTTGAGAATGGTGTTTTCTGCTAATGGAACATTTGCTCTTATATTCTACTGCCGTGTGTGCATTGCTGGGCTTATGTGAAGAAATATCCTAATAGTTTATAAACGTTTTAAGCTAAATGTTCTGATCTGTTGCGTCAGGCTCATTGCTTAAAACTGTTTTTTTTTTATGCTAGTGGTTGTATTCATTTGGGATCTACCGTGTCCCACAACTGTCCCAGACTATGTTGGGAATATTTATTTCTCGCACAGAATAGGTCAACTTTTGTACTACAGAGGATAGTAGATTGACATAGGCTAGTGGTTTTTCTGTTCGTGGGCCTACTCATCTTGTTAGCTGACGAAAAGCAAATGTGGACAGTTCTTAAAAATATATTCAATATGAGCCTCGGAATTGGAGAAGGACGCGCGCAGTTGAATTCACGATGGGTCTGTCTTGTAGCCTGTGAGAAAGACCAGATTACGTGACAAAGAGTCATGTGAGTGAGAGGTGCTTCAGCACGCAGCCGGGAGGGGGGAATGATCATTATTATATTCAGCCCAAGGGTCCAAAGTCCCTTGGGAATGGATGTTTTTAGGGGGCATTACGGCCACACAAAGGGGATGTAGCCAGGAAATTGCTTGTCAAATTGTGAATGGGAGACTGATGAAGTGTGTGAAGCCTGCACAAAAAAAATTACGTATTACATCTTTCATTGTAAATATAATAAATGTGTAAATACAATTTAAAAAATGTAAATATTTAACCTGCTCCAAAATAACTTCAGAGTCACTCATAAAGTGTATAATAGTTTCCCCTTCTTGATCACAGAAAAGGCAGATGTATAAATTAATGGATTTAGAGGACAACTGCAAGGGTATACTTTGTGCAAGATTTTAAAGTGAATTTATTTTATTTTATTTGATATACAAAATGTGTGAGGGAGCAATCAAGCTCTTCCATTCAATTTCAGTAGCATATGCATTCCAGAAGAATTTCCCTCAAGGAGCTAACTTTTTAACTCCAAGAACAAGATATCTTAAGAATGTATTTATTATTACATTTGTTTTCCAGCAGGGGGAAACCTTCTAACATAAGTTGTGCATTTATCCTGACATGTTCTCCAAAACACAAATGACATTTAATTCATTGATTAAGTTCTGAAGGTATTGCTTTGCATATAGAATCATTATTTATAATGTATTGGGAAGTTCTATTTTTCTAAAGAACTTTCTATAAGAGTATATTTCCTTCTTTATCAAATAAATCAATTCATTATTATTTCTATGGTTGTAAGGTAGTTAGCACTGTGGCATTGTTCGGTAATGCCAGTATACTTAATGGTATTGTTAGGTGGCGCCATTGTTCTAATCTATGCCATAGAGGTAGTTAGCTCTGTTGCATTGTTCGGTAATTACAGCGTTCTTAAAGCTACAATATGCAACTTTTTGGGTGACCAAATTCACATAAAATGTGAGTTATAGATCTGTCATTCACACAGTAGTAATTCAATATTAAACTGATTATGGCAGTAGGCAGATTATGCAATCATCACGTAAACACATTCATCTTAAAATCAAAGAAGACATACAGATGAATGAATTTGAAATAAAGTAGTTAATGACTCCAACCTAAGTGTTTCAACCACAACAAATTTCTTGTTAACAAACTATAGTTTTGGCAAGTCGGTTAGGACATCTACTTTGTGTATGACACAAGTAATTTTTCCAACAACTGTTTACAGATTGATACAGTGAAATAATCTCAATTCCAGTGGGTCAGAAGTTTACATACACTAAGTTGACTGTGCCTTTAAACAGCTTGGAAAACTCCAGAAAATTATGTCATGGCTTTAGAAGCTTCTGACAAATGATGTCAATTAGCCTGAGTCAATTGGAGGTGTACCTGTGTACGTATTTCAAGGCATACCTTCAAAGCTCAGTGCCTCTTTGCTTGACATCATGGGAAAATCAAAAGAAATCAGCCAAGACCTCAGAAAAAAAATTGTAGACCTCCACAAGTCTGGTTCATCCTTGGGAGAAATTTCCAAATGTCTGAAGGTACCGCGTTCATCTGTACAAACAATAGTATGCAAGTATAAACACCATGGGACCACGCAGCCGTCATACCGCTCAAGAAGGAGCCGCGTTCTGTCTCCTAGAGATGAACATACTTTGGTGCGAAAAGTGCAAATCAATCCCAGAACAACAGCCAAGGACCTTGTGAAGATGCTGGAGGAAACATGTACAAAAGTCTCTATATCCACAGTAAAACGAATCCTATGTCGACATAACCTGAAAGGCCGCTCAGCAAGGAAGAAGCCACTCCTCCAAAACTGGAGTTTTGTTTTGACTACAGTTTGCAACTGCAAATGGGGACAAAGATCGTACTTTTTTGGAGAAATGTCCTCTTGTCTGATGAAACAAAAATAGAACTGTTTGGTCATAATAACCATCGTTATGTTTGGAGGAAAAAGGGGGAGGATTGCAAGCCGAAGAACACCATCCCAACCGTAAAGCACGGGGGTGGCAGCATCATGTTGTGGGGGTGCTTTGCTGCAGGAGAGTCTTGTGCACTTCACAAAATAGATGGCATCATGAGGAATGAAGACATAAGTCAGGAAGTTAAAGCTTGGTCGCAAACGGGTCTTCCAAATCGACAATGACCCCAAGCATACTCCAAAGTTGTGGCAAAATGGCTTGAGGACAACAAAGTAAAGGTATTGGAGTGGCCATCACAAAGCCCTGACCTCAATCCTATAGAACATTTGTGGACTGAACTGAAAAAGTGTGTGCGAGCAAGGAGGCCTACAAACCTGACTCAGTTACACCAGCTCTGTCAGGAGGAATGGGCAAAAATTCACTCAACTTATTGTGGAAAGGCTACCCGAAACATTTGACCCAAGTTAAACAATTTAAAGGCAATGCTATCAAATACTAATTGAGTGTATGTAAACTTCTGACCCACTGAGAATATGATGAAAGGATTAAATGTCAGGAATTGTGAAAAACTGAGTTTAAATGTATTTGGCCAAGGTATGTAAACTTACAACTTCAACTGTACACCTGGTTCTTTACAATCTAAACACCTTAAAACGGTGATCCGAACTCAGAATCAAATATGCTTCCCAAAAATAACATGGTCACTGTGGTAGAATAGTAGTTTATTTTGATTGGCTATTTGCTGCATTCATCAGGGTGCCACCAGAGTTCACGTGTCCATGTAAACACGTTAATTTGGGGAAATCATTATTTTTTGCAAAGCATGTAAACTTTAATCGAAATATGATATTAATCTGACTAGCCACAATAACCAGTTTGTGTGCATGTAACCATAGTCATTGAAAGCAAGTATAAGAAGGGGTCGATCTTTATTAAATGTGTCACTCAGTCTGACAGAGTTTATAATAAACACGTTTCCTAATTGAGTGATATGACATAATGCCGCCTAAAAAAAAAAAAATCCATGCGTTATTTCTATACTTCCTGTTCTTAAGTTTTGTTTTTGAGTCTTCCTTTCGGTTTTGTACACCAGCTGAAAATTCATATTTTTCTCTAAACTATAATTTTTGTTTTATCACTAATTTAAATTAGGCGAACAATTAGTATTTTAGCAACCAGGAAAAGGTCGAGCGATTTTTAGACAGGGCATCTTTGGGTGCGTTCGTAAATTCACTCTCGCCATCTACTCCGATTGTAGCACTCTCGTCTGTGCCAGAGCGCAAAATAACTGATGAATTTACGAACACGCAACACCCATTGAATATGAACAGTGTCAAACGTCGGCAAAAAAGGGTATTAAATTGTTGCCAGCAGCACAGCTAGTCACTAACGCTCTAGATAACATAACAGCCTAACCAGCTCTGTCATGGTGAGTAGAATGGTCAGTGAGGTGTTCGGTCATTTGTGTCTGGAAGTAGCTGACAAGCTAGCCAACTATAGCCAGTTAACGTTCGGTCAGAACGCTCGGATGAACCCTTCTCGACCAGCGCGTTCAGTGAGCGCTCCGAGAATGAAACGCTCTGAATTTACGAACAACCCAAAGTGCACTCTGACACACTGGAAGCAATTTACGAACGCACCCTTTACTACGGCATTGTTAGGTAACGCAAGTGTTCTTGCATGACATTGTAGATAAATTGATAACAATCAGCATTGTTGCATATCTATGGCATTACTGTTCTTACCAATAACACCACATGGTGTGAAGATGGGCTTCTCCTCTTGCTCTCCCTCAGCAATGTGGGCCCGAATCTTCCTCACCGTCCAGATGCTGGCTGAAAGATAATTATTAGAAAAATATTGACACCTCACAAGATATCATTGGCATAGATGTGTATAGCCTGAGTAACATGACTTCATATGTTACTTTGTAACAACTAGAATGAAGAGATCGGCGCGCACCTTTGATCAGCAGTCAAACCATGGCGCGAGAGTCTGTTCTTCTTTCTCCTCAGAAAATTGATGTTTTTGTCGTCAGATAGAGGAATGTCTTGCTGCTTGAACGACGATGTCTTTTAGTAGTACAGTCGATCTGCTGTTACCAAACCTGTTACCAAACCAGTTACACAAAAGCACACCCAATTACGTATGCGGATAACCTTAGAGGTGGAGTTTCAGGAACTCGTCTCTCTATTGGAGCAGAAAGCTACACGGCTTCACTGATTGGCTACTTCAATATAGCGCAATAGTTACGTCTGATCTAGTCTCGTGATCTGCTTATGTATTGGATAAGTGCTTTGAGGAGTGTTTTCGGTGATGGTAAACATGTCATACATATCACTCTGAATTGGAAAACGTGTTTATTATAAACTCGTGTGACACATTTACTAAAACTAACTGTGGGACAATTTGTCCACGGTCATTTGTACCAATGTATCACTGGTTTCTGTAGACTATAGTGGTTTAATAAACATGAGAATTCAATTTGCTGATTGAAGTACACAAACGTAGGATTTTAAATAATTTATTGCCCATATTGTACATAATATTTTCCTGTTTCATATCGTCACACAACTGCAAAATTCATGCAACATGCCAGTGAATATTACAGACCTCACCATACCAATACAGCAGTTTATTCAAGATATTTGCATTTCTAACTTCAATATATACACATTTCACTTTAACTTAAGTTTTATACCTCAAAAAATACAATCATTTACATCACACACACCATATAATTCTCAGTCTTTCAGGGCATTACAATATTTTTTATTTTTACAAAAAATAAAACAGGACATTTTCAATCACCAAGGAAGTAGGACAACTACTGTGGACACTCAAAATAAATGTGAAGTGTGGGCTAGAAGGTACATGACTAGGCTTCAGACACAGCTCTACAGTGTTAAAATTCTGTATTGTCAACCTTTGCAGTACTTACCAGTGACATTACAGTGAACTGCACCTCACATACATGTCATACATATTGGATTAAACTATTACCTCCACCTGAACAACTGCTATTCTGATGTCTACTCCTCAGTCAACCCCTATAACCTTGTGTATATCTGAGAGTTTGGATAGGTATACACTATTTGGTTTATAATTAGTTCGACCGTGGCTTATATACCAAGCTGGGTGGAATTATTTTCACCATATTGCTTATACCTATCCAACTCTCTCAGATCTAAACAAGTACCTAGAGAGTAGGGGCTAAGACTCCAAGGCTCCACATCTTTATTTTTCAAACAAAACAAGAAAAACAATAAACTTCCACTAGGAGAGGGCTAATTGGAGGGCTGGAGTGTTGCTGGGCAGACTTCAGTCCAACCTGATCTTCTGATTGGTCATCCTGTAGATGATGCTGTCATATCCTGGGTCCATGTTCCACAGATTGTATGAGATGACAATGACAGCCAAGGCAAGGATGATCATCAGCCATAGCACAATGTTGAAGATCACTGCATAATTAAAGTTATATTTATAGGCCAGGTTATAGGGACTGCCAGGGTTACTCTGTGTGATGAGGAGAGAAAGGAGGAAAGAGAGAGAGGATTTCAGTAGTTGCAAATCTCATCTATGAAGTATAGAATTTCAGACATCTAAAAATGCTCATGGTTTGATACATAAATATATACATCAGAGGAGGCTGTTGGGAGGAGCTATAGGAGGACAAGTTCATTGTAATGGCTGGAATGGAATAATTAGAACGATATCAAAAATATAGAAAACACATTGACTCCGTTCCATTCCAGCCATTACAATGAGACATCATTCTATAGCTCCTCCCACCAGCCTCCACTGATCCATAGATATATACATAAAAACAGAAGATCTGGGCAGATGAAGCTAATATAAACAAACATACGATCTGTTTGGACTCCAGGATGGAGCGGGACTTCCTGGTCAATGGTGCCTCAAAGCTCTTCACAGTGACAACCTCGACCACTGCACTGCCACCATAGAGACCAAACACGTCCTCACCAAACTACAGCACAGGAGAGAGAGCAAAAGAGAGCGAGAGATGACAAACAGGTGGTCACGTATAGCGATAAAAACCCAGAAACACTACTCGTGCCACTACCACAAAATTTGATATATAGATGCCCCCAGGAAGCCCCCCCCCCCGTGCTTACCTTCTGTAGGACGTTGGCCAGGATGGCGGTGGCGTCTCGATACTGTTGGGAGTCCTGTCCGTAGCGACGGCCCAGCTCCTCCAGGCCAGACAGCTCCAGGGAGTACAGGTCAGGGGAGTGGTCCTGGGCCAGGTGCCGGTGTCTCTGCAGCTACATGAGGGTGAGGGGGTTAGCCACAACAGATGACCAGCGTTGAAATTATCCAATTCCCCTGTGCCCAACAAACAACATATTCAGTCTTACCAGGGCAGTGATGTCATGCAGAACCTGGACCTCAGACAGGAAGAGCAGATCAGCCTATAAGAAGAGAGGAAAAAGATCAGAGTTCAGAGATCAACCAACCCTTATTCACTTTAACCGAGGGACACAGATAGAACCAGCACTAGTTAGTTATGCATGTTACCTCAGCGTTGCGGTTGAGGGAGTTAAGTGGCAGGGAGGCCAGCACGGAGCCATCCTGGGAGAGACGAGAACGGATCTGCTGCAGGGTCACAGGCAGGTCCTCAAACACCGCGTTGGCCTTCCCCAGCATGTACAGCCTCTGTAGACACACGTAGACATACACACAATAATGGCGCCGGAGGGGATGGCTGACCTTTTACGAGCTCCTAACCAACTGCATCGTTGGTTAAGGGCTCGTAAGTCAGCATTTCACAGTAAAGGTCTACTACACCTGTTGTATTCGGCGCACGTGACAAATACATTTTTATTTGATAACATTACTATCCCCCTGCACATACAAACCCTCTGGAAAAAAGAAACCTTTACACATGTGCTGGTCCATACAGTACCTCCTCACTAGGGGCCAGCTGGAGGACCACAGGAGTGTCCTCAGCAAAGAGAGAATGAACCGTCTCAGCCACACTGTCCAGGGTGAACGGTACCGGCTGGAGGAGAGAGGGAACAAGGGAAGAGTTATTAATAACAGAGCCTTGGTGAAGAATCTCATTCAAATTAGAACGTTGCTGCTGCTCAACCATCACCCCTGATGGGGAGCCTGGCCTCACTCACGTTCTCCAAGGGATAGGAGGCCACATTCTGGGGCAGGGCCAGGCTGTCCACCCCCCTCACCACCACCAGCATGTTGGCCCTGGGACGCTGGAACAACTGACCTGCCCGGAGGCCAGGCCAGGAGAGATCCTACAAACACAGATGTTAGAGTATCATGTAAAATACCAAAGGCTTGCGCACCTGTTCAAACATAGGATATGCGCCTGTGTGGGTCTTCACGGGTGCAAGTGGACCCGATATACCGGAGACCCAACCCCCAAATTCAAACTTATGCTATAGGCTATGCAGAGCTGTGGTCAGGTCCACTCTGGCCTATCAGCTGTAGTTACATAGGCCCGATGATAATCAAACAGGACCTGACCCGGACCCAAGGAAAATTTATTTTATGGGAATACGGTTCATTTATTGACATATAGAAGGCCTGGTCAATATAATATAAAGACCTATTTGTTAAGCAGAAGAGCAACTTGGCTGATAAACAATGTTGGGGTCCAATCGGGTGTGGTCGATACTGTTAGGGTATGGGTTAGGTCAAGTTGTCTTCCGGTCTGATTGTTCTAGGGTCTGTTTGAGTCTCCATTGTATTTTTTCCAATGACCGGGTCAGGTCTGATTATCCTCAGGTCCTGGTCCAAATTGTTGGAGCCTAAAGTGTGTGTGTACCTCCTGGACAGAGAACCCCATAGTCAGAGCCACCATATCTGGAATCTTCTCCCCAGAGATTGGCCAGTCTCCCTTTTGGAAGGACACGTACCCTGGGGCCTGCAATATGGTGAGGCTGTCCCCCTGAACACCTGAGGGAAAACAGAAGGAATTGGTTTGGTTCAAATAATATTGTCTATAAACAACATCTAACTTATCAAAGCTAGCTACTGTTTGGAGTTCAATACGGTGTAGGGGACACCAGGGCCACATAATATGACTTTTGGAGGTTCATCTAGGTGGGTTCTGATAGTATGGTGTTGCCATTTGCTCCTACTTGCCTGTTAATTACAAACTGTGAAAGACAGCCATTTCATGAATGGGAATGCCAGGCTACAGTAGCTAGTTAGTTAGCTGGAGTCTCGTGACTGGGAAAGCAGAAGGATTTTTGAGGAAGTTAAGCGAATATGGTGTGTATTCCTTAGTTGGATGCCAATTCAAAACGTTTTGTCAGTTGCAAACGTTTTGCAATAGTAACTATAGGAACCAAACGGAAGCAAGTAGAACGAAACGTGGAGGGACCGACCTGAATTTTTCCAATATAAACTCTCGTTATCGTTCAAAACGTCTTCCGTTTGGAGTAAACGATTTGCAATACACAAAACGTTTAGCAACAGAATCCGACTAATGAATGCTGTATGTCACGTGATACAGCTGGCTAGCCGAGACGCTCCCCTGTGAGTCTGGTTAGTAAGACAGCTTACAATGAACCATAGCCATATTGCTAGATAGTGTTGTGCACAACAACAGACCGGGTAAAACTGCTGGAAATGGCTCATCATGTTAGCTCATGTTTTGTCGTTCCAGTTCGGTGGTTGTTGTTGCCTGGCGGTCAGGCTGTCAAGTTAGCTTACTAGCAAGCTAGGGAAATTAGCCCATAAGGGAAAGACACGGCTTGCCACAAATTGCCAACAGTATTTATATCAACACGATTGGAAGTGTTCTTTAAAGTCATTTCTTTAGCGTTAACGTTAGCTAGCTAAAACTGTTAGTGCCTCTTAGCTAACGTTACCGTTTTCATTAATGCAAATGACTCGTTAACGTTATAGCATCTGCATGAGATAATTTCCAGAAAACGATCTACATCAGTTGCTAAATAATCAGATATAAGATTTCCAATTTTTACCTGCCGTAAAAGCCGAGCAGAAGATAAACGCTACGCTGAATAAAGTCTCCATCCTTCGGCGATTTTCCAGCAACATAATTCCCCTTTTGCTCTAACGTAGATCAGATGACTCGCGTGTCACGTATATCTTCTTCGTGTGGCTTTCCGGAAGAATAGACGCTGTGTTGTGTTTTGCTCTTGTCGCAGGTCAGAGTGCGAATTGCACATTTTGGTCACAAACAACAAGAAAAAGGGGCATGGGAGAGTCTTATATTGCACCACTATCTAACCCTGCACCTATACATTACCCACTACTTTCGCCCAAAAAGGTCCTACACCATCTTCCTATAGACCATCAGCACTTAAATCTCTCACCCCCAAATATTTCCCTGCTGCTGCAACTACTAACATTGAAAGTCAATATATATAAAAAATATTTAAATAAATAAGAAAGAGTTCTTAACAATCTTCTGTGATTTTCGCACCAACGGCACAGTGCATTTGATCACCATGGCTATAAATACAAGAAATCAGTGATCTAAGGCACTGCATCTCAGGGCTAGAGGCGTCACTACAGACACCCTGGTTCAAATTCAGGCTGAATCACAACCGGCCGTGATTGGGAGTCCCATAGGGTGGCGCACAATTGTCCCAGTGTCGTCCGGGTTTGGCTGGTGTAGGCCATTATTGTAAATAAGAATTTGTTCTTTAACCAACTTACCTAATTAAATAAAGATTAAATAAATAAATAAAATACTAAAACTCCTCCTCTTTGGACCTCTCTTTTCAGGCCGACTCACTGGGGGACTCACAGTCGAATCACTCACCCTTGGGCTATCCTCTAGTCTCTTCATTGCCTCGGTATAGGAACATTTCTGCCCAACTCAAACTCTGGCAATCTCAACCTGTCGCTCTCTCACCCGTGCATGTTGACACACAGTGCTTTCTCTATCCCAACTGTACACTCCCTCTGACTATGCCCTCCTGCAACTTTCTCACATCTTGGGATCTCCCTTCTACACATTGCTGCAACATGTCAGAATCCTTGGCACCTAAACCACTGTAGCGGGTTCGGAAACATAGGCCCTCATAGAATAGCAAATATAATCTAACCTGAATTTATCAGGTAGAAACTCTGTGTCAAAGCTCAACAATACAACCATTCCTGTGTTTTACTTGTTATATTGTATTTACTTCGCCACAATGGACTTTTTTGCCTTTACCTCCCTTATCTCACCTCACTTGCTCACATTGTGTATAGGCTTATTTTTCTACTGTATTATTGACTGTATGTTTGTTTTACTCCATGTGTAACTCTGTGTTGTTGTATGTGTCGAACTGCTTTGCTTTATCTTGGCCAGGTCGCAATTGTAAATGAGAACTTGTTCTCAACATGCCTACCATTACCACCGGGTCTACTTCTCTCCAAACTGCAGTTGTCAGAAACACCAGGAATATTATTTTTCATTTGATCCACCTCGACACTGAACGCTACCCCACTGATCACCCCTTTGTGTGGTGCCCTGTTCCGGAGAGCAAAGCACGCCACAGGTTGAACCTCGAGCTGTGTGAAGCACCGTTACTTCTGGGCAGAGGATGTACAAAAAATCTAATCAATTCCACTTCTCCAAACTTTCCCAGATGTAACCATTCCTAGTTTGTCCTTTACCCAGCTTGACAAAACGTATGGGTCGGCCAAAAAGCAGGAATCCACTCTTTCAAGAAATCTTCGGTAGCATTCACAGGGCAAACGTTGGAAGTCTCAACCACACATGTCGTCGCAGTTAGGCCCACTCCATCCTGGTCTGGCTCAACCCCAGCGCGCTCAACACTAACGACTGACTCCATTTCAATATTCACAAGAGAGCAAGAAGACCTAAAAAATAAGATTACTTGGTTTGTATTCAGGAGACGAAGGTATGTACTCAGGAGTTGAAGGTATGTATTCAGGAGACGAAGGTATGTACTCAGGAGTTGAAGTTCTGAATTTAACACCATTCTTGCACTTTTGCATCATTGTACCTATTGTCACGAAGATGATAGGAATGCATTATGGGCATGAATTGGTCTTTCAGAAAGCCAGAAACATTGATTGATTTCTGCAAAAAAATATATTGTATGGCTATTGAAATATGTAGTTAATTGTTTCCATCCTTTGACATGTTTAGCTAAGGGAAATCAATACCGGAAGTAGGGACTTTTTAATAAACTGTTGAACAAAACATCATCATCGTTCGTCCACTTCACCTGTAATATCAAGTACATCCACTGGGTGGGGGTATATGATCATAAATTAACCAACCAGGGTCAATTTAGGGCTTACTCTGACGACGCAATAAAAATAATTTGTGAATGTTAAGGGAAAATTGTGGAAGTCAATAAATGTTTATTTAATTTTAAGGTCAGCTTCAGGGGCGGATTGGTCCTCTGGAAACTCTGGCAAATGCCAGATGGGCTAGACCATTTTTTGTTGGATGGACTGGTCAAAATTGACACACACATAAAATATAGATTTTGAATAAAAAAATAAAATAATGAAAAGGTGACCAATGGGCCTGTAAATATTTAATTAGTAAAATGCAATTTCTCTCTTATACTAATCCATAATGAGCCTTTGGCTGATCAGTGGGCAACGGCCGGCCCCCCTACCAAGATTGGCCGGCCTGGTTTTCTGGTTACTCAAACTCCCATTCAACGTCAAAAGCAACATCAGCAAAGAGACCTGCTCCGATTCTGTCATCATTTAGATCATGGATTGTAAAAAACAGAAAGTGTGCCTATTAACGTAGAAAGAGCACATTCTACATTGTAACTTCACTCAAAACGTCATTTTTTGGGGGCGGCTAAAGCCATGATTTGGTCAAAAAGTGAAGTGCATTATTCTTATGATTCCTGTAATGAAAGTATCTGTAGGTATCGTGGTAGTAGCCTACAACTGCAAAGTTTTTAAAGAACATTACATTTACTGTTGGATGAATACATCCACTGCTACTAACAGTGGGTATTATATTTAGAGTTAGTAATCTAGTTAATGTGTTTTGACATGGACCACCAACACCAGGTAAAGAGGGCGCAACTGTTCCTTTACTTCTTAAGAGGGCTGAAGAAATGCGGCATGCCACCCAAGCTCCTCTCTAGTAATACTACCACTACACCATCGAGACGTCTTGACCGGTTGCACCCCGGCCTGGTACACGAGTTGCTCCATACACGACCGGAAGCTGGTGGTGAAGACAGCCCAATCCACCCCTGGGGACGTGTTACCACCTTCCAGGACATCTACTTGAAATGGTGCCTGAGGAAGTTACGCAGCATCAAAGGACCACACACAGCCATGAGATGTTCTCTCCCATACTGTCGGGCAGACAGTGTCAGAGCATGAGGTCTGATACCATCAAAGGACCCCACACAGCCATGAGATGTTCTCTCCCATACTGTCGGGCAGACAGTGTCAGAGCATGAGGTGTGATACCAACAAAGGACCCCACACAGCCATGAGATGTTCTCTCCCATACTGTCGGGCAGTGTCAGAGCATGAGGTCTGATACCAACAAAGGACCCCACACAGCCATGAGATGTTCTCTCCCATACTGTCGGGCAGTGTCAGAGCATAAGGTGTGATACCAACAAAGGACCCCACACAGCCATGAGATATTCTCTCCCATACTGTCGGGCAGACAGTGTCAGAGCATGAGGTCTGATACCAACAAAGGACCCCACACAGCCATGAGATGTTCTCTCCCATACTGTCGGGCAGACAGTGTCAGAGCATAAGGTGTGATACCAACAAAGGACCCCACACAGCCATGAGATATTCTCTCCCATACTGTCGGGCAGACAGTGTCAGAGCATGAGGTCTGATACCAACAAAGGACCCCACACAGCCATGAGATGTTCTCTCCTGTCGGGCAGACAGTGTCAGAGCATGAGGTGTGATACCAACAAAGGACCCCACACAGCCATGAGATGTTCTCTCCCATACTGTCGGGCAGACAGTGTCAGAGCATGAGGTCTGATACCAACAAAGGACCCCACACAGCCATGAGATGTTCTCTCCCATACTGTCGGGCAGACAGTGTCAGAGCATGAGGTCTGATACCAACAAAGGACCCCACACAGCCATGAGATGTTCTCTCCTGTCGGGCAGACAGTGTCAGAGCATGAGGTCTGATACCAACAAAGGACCCCACACAGCCATGAGATGTTCTCTCCTGTCGGGCAGACAGTGTCAGAGCATGAGGTGTCATACCAACAAAGGACCCCACACAGCCATGAGATGTTCTCTCCCATACTGTCGGGCAGTGTCAGAGCATGAGGTGTGATACCAACAAAGGACCCCACACAGCCATGAGATGTTCTCTCCTGTCGGGTAGACAGTGTCAGAGCATGAGGTGTGATACCAACAAAGGACCCCACACAGCCATGAGATGTTCTCTCCTGTCGGGCAGACAGTGTCAGAGCATGAGGTGTGATACCAACAAAGGACCCCACACAGCCATGAGATGTTCTCTCCTGTCGGGCAGACAGTGTCAGAGCATGAGGTCTGATACCAACAAAGGACCCCACACAGCCATGAGATGTTCTCTCCCATACTGTCGGGCAGACAGTGTCAGAGCATAAGGTGTGATACCAACAAAGGACCCCACACAGCCATGAGATATTCTCTCCCATACTGTCGGGCAGACAGTGTCAGAGCATGAGGTCTGATACCAACAAAGGACCCCACACAGCCATGAGATGTTCTCTCCTGTCGGGCAGACAGTGTCAGAGCATGAGGTGTGATACCAACAAAGGACCCCACACAGCCATGAGATGTTCTCTCCCATACTGTCGGGCAGACAGTGTCAGAGCATGAGGTCTGATACCAACAAAGGACCCCACACAGCCATGAGATGTTCTCTCCCATACTGTCGGGCAGACAGTGTCAGAGCATGAGGTCTGATACCAACAAAGGACCCCACACAGCCATGAGATGTTCTCTCCTGTCGGGCAGACAGTGTCAGAGCATGAGGTCTGATACCAACAAAGGACCCCACACAGCCATGAGATGTTCTCTCCTGTCGGGCAGACAGTGTCAGAGCATGAGGTGTCATACCAACAAAGGACCCCACACAGCCATGAGATGTTCTCTCCCATACTGTCGGGCAGTGTCAGAGCATGAGGTGTGATACCAACAAAGGACCCCACACAGCCATGAGATGTTCTCTCCTGTCGGGTAGACAGTGTCAGAGCATGAGGTGTGATACCAACAAAGGACCCCACACAGCCATGAGATGTTCTCTCCTGTCGGGCAGACAGTGTCAGAGCATGAGGTGTGATACCAACAAAGGACCCCACACAGCCATGAGATGTTCTCTCCTGTCGGGCAGACAGTGTCAGAGCATGAGGTCTGATACCAACAAAGGACCCCACACAGCCATGAGATGTTCTCTCCTGTCTGGCAGACAGTGTCAGAGCATGAGGTGTGATACCAACAAAGGACCCCACACAGCCATGAGATGTTCTCTCCCATACTGTCGGGCAGACAGTGTCAGAGCATGAGGTCTGATACCAACAAAGGACCCCACACAGCCATGAGATGTTCTCTCCTGTCGGGCAGACAGTGTCAGAGCATGAGGTCTGATACCAACAAAGGACCCCACACATCCATGAGATGTCCTCTCCTGTACTGTCGGGCAGACAGTGTCAGAGCATGAGGTCTGATACCAACAAAGGACCCCACACATCCATGAGATGTCCTCTCCCGTACTGTAGGGCAGACAGTGTCAGAGCATGAGGTCTGATACCAACAAAGGACCCCACACATCCATGAGATGTTCTCTCCCATACTGTCGGGCAGACAGTGTCAGAGCATGAGGTGTGATACCAACAAAGGACCCCACACAGCCATGAGATGTTCTCTCCTGTCGGGCAGACAGGATGGACAGGTGTGAGGTGTGATACCAACAGGCTCAGAGACAGTTTATATTTTTATTTATTTTATTTTTTATTTAACCTTTATTTAACTAGGCAAGTCCGTTAAGAACAAATTCTTATTTACAATGCCGGCCTACTAGAAGGCAAAAGGCCTCCTGTGGGACTGGGATTAAAAATGTAAATAAAATATAGGACAAAACACACATCACGACAAGAAAGACAACACAACACTACATGAAGAGAAACCTAACACAACATAGCATGGCAGCAACACATGACAACACAGCATGGTATCAATACAACATGACAACACATGGTAGCAACACAACATGGCAGCAGCACAACATGGTAGCAGCACAAAACAGGGTACAAACATTATTGGGCACAGACAACAGCACAAACGGCAAGAAGGTAGAGACAACAATACATCACGCAAAGCAGCCACAACTGTCGGTAGGTGTCCATGAATGAGTCTTTGAATGAAAATATTGAGATAAAACTGTCCAGTTTGAGTATTTGTTGCGGCTCGTTCCAGATGCCAGCTGCAGCGAACAGCACACATGTGGTCACTCACACATATCACAACTGCTGATACCAGAATCGTATTTACTATTGCTAATACTGCTCAATTTAAACACTTGTCCCCCAACCCCCCTTCCCTGATACATGTGTAAATATTGGACTATAAATTGTGGCCTGTATTATACTTATGCTAAAACATGTATTATATTCTACTGAGCCATTTACTTTATGTTCGTATTCTTATCTTTTCTTATTGTTGTTGTATTGTGGAGAAGGAAACTGCAGGTAAGTGTTTAGTTGGACGGTGTACCATGTGCATCCTGTACATACCACTAATAAAACATCAACTTCCCCAAATGAATTAGCCTATGATATTAGTTAGTGCACAAAAATATACATGTAATTAATCTCTATTGAACAACAAGATCAGGATATTCTGGAGTCCTATTTTGACAGTAAAATAGCAACTATCAACTAATTGTCAACCCAAACTTCATGACAATCACTGGATTAGGTTGCCCATCAAAATATCTTGAATCATCCATTCCTGCTTGAACGTGTTAGATGAAAGAACTTATTTATTGAATAGCTCAGTAGTCTATTTATGATACTTCTTAATAAAACACTATGAATTACTTTATCAGATGATTACTCATCGACCAAATCAAGGGCTGGTGCCACCCACTGTAAAAGTTAGTGGTACCAGTAACACCAGGGGAAAAGTCCAGTAACAGTAATTAATACTGAGGGTAGGTGTTGATTCAGGGGAACACATATGACAGGCACTAATTTGCAATATAGCCAAAGTTGTTAGCTTGGTTTAAATAACATAAGGTTAACACAGACAGACTGGGTGAGTGGATTGACGAGATGGTGTGCATGCAGTGAAGTGGGCCGGTGTGGATAGAATTACAGGGCAGAATCCTTGTCCCAGTCTGCCCCTGGTCAGCTTTATCACATCTGATGTCAAATGATTTACTTTCTTTGCAGATCTGACACCACCACAAGAGCAGTAAATCAAATCAAATCAAGTCAAATTTTATTGGTCACATACACACACCTCTTCACCCTTTTCCTTCTTAAATGGATCAATACTGGTTTTCTTTTGGGGGGGAAAAGGTTAATATTTGAAATATTCTGATGTTAAAGTTACTGGTATGGTTTAATCTATCAAATCAAATTTTATTGGTCACATACACGTGGTTAGCAGATATTAATGCGAGTGTAGCGAAAGGCTTCTAGTTCCGACAATGAAGCAATATCTAACAAATAATCTAACAATTTCACAACTACCTTATACACACAAATGTAAAGAGACGAATAAGAACATGTACATATAAATAAACTCAGCAAAAAAAGAAATATCCTCTCACTGTCAACTGTGTTTATTTTCAGCAAACTTAACATGTGTAAATATTTGTATGAATATAAGATAAAACAAATGACACAAACTGAACAAGTTCCAGACATGTGACAAACAGACATGGAAAAATGTGTCCCTGAACAAAGGGGGGTCAAAAGTAACCATATCATGTGTGGCCACCAGCTGCATTAAATACTGCAGTGCATCTCCTCCTCATGGACTGCACCAGATTTGCCCGTTCTTGCTGTGAGATGTTACCCCACTCTCCCACAAAGGCACCTGTAAGTTCTCTGACATTTCTTGGGTGAAAGGCCCTAGCCCTCACCCTCCGATCCAACAGGTCCCAGACGTTCTCAATGGGATTGAGATCCGGGCTGTTCGATGGCCTTGGCAGAACACCTACAATCCTGTCTTACAGGAAATCACGCACAGAACGAGCAGTATGGCTGGTGGCTTTGCCATGCTGGACGGTCATGTCAGGATGAGCCTGCAGGAAGGGTCCCACATGAGGGAGAATGATGTCTTCCCTGTAACGCACAGCGTTGAGATGGCTTGCTCCGTCCGATGATGCTGTGACACACACCCCCAGACCACCTCCAAATCGATCCCGCTCCAGAGTACAAGCCTCGGTGTACCGGACCCTCACCCCTGGTGAGACAAAACCGCGACTCATCAGTGAAGAGCACTTTTTGCCAGTCCTGTCTGGTCCAGCGACAGTGGGTTTGTGCCCATAGGCGACGTTGTTGCCGGTGATGTCTGGTGAGGACCTGCCTTACAACAGGCCTACAAGCCCTCAGTCCAGCCTCAGCCTAGTGTGGACGGTCTGAGCACTGATGGAGGGATTGTGCATTCCTGGTGTAACTCGGAGCAGTTGTTGTTGCCATCCTGCTGTCCCACAGGTGTGATATTCGGATGTACCGATCCTGTGCAGGTGTTGTTATACGTGGTCTGCCACTGTGAGGACGATCAGCTGTCCATCCTGTCTCGCTGTAGCGCTGTCTTAGGCGTCTCACAGTACGGACATCGCAATTATTTGCTCTGGCCACATCTGCACTCCTCATGCCTCCTTGCAGCATGCCTAAGGCACGTTCATGTGGATGAGCAGGGACCCTGGGCATCTTTCTTTTGGTGTTTTTCAGAGTCAGTAGAAAGTTTCCATAACTGTGACCTTAATTGCCTACCGTCTGTAAGCTGTTAGTGTCTTAACAACCGTTTCACAGGTGTATGTTCATTCATTGTTGATGGTTCATTGAACAAGCATGGGAAACAGTGTTTAAACCCTTTACAATGAAGATCTGTGAAGTTACTTGGATTTTTACGAAATATCTTTGAAAGACAGTGTTCTAAAAAAGGGACGTTTCTTTTTTTGCTGAGTTTATATGGATGAGCGATGGCCGTGCGGCATAAGCAAGATGCATTAGATGGCATAGAATACAGTATATACATATGAGATGTAGACTATGTAAACATTATGAAAGTGGCTTTATTTAATGGCCTTGAGATAGAAGTTGTTTTTTCAGTCTCTCGGTCCCAGCTTTGATGCAGAGGTACTAACCTCGCCTTCTGGACGATAGCGGGGTGAACAGGCAGTGGCTCGGGTGATTGTTGTCCTTGATGATCTTTTTGGCCTTCCTGTGACATCGGGTGGTGTAGGTGTCCTGGAGGGCAGGTAGATTGCCCCTGGTGATGCGTTGTGCAGACTGCACTACCCTCTGGAGAGCCTTGCGGTTGAGGGCGATGTGGTTGCCGTACCAGGCGGTGATACAGCCCGACAGCATGCTCTCGATTGTGCATCTGTAAAAGTTTGTGAATGTTTTGTATGACGAGCCAAATTTCATTAGCCTACTGAGGTTGAAGAGGCACTGTTGTTGTTGAGCGAGAGGTTATTTTCCTGAAACCACACTCCAAGGGCTCTCACCTCCTCCCTGTAGGCCGTCTCGTCATTGTTGGTAATCAGGCCTACCACTGTGGTGTCGTCTGCAAACTTGATCATTGAGTTGGAAGCGTGCATGGCCATGCAGTTATGGATGAACAGGGAGTACAGGAGAGGGCTGAGAACACACCCTTGTGGGGCCCCAGTGTTGAGGGTCAGCGGGGTGGAGATGTTGTTTCCTATCTTCACCACCTGAGGGCGGTGGAGTTGTTGTTTCCTATCTTCACCACTTGGGGGCGGCCCGTCAGGAAGTCCAGTACCCGGTTGCACAGGGCGGGGTCTCGAGCTTAAAGAGCCCACAGTCTTTGGTAGCAGGCCGTGTCAGTGGCACTGTATTGTCCTCAAAGCGAGCAAATAAGTTGTTTAATTTGTCTGGAAGCAAGACGCCAATGTCCGCGACGGGGCTGGTTTTCTTTTTGTAATCCATGATTGACTGTAGACCCTGCCATATACGTCTCGTGTTTGAGCCGTTGAATTGCGACTACTTTGGCTCTATACTGACGCTTTTCTTGTTTGATCGCCTTGAAGGGAAAAGCTGTACTGTTTGTATTCGGTCATGTTTCCAGCCATGATTAAAAGCGGTGGTTCGAGCTTTCAGTTTTGCGCAAATACTGCCATCAATCCACGGTTTCTGGTTAGGAAATGTTTTAATTGTCTCCGATGCCCTTGCTAATAAACTCGCTCACAGAATCAGTGTATACATCAATGTTATTGTCTGAGGCGATCCAGAACATATCCCAGTCCATGTGATCGAAGCAATCTGATTGGTCAGACGAGCATTGTGTAGACCTGAGCACGGGCGTTTCCTATTTTAGTTTCCGTCTATAGGCTGGGAGCAACAAAATGGCATTATGGTCAGATTTGCCGAAGGCAGGGTGGGGGAGGGCTTTGTATGCATCTCAGAAGTTAGAGTAGCAATGATCCAGAATGGTACCAGCTCGGGTCGCACATTCGATATGCTGATAGAATTTAGTAAGTCTTGTTCTCAAGTTAGCTTTGTTAAAATCCCCAGCTACAATAAATGCACCTCAGGATGTATGGTTTCCAGTTTACATAAAGTCCAGTGAAGTTCTTTCAGGGCCGACGAGGTATCTGCTTGGGGGGGATATACACGGCTGTAATTATAATCGAAGAGAATTCTCTTGGAAGATAATGCGGTCGGCATTTGATTGTAAGGAATTCTAGGTCAGGTGAACAAAAGGACTTGAGTTCCTGTAAGTTGTTAGGATCACACCATGAGTCGTTAATCACAAGGCATACACCTCCGCCCTTCTTCTTACCAGAGAGATGTTTGTTTCGGTCAGCGCGATGCATGAAGAAACCGGGTGGCTGTACCGACTGACAACATATCCCGAGTGAGCCATGTTTCCCTGAAACAGAGAATGTTACAATCTCGGATGTCTCTCTGGAAGGCTACTCGTGCCCTAATTTCATCCACCTTGTTATCTAGAGACTGGACATTGGTGAGTAATATGCTCGGAAGCGGTGGATGGTGTCCTCGCTTTCTAAGTCTGACCAGTAGGCTGCTCAGTCTGCCTTTCCTGTGGCGACCTCGTTGTTTTAGGTCGGCCTCTGGGATAAGATCCCATGACAAAGGATCCGCTTCGGGAAAGTTGTATTCCTGGTCGTAATCGCTTTTATATCCAATAGTTATTCCTGGTTGAATGTAATAACACTTGAGGTTTTCTGGGCTAACAATGTCAGAAATAAAACTTTAAAAAACTAATTACTGCATAGTTTTCTAAGGACCTGAAACGAGGTGACCATCTCTGTCGGCGCCATGCGGTGTGTTTTCACTTTTAACAATAAACAAAGCTTTTTTGCATTTACTTCCATTGTCCTCCAAGAGTTGCTGAATATCTTCTACTGCAGTTTGTTCCTCAATTCAAGCTTCTTGGTTTGAGAGCGAGGTAGCAGCAGTGCTCCCCCCAAAGCTTTGTGATTATCCACAGCAAACGGTATGCTGTGTGTTTTCTTCACTTTGTTGGCTTCATTTGGCTTGAGGGAGTTTGAGTTTACTTGCGTAGGCTACTGTTTCTCCCCTCCAACCCCTTATTGTTGAGCATTCAGGATGTGGCTCAGAACAGCCTAGCTACACTATTTTAATCTTTATTTAACTAGGCATGTCAGTTAAGAACAAATTCTAATTTAGAATGACGGCCTATGCCGGCCAAACCCAGACGATGCAGAGCAAATTGTGCGCCGCCCTATGGGACTCCCAATCACGGCCGGTTGTGATACAGCCTGGATTCGAACCTGAGATGCAGTGCCTTAGACCGCTGCGCCACTTGGGAGCTAAACAAGTAGCTCCTGTATGTAAGTTAAAGTGTACAGCTTAAATATTGAAGTCGCCCAACTTTGGATTTGCACTAACTGTCTGGATGCCTTCGTAGGTTCAGGCTAAACAGATTTGGTCTTGAAATGCCAGAATGTGCCTTATGTTCAAAGATTAGCTGGGTCCATGTAAACCATTCAATAGTAATAACAAAATGGGGAGCATAAACTCAGATAAACTTTCTTGCAAATGTTAAGATTTATTTTTATAATTTTGCTGGCAAAATATAAATACAAATGAGATATTTTAATTACAAAAAAAACACAAATAGTATAACTGCTACTGTTCTGCAATAGCCACCCTGTTATATACAAGTTCTGTACCGAAGGGCGAATATCTTCTCATCTTTAAACCTGTAATATTATACAAAAACACATCTCTTCAGTTTTGCAAGTGAAATGAGAGAGTAAATGAGAAGCAGATTGAACACAGGTACAAAACAGCCCCTGAGGGTGATGAGAGTGCTAACTCTGTCTGAGGAGAACAAAAAACTATACAACTGATCCTCATCATGTGCTTCCTATGAACAAAAAATGTGACATTCAAAGCGCTGCCTCAGTGCTCAGACACACACTTTGGCATATAAACTGACACACACACACACACACATATATTATACTGTTTAACACACAAACAACCTTCCAATCATGATAACACAACCACACTCTCGCTCACACAATTGCAGGAGAGAAATCAAGATAACATTTCCAGATATATTTATACTTATATTAATACATTTATAAAAATAAGACAAATGTTAATTTACAGTCACCTCTTCATCTTCGCTTGATGTACAGACACATTCAGGTCTCTGCTGCTCTGTCTGTCCGTTCGTCCATACAGTCCAGAGCAGGAGTTCATCTCAGATCTCAGGGCAGGGGTCTTACTCATTCACCTATCGTAGACCCCCACTGTAGAGTAGGGATTCAGAAATCTTTGTCAAAGTTCAGGGTCAGGGATAACAACCTCCTGTTAGCGTTAGCCTTAGCTTTAAAATTAGCGTTACCATTAGTCTTAGAGTTAGTCTTAGCTTTAGCATTAGCCATAGCCCTAATGTTCCCATTGACATTAGCCTTAGCATTAACGTTAGCCTCCAGGGGTTCGTCCCAGCGGTCATCCAGGCACTCCAGGGTGGATCCCAGCAGAGCGGCCAGCTCAGCACTCCCCTCCACCAGGTCCAGCAGCTCCTTGCTGTCTGGCTGGAAGCCCTCCAGCTCGTCTGGGCAGGAGAAGAGCTGGGAGAGGGAGGCCTGGCGGTAAAACTCTGCCTCGGCCATCGTCACCACCTTCATGTGGGGGAAGGAGGAGCGGAAGGAACGGGCCGACATCCGCAGCTTACGGAGAACATCTGAGAGGAGCAGCCAGTTCCTGGACCTGGGGGGTGGGGGGAGGATTCGGGACCGCAAGGATTTACACACAAGAGGTGAACAAATGGTCTTGGTTTACAATCTGTCACTTTCATCTCACTCTCTCATTCTGTACTCTTTCCCTCTTTCACTGCTTCTATCCAATCATATTGATTTCTGTGTGTGTGTGTGTGTGTGTGTGTGTGTGTGTGTGTGTGTGTGTGTGTATACACTCACCCCTGCGACAAGGACACCTGGATGTTGTAGCAGGGTAGGAGGGGTTGGTTGGAGAACTCAAACTCAAAGAGCTCCCTCCTGTCCCCGTCATCTTCCTCTGGCCCTGGGGGATCCGCCAGCATGTTACACACACTGCCCTCCTCTAAGGACTCTGAGAAAAGGAGAAAGGGATACACAGTCAGAATAACACAAGTCCACTGCCCTCTTCTAATGACTCAAAGTATTCACAGCCCTGGACTTTTCCACGTTGTTGTGTTCCAGCATGATATGCTGTGTCAGTGGCATACACACAATGCCCCATCATGCCACAGTGGAATTAGGTTTTAGAATGTTATACAAATTAATTTAAAAATGAAAAGCTGAAATGTCTTGGGTCAATAAGTATTCAACCCCTTTGTTATGTCAAGACTAAATACAGTCAGGAGTAAATAAGTCAAAACACCAGTCTCAACGGCGAAGAGGCGACTCTGGGATGTTGGCTTTCTAGGCAGAGTTGCAAAGAAAAAGCCATATCTCAGGCTGGACAATAAAAAGAAAAGATTAAGATGGGTAAAATAACACAGACACTGGACAGAAGAACTCTGCCTAGAAGGCCAGCATCCCGGAGTCGCCTCTTCACTGTTGACGTTGAGACTGGTATATTTTTGTTTATACCTAAAGGGGTCCTAAAATTCAAAATCAGAAAGCTAAATGATCCTTGGTATGACCATCTTAAAACAATTCCAAATAGCTTAGTAGAACTACCCCCAGTCAAACGTTTAGACACACCTACTCATTCAATTTTATTTGGACTATGTTCTACATTGTAGAATAATAGTGAAGACATCAAAACTATGAAATAACACATATGGAATCACGTAGTAACCAAAAAGTGTTAAACAAATCAAAATATATTTTATATTCTTCAAAGTAGCCATCCTTTGCCTTGATGATTGCTTTGCACAGTCTTGGCATTCTCTCAACCAGCTTCATGAGGTAGTCACCTGGAATGCATTTCAATTAACAGGTGTGCCTTGTTAAAGTGAAATTTGTGGAATTTCTTTCCTTCTTAATGTGTTTGAGCCAATCAGTTGTGTTGTGACAAGGTAGGAGTGGTATACAGAAGATAGCCCTATTTGGTAAAAGACCAAGTCCATATTATGCTCAAATAAGCAAAGAGAAACGATAGTCCATCATGACTAAGACATGAAGGTCATTCACTCTGGAAAATGTCAAGAACTTTGAAAGTTTCTTCAAGTGCATTTGCAAAAACCATCAAGTGCTATGATGAAACTGGCTCTCATGAGTTACCTCTGCTGCAGAGGATAAATTCATTAGAGTTAACTGCACCTCAGATTGCAGCCCAAATAAATGCTTCAGAGTTCAAGTATAAGACACATCTCAATGTCAACTGTTCAGAAGAAACTGCGTGAATCAGGCCTTCATTGTCAAATTGCTGCAAAGAAACCACTACTAAAGGACACCATTAATAAGAAGAGACTTGCTTGGGCCAAGAAACACGAACAATGGATATTGTGTCACGGCCCCTCTGCAATGCAGGGGCAATTCCTCCTGCAGGAAAAGGAGGGTCGTTAGTGATTGGAGCCACCTGGGCTCAGGGTATTTAAACTGCTTCACTCTCGTCTCTCTGCTCCTCCAGGTATGATCCTGTTTTGTTTGTTCCTTTGTAGTTTTCACTCAGTCATATTCACACACACAGATTCATGCATCCCTGCACTTTACATTATGATACTTTCTCACCTCATTCCTTTTTCTTTGTTTAAAGTTAATAGTTTGGTTTATAATAAAGAACCTTTTTGATTGGCCTACACCTGTTGTTCGTGTCCCCTCATTTTTGCCACCGGCTATGAGCCGGCCTGTGACAAGTGAGGGCTCGTCCCTAAGTTAAAGTTCATTGTACTTTAGTCTTACTTTAGTATTTTAGTTTACTTTAACATTTTGTCATAGTTGAATAAGGTTTTGTCTATATTGTCTTTGTCTTATTATTGATACGTTTGTCTTTGTAATTTGAACGTGGGTAGAGCATCCCTTTCCCTTTTCTGGGGGGGGGGGGGGGGGGGGGGGGGCAGTGAACATGGGTAGTTAGTTAGTTGTTTTTGGAGGATAGTGGGGTGTGGCTCCTGTCCTTGAACCCAGACTGACAGCAGGTGAGTTGTGTTGTTTTGGAGCATTTGTAATAGTTGTAATAAATGTATTTCATTCTGAGTAGTTTTGTTCAAGCTCCTTCAGAGGTAGCCTTAGAGTTGTGTACTAAGGAGCAGTTCATTTACATTTCTGAACATCAGATTGTTACTCATTTTTTTTAAACTTAAAACTAGATTAGAGCAGGGTCTTAGGGAAATGTTTTTTTTGGGGGGGGGTCAGTTTTGAGCCGCAGAAGGAGCTGTTGCAAATGCAGTTAGAGAGTGCGATTGAGAAATGCTAATAGACCAGAAGGACTACCACAGTTTGACGTTTCACAGAATCTTTGTTTGTTGCCTAAATTTGAGTCAGATCCAGACACATACTTTGCTTTATTTGAGCGTATTGCGGAATCTAGAGCTTGGTCAGATTTGGACATGACTGTTGTTGCAATGTGTACTTACAGGTAAAGCACGTGAGGCTTTTGCAGCACTGAGTGTAGCTGACAGTAAAGTTTTTGCTAAAGTTAAATCGGCAGTTCTGAAGGTCTACGAGCCAGAGGCATATCGTCAACGTTTTCGTTACAGGAAAAAGTTAGATTCACAAACCTATTCTGAGCTTGTTCGTGATTTGACTTCTGCATTTAATCATTGGTGTACAGCTTCTGAAGTTAGTACTTTTGAGGGTCTGTCTAATTTGATTGTGTTAGAACAGTTCAAAAATTCTGTGTCTGACCAAGTTGCTACATACATGAATGAATGTAAAGTTAAGTCTCCAAGTGATGCAGCAATCCTTGCAGATGAGTACCGGCTAACACATAAAAGCCATTTTGAGTCAAACAGTGACATGTACCATAAATAACTTTACTCCTAGGAATAGTAGGTCACCTTTTGGCACTTCTTTCCAAAGGCCTCAGCAGAAGTTTGGGTCTGGAGGACTTAAAGCACTGGTTAATGCTAATACCTGTCACTACTGTTTAGTTGAAGGACATTGGAAGAAAGATTGTCCTCTGCTTAAATCAAAAAAGTCAGGTCAGGTTAAACCTGTGATGGCAGCTCCTGTTACAGCCACGAGTTGAGTTTGATTCTCAGTCTTCCCACTGATTTGTCAGCCTTTATTTCAGATGGTGTCCCTGGTAGATGGCAACAAAAATGTTTCAATCAAGATCTAAAGAGACACTGGAGGTTTAGATTATTTTATTCTGGAATCTGTTTTGCCATTCTCTAAAGAGTCTGATACTGGCAGTTGTGTAATGGTATGGGTATGTGGTATGGGTTTAGTTCCATTCTCTTGTCATTTATATGAAGTTACCCTAAAATGTGGTCTGGTAGAGGGTGATGTAGATGTTGGGGTTAGACCCCAGTTGCCAGTAGAGGGAATCCACATGATTTTGGGGAATGACTTGGCAGGTAGTAAGGTGTGGGCAGATGCCAGTAGAGGGAGTCCACATGATTTTGGGGAATGACTTGGCAGGTAGTAAGGTGTGGGCAGATGGCAAACTAAACATCTGTAAGAAGCAACCTTCAGTGTCACCTGCAAGGGAATCTCCAGATCAAAACTATGTCTGAGGTATTTCCAGTTTGTGCGGTTACCCGCGCAGTCTCTCGTAAGGAGTTTGAGAGTAAGCCAGAAAGTCTTGAGTTGCCAGTCAAACTCCAGACAGAACAGTTGACTAGTTCTAGAGATTCATTGATGGCTGAGAAAAAGGCCAATACTACCTTGGCTGATCTGTTTGATAAAGTTGTTCCTGATTCAGTGGTGAGGAATAGTGCTCAGTGTTATTTACTTCTTGATGGGCTGTTGGTCAGGAAATGGGTTCCACACTATGATCAGGGTCTAGGAGAACAAGTCTTTCAAATAGTTGTACCTACTACTTTGCGAAATAAAGTGTTGCAAACTTCACATGGTGATGTGGCAGGTCATATGGGTGTTCGTAAAACTTATGATCGCATACTCCGTTATTTTTTTCTGGCCAAGTTTAAAGCGGGATGTAGCTCAGTTTATTAAAAATCGTCATACGCGTCAGCACACAGATAAGCCAAACCAGCCATAGGGCAACCTTTTGAGCATCTTATTATCGATTGTGTTGGGCCTTTACCAAGGTACAAGTCAGGTCATAGCTACTTATTAACTGTTATGTGTCAAGCAACTAGATATCCAGCAGCTTTTTCCTTGCGTACCATAACATTAAAATCAGTAGTTAAAACCTCTTGAAACTAGGGGGCACTATTTTCATTTTTGGAAAAATAACGTTCCCAAAGTAAACAGGCTATTTTTCATGACCAGATAATAAAATATGCATATAATTGACAGCTTAGGATAGAAAACACTCAAAAGTTTCCAAAACTGTAAAAATATTGTCTGTGAGTATAACAGAACTGATATTGCAGGCGAAAGCCTAGGAAAAATCCAATCAGGAAGTGACTCTTATTTAGAAACCTCTGCGTTCCTATTGAGCAGTGAAGGGGATATCAACAAGATTCCCTTTTCTATGGCTTCCCTAATGTCTAGTGTCACAAGTCAGTTTCAGGCGTTTATTTTGAACATTGCGTCAGTGGTCAGCTGGTGGCTCTCAGAGTGATATGTGCGTAATAGACAAATGCGGCCATTGTTTCTCTCTATCCTACTAAGAAGCCAACTGATCCGGTTGATATTATTGAATAGATATTTGAAAAACACCTTGAGGATTGATTATAAAAAACGTTTGCCATGTTTCTGTCTATGGATCTAATTTGGAATATTTTTCGGCGTTGTTGTGACCGCAATTTCCGGTAGATTTCTCAGCCAAACGTGAAGAACAAACGAGGCTGTGTCGGCTACAAAAATAATCTTTATGGAAAAAAGGAACATTTGCTATCTAACTGGGAGTCTCGTGAGTGAAAACATCCAAAGCTCATCAAAGGTAAACGATTTAATTTGATTGCTTTTCTGATTTTCGTGACCAAGCTGCCTGCTGCTAGCTAGGCATAATGCTATGCTAGCCTATCGATAAACTTACACAAATGCTTGTCTTGCTTTGGCTGTAAAGCATCATTTCAAAATCTGAGATGACAGGGTGATTAACAAAAGGCTAAGACTTTGGATTTTTTGAATATGTTGGGTTGAGGGTGGGACCCTCATTTTAAGGAGGGGGGTGTCACGGGCGGTTCTTCCTGCAGGCAGAGGGTCGTTAGTGATTGGAGCCACCTGGGCTCAGGGTATTTAAACTGCTTCACTAACCACTCTCGTCTCTCTGCTCCTCCAGGTATGATCCTGTTTTGTTTGTTCCTTTGTAGTTTTCACTCAGTCATATTCACACACACAGATTCACACATCCCTGCACTTTACATTATGATACTTTCACCACTCATTAACTTTAAACAAAGAAAAAGGAATAAAGAAACTTTTTGATTGGCCGATACCGGTTGTTTGTGTCCCATCATTTTTGCCACAGGCTATGAGCCGGCCTGTGACAATATGAAATCTGTGCTTTGGTCTGATGAGTCCAAATTTGAGGTTTTTGGTTCCAACAACCGTCTTTGTGAGATGCAGAAAGGATGATATCTGCATGTGTGGTTCCAACCGTGAGATTTATTTATAATTCAAGGCGCACTTAACCAGCATGGCTACCACAGCATTCTGCAGCGAAATGGCATCCCATCTGGTTTGCGCTTAGTGAGACAATCATTTGTTTTTCAACAGGACAATGACCCAAAACACACCTCCAGCTGTGTAAGGGCTATTTGACCAAGAAGGAGAGTGATTGAGTGCTGCATCAGCTGACCTGGCCTCCACAATCACCCGACCTTAACCCAATTGAGATGGTTTGGACCACAGAGTGAAGGCAAAGCAGCCACCAAGTGCTCAGCATATGTGGGGACTGCTGGAAAACGACGACGCCATAGAAGGGGCAGACGGTCAGGCTCCATAGACGGGCACATCGCCCACCGCTCCTGAGTATCCTACTAGCCAATGTCCAGTCTCTTGACAACAAGGTAGACGAAATCTGATGAAGGGTTGCCTTCCAGAGAGACATCAGAGATTAACATTCTCTGTTGAAAGGAAACATGGCTCACTCGGGATAGTCACCTGGTTTCTTCACGCATCGCCCCAACAGAAACAAACATCTCTCTGGTAAAGAAGGGTGGGGGTGTGATCATAACATACAGGAACTCAAGTCCTTTTGGTCACCTGATCTAGAAATCCTTACAATCAAATGACAACCGCATTATCTTCCAAGAGAATTCTCTTAATTATAATTAGTCATGTACACCCCCCCAACATAATTTGACTATGTAAACTGGAAACCACATATCCTGAGGGTGCATTTATTGTAGCTGGGGATTTTAACAAGGCTAATATGAAAACAAGGCTCCCTAAATTTTATCAGCATATCGAATGCGCGACCCGGGCTGGCAGCATTCTGGATCATTGTTAATCTAACTAATCTTACCCTCCTTTTGGCAAATCTGACCACAACTCCATTTTGTTGCTCCTAGCCTATAGACGGGAACCGCCCAGGTCTGTTCAATGCTGGTCCGACCAATCTGATTCCACCCTTCAAGATTGCTTCGATCACGTGGACTGGGATATGTTTTCCCGGATAGCGTCGAACGATATTAATGAATACGTTGATTTGGTCAGCGAGTTTATTGGTGGTGATGTGACAATTAAAACCTTCCCCAACCAGAAGCCGTGGATTGATGGCAGCATTCGAGCAAAACTGAAAGCGCACACCACTGCTTTTATTTAGGGCAAGGTGACCGGAAACATGACCAAATACAAACAGTGTAGCTATTCCCTCCGCAAGGCAATCAAACAAGCTAAGCGTCAGTATAGAGAGTCGCAATTCAACGGCTCAGACACGAGACGTATGTGGCAGGGTCTACAAAAGAAAAACCAGCCCCGTCGCAGATCACGATGCCATCAGGATGTCTTGTTCCCAGACAGACTAAACAACTTTTTTGATTGCTTTGACGACAATACAGTGCCACCGACACCACTACCAAATCATGCAGGCTCTCCTTCATTGCAGCCGACGTGAGAAAAACATTTAAATGTGTCAACCCTCGCAAGGCTGCAGGCCCAGACGGCATCCCCAGCCGCGTCCTCAGAGCATGTGCAGACCAGCTGGGTAGTGTGTTTACAAACATATTCAATCAATCCCTAACCCAATCTGCTGTTCCCGCATGCTTCAAGAGGGCCACCATTGTTCCTGTTCCCAAGAAAGCTAAGGTAACTGAGCTAAACGACCATCGCCCAGTAGCACTCACTTCTGTCATCATGAAGTGCTTTGAGAGACTAGTCAAGGATCATATCACCTCCACCTTACCGGCCACCCTAGACCCACTTCAGTTTGCTTACCGCCCCAATAGGTCCACAGACGAAGGAATCACACTGCACACTGCCCTATCCCATATGTAAGAATGCTGTTCATCGACTACAGCTCAGCATTTAACACCATACTACCCTCCAAACTTGTCATTAAGCTCGAGACCCTGGGTCTCGACCCCGCACTGTGCAACTAGGTCCTGGACTTCCTGACGGGCCACCCCCAGGTGGTGAGGGTAGGTAACATCTCCACCCCCCTGATCCTCAACACTGGGTCCCACAAGGGTGAGTTCTCAGCCCTCTCCTGTACTCCCTGTTCACCCACGAATGCGTGGCCATGCACGCCTCCAACTCTACCATCAAGTTTGCAGACGACACTACAGTGGTAGGCATGATTACCAACAACGACGAGACGGCCTACAGGGATAAGGTAAGGGCCCTCGGAGTGTAGTGTCAGGAAAATAATCTCACACTCAACGTCAACAAAACAAAGGAGATGATAGTAGACTTCAGGAAACAGCAGAGGGAGCAGCCCACTATCTACATCGACAGGAGGTTGAAGACATTTGACTTGTAACCAAAAACACTTACAAAACTTTTACAGATGCACAATCACAGGAAGGCCAAAAAGATCATCAAGGACAACAACCACCCGAGCCACTGTCTGTTCACCCCGCTATAATCCAGAAGGCGAGGTCAGTACAGGTACATCAAAGCTGGGACCGAGAGACTGAAAAACAGCTTCTATCTCAAGGCCATCAGACATCACTAACATTGAGTGGCTGCTGCCAACATACGGACTCAAATCTCTAGCCACTTTAATAATTCAAAATTGGGTGTAATAAATGTATCACTAGTCACTTTATATGTTTACATACCCTACATTACTCATCTCATATGTATATACTGTACTCTATACCATCTACTGCATCTTGCCTATGCTGAACGGCCATCGCTCATCAATATATTGATATGTACATATTCTTATTAATTACTTTACACTTGTGTATAAGGTTGTTGTTGTTAGATATTACTGCATGGTCGGAACTAGAAGCACAAGCATTTCGCTACACTCGCATTAACATCTGCTAACCATGTGTATGTGACCAATAAAATTTGATTTGAAAAGCATTCCAGGTGTTGCTGGTTGAGAGAATGCCAAGAGTGTGCAAAGCTGTTATCAAGGCAAGTGGTGCCTACTTTGAAGAACCTAAAATATATTTTGGATTTGTTCAATACTTTTACTGTTCTACAATGTAGAAAAAGAAAAACCCTTGAATGAATAGGTGTGTCCAAAAATTTGACTGGTAATGTATGTAAATGAGATTTGTAAAAACATGTTTTCACTTCGTCATTGTATTTTAGATGGGTGAGAAAAAAAATCTATTTAATCAATTTTGAATTCAGGCGGTAACAACAAAATGTGGATTAAGTCAAGGGTTCTGAATATTTTCTAAAGGCAGTGTACACAGTTATATTACACAATGGGACTCTCACACACACAAATAGAAATAGAGCTAAACTCACCACACACAGCACTGCCATAGAATTCCCAGTGGATCTCTGGGTCGTCAGAGTGGCCCTGCAGGTCAGCAAAATAATCTATGGGGAGAAGAGAGAGAGAGAAAATGAAAGTACGCGAGAGAGCAAGAAAGTGAGAGGAAAGAGAGAGGGAGAGAGACGAGCAAGGTTAGATGAGGGGCCTGCCACAGCTTTGGTAGAGAGGGGGCTGTCTATACTGCATCATAGCTGGCTGGATACTTGAAGTGGGGGGAGAGGAGGGGAGAGAGACGGGCTTTCTATACTGCATCATAGCTGGCTGGATACTTGAAGTGAGGGGAGAGAGAGGGGCTGTCTATACTGCATCATTGCTGGCTTGGTTCATGCTGAGGCTAGAGGAATATGCTAAAAATGAAATTGGAACCACACTCTCTACTTCCTTCCCTCTCTCTCTCTCTATGACACACACACACACGGTACTAGGCGCACACACAAACCAAGTACACACAAACCCAGAGAGCCAGTAAGAGCTGGGCTGAGTGCCAGTACTGAGGCGTTGGGTGTCTGGCGTGTGTTTGGAGGGATTAACGACCTCCAGATGAGTGGGACCAGGTGGAGGGAGGAGTACACACACAATCTCTGTCGCTCGCTCTATCTTTCCGTCTAAACCCTTCTCCAGCTCTCCCTCCCTTCCTCCCTCTCTACCTACGCCTCTCCTCTCTCAAGGCCTGCTGTCTATCTGAGGTAATTGGGTTTTACTTGTTCGGATAGAAAGAGATGGACGCCACCGGCTATGTGAGGGGGTGTGTGTGGTTCCTTTTCATTCTCCATGTGTATGTAGCAGAGATCCCATTTGTCTCACACACACACACTTTCTATTTTCTAGAGTGAGCGTGTTCTGAGAAGCCCATTTCTGCACATACACTAAGCAAACAGATGGGCCGTTGCTAAGTAACCAGACAGATGAGCGAGCACGCATCCCAACCGACTGAATCGCCTCACACAGGTGGTCTGGGGAAAGGAAAGGGGCGGAAGAAGGGACTGTTTTCAGTATGTGTGTGTTTGAGAGAGAACGCTTTTTAAAAGCAGACCAAGGGAGAAGCACAGTGGGACACAGTGAGGGGTAGAGCAGCAGTATAGTAGTGAGTGACTGACCAGTGAGGGGTAGAGCAGCAGTATAGTAGTGAGTGACTGACCGGTGAGGGGTAGAGCAGCAGTATAGTAGTGAGTGACTGACCGGTGAGGGGTAGAGCAGCAGTATAGTAGTGAGTGACTGACCGGTGAGGGGTAGAGCAGCAGTATAGTAGTGAGTGACTGACCAGTGAGGGGTAGAGCAGCAGTATAGTCATGAGTGACTGACCAGTGAGGGGTAGAGCAGCAGTATAGTAGTGAGTGACTGACCAGTGAGAGGTAGAGCAGCAGTATAGTAGTGAGTGACTGACCAGTGAGGGGTAGAGCAGCAGTATAGTAGTGAGTGACTGACCAGTGAGGGGTAGAGCAGCAGTATAGTAGTGAGTGACTGACCAGTGAGGGGTAGAGCAGCAGTATAGTAGTGAGTGACTGACCAGTGAGGGGTAGAGCAGCAGTATAGTAGTGAGTGACTGACCAGTGAGGGGTAGAGCAGCAGTATAGTAGTGAGTGACTGACCGGTGAGGGGTAGAGCAGCAGTATAGTAGTGAGTGACTGACCGGTGAGGGGTAGAGCAGCAGTATAGTAGTGAGTGACTGACCGGTGAGGGGTAGAGCAGCAGTATAGTAGTGAGTGACTGACCGGTGAGGGGTAGAGCAGCAGTATAGTAGTGAGTGACTGACCAGTGAGGGGTAGAGAAGCAGTATAGTAGTGAGTGACTGACCAGTGAGAGGTAGAGAAGCAGTATAGTAGTGAGTGACTGACCAGTGAGGGGTAGAGCAGCAGTATAGTAGTGAGTGACTGACCAGTGAGAGGTAGAGCAGCAGTATAGTAGTGAGTGACCTGACCAGTGAGGGGTAGAGCAGCAGTATAGTAGTGAGTGACTGACCAGTGAGGGGTAGAGCAGCAGTATAGTAGTGAGTGACTGACCGGTGAGGGTTAGAGCAGCAGTATAGTAGTGAGTGACTGACCGGTGAGGGTTAGAGCAGCAGTATAGTAGTGAGTGACTGACCGGTGAGGGGTAGAGCAGCAGTATAGTAGTGAGTGACTGACCAGTGAGGGGTAGAGCAGCAGTATAGTAGTGAGTGACTGACCAGTGAGGGGTAGAGCAGCAGTATAGTAGTGAGTGACTGACCAGTGAGGGGTAGAGCAGCAGTATAGTAGTGAGTGACTGACCAGTGAGGGGTAGAGCAGCAGTATAGTAGTGAGTGACTGACCAGTGAGGGGTAGAGCAGCAGTATAGTAGTGAGTGACCTGACCCGTGAGGGGTAGAGCAGCAGTATAGTAGTGAGTGACTGACCAGTGAGGGGTAGAGCAGCAGTATAGTAGTGAGTGACTGACCAGTGAGGGGTAGAGCAGCAGTATAGTAGTGAGTGACTGACCAGTGAGGGGTAGAGCAGCAGTATAGTAGTGAGTGACTGACCAGTGAGGGGTAGAGCAGCAGTATAGTAGTGAGTGACTGACCAGTGAGGGGTAGAGCAGCAGTATAGTAGTGAGTGACTGACCAGTGAGGAATCGCTCCATGCTGTTGCTGTGGGTCATCTTGAGCAGACCGCGGCCAGAGTAGGTGGACAGGGTAGGGTCAGCCCCGTAGGACAGCAACACCCGCACTACATCCAGATGGTCATTTTCCACCGCGTCATGCAGAGGCCTGGACACACACACACACACACATTAATGTAATAGGAAAAACTGTGTGTGTGCGTGTGGGTATACTGCATCTGAGTATGTGTGTGTGTGTGTGTATACTGCATTGTGTGTGTGTATACTGCATTGTGTGTGTATACTGCATTGTGTGTGTATACTGCATTGTGTGTGTGTATACTGCATTGTGTGTGTGTGTGTATACTGCATTGTGTGTGTGTGTGTGTGTATACTGCATTGTGTGTGTGTGTGTGTGTATACTGCATTGTGTGTGTGTGTGTGTGTATACTGCATTGTGTGTGTGTGTATACTGCATTGTGTGTGTGTGTATACTGCATTGTGTGTGTGTGTATACTGCATTGTGTGTGTGTGTACTGCATTGTGTGTGTGTGTACTGCATTGTGTGTGTACTGCATTGTGTGTGTGTGTATACTGCATTGTGTGTGTGTATACTGCATTGTGTGTGTGTGTATACTGCATTGTGTGTGTACTGCATTGTGTGTGTGTGTATACTGCATTGTGTGTGTATACTGCATTGTGTGTGTGTGTGTATACCGCATTGTGTGTGTGTATACCGCATTGTGTGTGTGTGTGTGTGTGTGTGTGTGTGTGTGTGTGTGTGTGTGTGTACCGCATTGTGTGTGTGTGTGTGTGTGTACCGCATTGTGTGTGTGTGTGTGTGTGTACCGCATTGTGTGTGTGTGTGTACCGCATTGTGTGTGTGTGTGTGTGTGTACCGCATTGTGTGTGTGTGTGTGTGTGTACCGCATTGTGTGTGTGTGTGTGTACCGCATTGTGTGTGTGTGTGTACCGCATTGTGTGTGTGTGTGTACCGCATTGTGTGTGTGTGTACCGCATTGTGTGTGTGTGTGTGTGTGTGTGTGTGTGTGTACCGCATTGTGTGTGTGTGTGTGTGTACCGCATTGTTTGTGTGTGTGTGTGTGTGTACCGCATTGTTTGTGTGTGTGTGTGTGTGTGTGTGTGTACCGCATTGTGTGTGTGTGTGTGTACCGCATTGTGTGTGTGTGTGTGTGTGTACCGCATTGTGTGTGTGTGTGTGTGTACCGCATTGTGTGTGTGTGTGTGTGTACCGCATTGTGTGTGTGTGTGTGTGTGTGTGTGTGTGTACCGCATTGTGTGTGTGTGTGTGTGTGTGTGTGTGTACCGCATTGTGTGTGTGTGTGTGTGTGTGTGTGTGTACCGCATTGTGTGTGTGTGTGTGTGTGTGTGTGTACCGCATTGTGTGTGTGTGTGTGTGTGTGTGTGTACCGCATTGTGTGTGTGTGTGTGTGTGTGTACCGCATTGTGTGTGTGTGTGTGTGTGTGTGTGTGTGTGTACCGCATTGTGTGTGTGTGTGTGTGTGTGTGTGTGTGTACCGCATTGTGTGTGTGTGTGTGTGTGTGTGTGTGTACACCGCATTGTGTGTGTGTGTGTGTGTACCGCATTGTGTGTGTGTGTGTGTGTACCGCATTGTGTGTGTGTGTGTGTACCGCATTGTGTGTGTGTGTGTACCGCATTGTGTGTGTGTGTGTGTGTACCGCATTGTTTGTGTGTGTGTGTGTGTGTGTACCGCATTGTGTGTGTGTGTGTGTACCGCATTGTGTGTGTGTGTGTGTGTGTGTACCGCATTGTGTGTGTGTGTGTGTACCGCATTGTGTGTGTGTGTGTGTGTGTGTGTACCGCATTGTGTGTGTGTGTGTGTACCGCATTGTGTGTGTGTGTGTGTGTACCGCATTGTGTGTGTGTGTGTGTGTACCGCATTGTGTGTGTGTGTGTGTGTACCGCATTGTGTGTGTGTGTGTGTGTGTGTACCGCATTGTGTGTGTGTGTGTGTGTGTACCGCATTGTGTGTGTGTGTGTGTGTGTGTGTGTACCGCATTGTGTGTGTGTGTGTGTGTGTACCGCATTGTGTGTGTGTGTGTGTGTACCGCATTGTGTGTGTGTGTGGTACCGCATTGTGTGTGTGTGTGTACCGCATTGTGTGTGTGTGTGTACCGCATTGTGTGTGTGTGTGTACCGCATTGTGTGTGTGTGTGTACCGCATTGTGTGTGTGTGTGTGTGTGTGTGTGTGTGTGTGTGTGTACCGCATTGTGTGTGTGTGTGTGTGTGTGTGTACCGCATTGTGTGTGTGTGTGTACCGCATTGTGTGTGTGTGTGTGTGTGTGTGTGTGTGTACCGCATTGTGTGTGTGTGTGTGTGTGTGTGTACCGCATTGTGTGTGTGTGTGTGTGTGTGTGTACCGCATTGTGTGTGTGTGTGTGTGTGTACCGCATTGTGTGTGTGTGTGTGTGTACCGCACTGTGTGTGTGTGTGTACCGCATTGTGTGTGTGTGTGTGTGTACCGCATTGTGTGTGTGTGTGTGTACCGCATTGTGTGTGTGTGTGTGTGTACCGCATTGTGTGTGTGTGTGTGTGTATACTGCATTGTGTGTGTGTATACCGCATTGTGTGTGTGTATACCGCATTGTGTGTGTGTATACCGCATTGTGTGTGTGTATACCGCATTGTGTGTGTGTATACCGCATTGTGTGTGTGTGTGTGTGTGTGCATACTGCATTGTGTGTGTATACTGCATTGTGTTTGTGTATACTGCATTGTGTGTGTGTACCTGGTGCCGTCCTGTGCGCTGCAGTTGATGTCGGCCCCGTGCTCCAGCAGGTGTATGACTATAGAAAGCCAGCCATGGGCGCAGGCCTCGTGGAGGGCACAGTAGCCTGCATGGTCCCTGTGGTTCACCTCACACACACGGTTCTCCACGCAGTACTGCACCACCTCCTGCAGGGGACAGAGGGAGGGAGGCACAGATGAGTGTGTTCACACACACACACCCACCCACAAACAAGTATCCAAAACTAGAGCTGGTCTAACTATGTTGGTCGGTGTGTCCGTCTCTAACTCTTTTATGCTAAAATGTTTATTCTATACGGAGACATTTACCTTATGTTCCTATTTTTATCTGTCAGAATTTCTTGTTGTGGAGAAGGAACGGACGGTGTATACCATGTGTATCCTGCATGCGTAATTCTGCCTGCATCATTCTGCCTGCCTGCCTACATGCGTCATTCTGGCTACATGCGTAATTCTGCCTGCCTGCCTGCGTCATTCTGCCTACGTGCGTCGCTCTGGCTGCCTGCGCGTGTCCGCGTGCTTCCGCCAGCCAGCCAGCCAGCCAGCCAGCCAGCCAGCCAGCCAGCCAGCCAGCCAGCCAGCCAGCCAGCCAGCCAGCCAGCCAGCCAGCCAGCCAGCCAGCGCGTCTCCGCGCGCCAGCCCAGCCTGCACGCCAGCCAGCCTGCGCGTCCGCCAGCCAACCAACCAGCATGCGCGCGTCCGCCAGCCAGCATGCGCGCGTCCGCCAGCCAGCATGCGCGCGTCCGCCAGCCAGCCAGCCAGCATGCGCGCGTCCGCCAGCCAGCCAGCCAGCATGCGTGCGCGCGTCCGCCAGCCAGCCAGCCAGCATGCGTGCGCGCGTCCGCCAGCCAGCGCGTCCGCCAGCCAGCCAGCATGCGCGCGTCCGCCAGCCAGCCAGCCAGCCAGCATGCGCGCGTCCTCCAGCCAGCCAGCCAGCATGCGCGCGTCCGCCAGCCAGCCAGCCAGCATGCGCGCGTCCGCCAGCCAGCCAGCCAGCATGCGCGCGTCCGCCAGCCAGCCAGCCAGCATGCGCGCGCGCGTGCGTTCGCCAGCCAGCGCGCGTCCGTCCGCCCGCCAGCATGCGCGCGTCCGTCCGCCAGCCAGCCAGCATGCGCGCGTCCGCCAGCCAGCCAGCCAGCCAGCCAGCATGCGCGCGTCCGCCAGCCAGCCAGCATGCGCGCGTCCGCCAGCCAGCCAGCATGCGCGCGTCCGCCAGCCAGCCAGCATGCGCGCGTCCGCCAGCCAGCCAGCATGCGCACGCCAGCCAGCCAGCCAGCCCGCCTGGGCCTGTGTACTGAGTCTGTCTGCCTGCGTCAGTCTGCCTACCCAGAATCACAACACACAGATAATGTGGATTCTTTTTGACGGCACTGTTTCTTGTTTTACACCCCGAATTCAAAATTGATTATCACACAATACCCCATAATGACAAGTGAAAACATGTTTGTATACATTTTTGCAAATGTATTGAAAATGAAATACAGAAATATCTCATTTACATAAGTATTCACAGACCCAAGTCCATACATGTTCAAATCACCTTCTGTAGCAATTACAGCAATCAGTCTTCCTGGGTAAGTTTAAGAGCTTTGCACACCTGGATTGTACAATATTTGCACATTATTTTGTTTTATTCTTCAAACTGTCAATTTGGTTATTGATCACTGCTACACGGCCATTTTCATGTCTGACTATAGATCTCAAGACGATTTCTGTTGAAACTGTAACTAGGCCACTCAGGAACATTCAATGTCATCTTGGTAAACAACTCCAGGGTATATACATTTGGTCTTGTGTTTCAGGTTATTATCCTGCTGAAAGGTGAATTCATCTCCCAGTGTCTGTTGGAAAGCAGACACAGGTTTTCCACTAGGATTTTGCCTGTGCTTCACTCTATACTGTTTCTTTTTATCCTAAAAACCTCCATAGTCCTTGTCAATGACAAGTATACCCATAACATGATGCAGCCACCACCATGCTTGAAAATAATTATATGAAGAGTGGTACTCAGTGATGTGTTGGATTTGCCCCAAACATAACACTTTGTATTCAGAACAAAGTTAATTTCTTTGCCACATTTTTTGCAGTTTTACTTTAGTGCCTTATTGCAAACAGGATACATGATTTGGAATATTTGTATTCTGTACAGGGTACCTTCTTTTCACTCTGTCAATTAGATTAGTATTGTGGAGTAACTAAAATGTTGTTGATCCATCTTCAGTTTCCTCTTATCACAGCCAATAAACTGTTTTAAAGTCACCATTGCCCTCATTGAAATCCCTGTGCAGTTTCCTTCCTCTCCGGAAACTGAGAGGTCTTTGTAGTGACTGGGTGTATTGATACACCATCCAAAGTGTAGTTAATAACTTCACCATGATCAAAGGGATATTCAGTGTCAGCTTTTTTTTTTCTACCAATTGGTGCCCTTCTCTGCGAGCCATTGGAAAACCTCCCTGGTCTTTGTGGTTGAATCAGTTTGAAATTCACTGCTTGACTGAGGGACGTTACAAATAATTGTGTGTGTGGGGTACAGAGATGAGGTAGTCATTCAACAATAATGTTGAACACTATTATTAGTCCATGCAATTTATGAGACTTGTTATTACTCCTGAACTTATTTAGGCTTGCCATAAGGTTGAAAACTTGACTCAAGACACTTCAGCTTCTCATTTTAAATGAATTTGTAAAAATGTCGATTTCCACTTTGACATTATGGGGTTTTCTGTGTAGGCCAGTGAGAACATGCCCTGCTGTAACAAAATGTGGGAAAAGCCTAGGGGTGTGAATACTTTCTGAAGGCTCTATAGATCAGAGTGGAACAAAGCTTTGGAACCATTTATATGGTTATGACAATGAGAGATGGAACACAGAAAGGTCTGGATTCCATTTAGTGTTCATCCCCTCTGGTTACTAACCAACCTGATAGAGCTGACATGATGCTTTAAATAAAACCTCACTAGCGCTGTGTGGGAACTCTGGAGCAGAATGATTGCACAGTTTGGTTCCGGTAGTGTGGGTCTATACCATGGTATTCATTCTAAGAGAGAGAATTGGCACACGCACACACACAAAGTCCTTAACAGCCCTCCACTGAGAGAGAAGTGGCTCATCTAAACCTAGGCTGAGGTTCCAAGCGTCCATTTCTATGCTAATTCTGGACCGCTGTCTACTCCAAGAGATTACACACTTTCTCCCTGAGAGCAGGAGGAGAGAACTGAAGACAAAGGGGAAGACTGGAGATGAGGAGAAAAACAGAAGAAAGAGGGGAAAAGGAGGAGGGTGACAGAGAAAAAGGACAGAGAGAAAGCAGGATACAGGAGCTAAGTCAACCAACTCCTAGCTCTGCCAACTGGAGAGGGACTCCAGAGTCTACCTAAGGTCCAAGACTCCGCTTGCTGTGCGCACCTATGTGTGGGGTGTGTGGTGGAAGCGTAACGTAACGTTAAACCTCCTTGTTTAATATCACTGTGAGACAGAGGAGCACACCACGAGAACACCGGCTCACACACACTGCTCCACAGTAAAATGAGACGCTCCTCCTCCCTCCTCTCCCTCTCTAGAACGCTCCCTGCACTCAACTGCAATCAATGCATCACTCAGACACGTTACAAGCATCTATACAAGAATCATCACGCCACACATCACAACAGCGCTGTATGTACGCGTGCCCGGGCCAGAGAGTGATCCATGGATCGAGTGGACGGGAGCGGCAGGGACATCTAAGCACTGATAAACACAGACAGGAGGAAAGCTATGCATCACACGCAAACAGAAATAGCAATACACTTCTGGCTATAAGTCAGTGGTGAAGAGCTGAGCAGCATGTAGGTAGAAGCCATGTGTAACATGAGGCTGAGCAGCATGTAGGTAGAAGCCATGTGTAACATGAGGCTGAGCCCATGTGCCAGAGAGAGAGATGAAGACATCCACCCAGTCTCTGCTCATTACCATTTAAAACGCTGAAAGCGAGGGAGGGAGAGAAATAAAAAGCGGGGGAGGAAGAGAGACTTTCATATGCAGCGGCATGAGGACAAAACTAAACCAACATGAAATATGCAGAACACCGGGTGTCACGGTGTGTGTATGCGCGTGTTGGTGTTAATACCAGAATGTTCAATACCATTACGATACCAAAACCACATCAACAAAAGGCATATTCACCAAAGTCCCAGAATGGCACTTGAGCCAGACAGATCTTGAATTCAATATAATTTATTTGAATGGTTCATCTATTGATAACCTGGGTAAATCAAGATGCAGGGTTCTAAAGTGCAAACTAAATATTTATCTGTGCGTGTTGTATTTTGCGCGACCAGGAGTTGTATTTTGGGAGCACTGCGCGACCAGGAGTTGTATTTTGGGAGCACTGCGCGACCAGGAGTTGTATTTTGGGAGCACTGCGCGACCAGGAGTTGTATTTTGGGAGCACTGCGCGACCAGGAGTTGTATTTTGGGAGCACTGCGCGACCAGGAGTTGTATTTTGGGAGCACTGCGCGACCAGGAGTTGTATTTTGGGAGCACTGCGCGACCAGGAGTTGTATTTTGGGAGCACTGCGCGACCAGGAGTTGTATTTTGGGAGCACTGCGCGACTTACCAGATAATAATTGTTGTAATAATAAGGCTTCGCTGGACTGAAAAAGCGATAGCAGATTTGATAGCGTCATCGTTGCACGATTACTACAGGTCCAAAGGTCAAAAGATCTGACCCATATTACCGGCACAACATTTATCTTCCTGGATCGCGGGGATCACATTTTACATTCACAAACCATGTTGTGGGCAGTTCTAAAACTACTCGGGCGTCATTAACCATTTGTTTACACTTTGTTCAGTCAAGTTACCTCATTGGCTAGCCAACAACCTGGTAACTTTAACAGTATATCCAGACGTGGGGGCAGGAAGGGAAAAGAAAGGAAAAGGCATAGCTTCTTCAGGTGATCAATGATCATAGCAATGATTGAATGACAGATTTGTATGTCCTCATCACAAACCTGACATTCTTAAACAGTGTACAGTTGTCTATGTTATGCATCTCAGTAGGAAACAGTAGAAACCTAATATTTCACAACTCTTTTTCATTTCAATGACAGGTATTTGTATCAATATTTTAGTTATATTAAACTAATTAATTTACAGAGTTACATATTAGTTTCTAGGGAACATGTGCTTCAGAAGAACCTAGAAGCATATAGGCCGTATCTAGAATGCATATCATTCAAAATAAAAAATGAATGTTTTGAACATTCTGGTGCTCCTAAAATTTTCTAGTTGGGCGCACCAGTGCTACCAAGGAATGTTTCTAATGTAGAGCTCTGAGCCTAGACCAATTCCCAATACAGGTGAATGCATCTTCAATGGCAGTGTGTGCATGCACTGAGTGTGTTTCAACTGATGTCATGGGGCTACAGATGATTAAACATTTTCCCCTTCCATTTGGGGCTGATTTTATTGGACTGATCAACAACATTTGCATAGAAGCTAGCTAACCTGTGAAGTGAGAAGGGTCGTCACTAGTTACCACACCCACAAGGTTATAACCCCACCGATCTATCTACACACACAGAAGACACTATTATCCAAAGCAACTTAATCATGCGGGCATACATTTATGTATGGGTGGTCCCGAGAATTGAACCAACTACCCTGTTGTTACAATTGCCATGCTCTACCAACTGACCTGCAAATGACCTCTAGTCTGTCCTGAGGAACCCCTGAACTCACTGGGAGTCTGGACTGTATCATGTTGTTATCTCCTCTCTCATACTGACTCTAGTCTGTCCTGAGGAACAACTGGGAGTCTGGACTGTATCATGTGACAGAGCGCGCGAGAGAAAAGCGCGAGACAGAGCGCGCGAGAGAGGAGGCAGAGGGAGGCGAGAGGAGGCAGAGGGAGGCGAGAGGAGGCAGAGGGAGGCGAGAGGAGGCAGAGGGAGGCGAGAGGAGGCAGAGGGAGGCGAGAGGAGGCAGAGGGAGGCGAGAGGAGGCGAGAGGAGGCAGAGCGCGAGAGAGGAGGCAGAGCGCGAGAGAGGAGGCAGAGCGCGAGAGAGGAGGCAGAGCGCGAGAGAGGAGGCAGAGCGCGAGAGAGGAGGCAAAGGGAGGCGAGAGGCAGAGGTAGAGGAGGCAGAGGTAGAGGAGGCAGAGGTAGAGGAGGCAGAGGTAGAGGAGGCAGAGGTAGAGGAGGCAGAGGTAGAGGAGGCAAAGGGAGAGGAGGCAGAGGGAGGCGAGGCAGAGGGAGGCGAGACAGAGGGAGAGGGGGCAAAGGGAGAGGAGGCAGAGGGAGGCGAGACAGAGGGAGGGCAGAGGGAGAGGGGCAGAGGGAGAGGGGGCAGAGGGAGAGGGGGCAGAGGGAGAGGGGGCAGAGGGAGAGGGGGCAGAGGGAGAGGGGGCAGAGGGAGAGGGGGCAGAGGGAGAGGGGGCAGAGGGAGAGGGGGCAGAGGGAGAGGGGGCAGAGGGAGAGGGGGCAGAGGGAGAGGGGGCAGAGGGAGAGGGGGCAGAGGGAGAGGGGGCAGAGGGAGAGGGGGCAGAGGGAGAGGGGGCAGAGGGAGAGGGGGCAGAGGGAGAGGGGGCAGAGGGAGAGGGGGCAGAGGGAGAGGAGGCAGAGGGAGAGGAGGCAGAGGGAGGCGAGACAGAGGGAGGCGAGACAGAGGGAGGCGAGACAGAGGGAGGCGAGACAGAGGGAGGCGAGACAGAGGGAGGCGAGACAGAGGGAGGGCAGAGGGAGGGCAGAGGGAGAGGGGGCAGAGGGAGAGGGGGCAGAGGGAGAGGGGGCAGAGGGAGGCGAGAGAGAGAGGAGGCAGAGGGAGGCGAGAGAGAGAGAGGAGGCAGAGGGAGGCGAGAGAGAGAGGAAGCAGAGGGAGGCGAGAGAGAGAGGAGGCAGAGGGAGGCGAGAGAGAGAGGAGGCAGAGGGAGGCGAGAGAGAGGGAGGCAGAGGGAGGCGAGAGAGAGAGGAAGCAGAGGGAGGCGAGAGAGAGAGGGGGCAGAGGGAGGCGAGAGAGAGAGGAGGCAGAGGGAGAGAGGAGGCAGAGGGAGAGAGGGGGCAGAGGGGAGAGAGGGGGCAGAGGGAGAGAGGGCAGAGGGAGCAGAGGGAGAGGGGCAGAGGGGAGAGGGGGCAGAGGGAGAGGGGGAGCGAGAGGGAGAGCGCGAGAGGGAGCGCGAGAGGGAGCGCGAGAGGGAGCGCGAGAGGGAGCGCGAGAGGGAGCGCGAGAGGGAGCGCGAGAGGGAGCGCGAGAGGGAGCGCGAGAGGGAGCGCGAGAGGGAGCGCGAGAGGGAGCGCGAGAGGGAGCGCGAGAGGGAGCGCGAGAGGGAGAGAGAGAGAGAGGGAGAGGGAGAGAGAGAGGACACAGAGGGAGAGAGAGAGGACACAGGGAGAGAGAGAGGACACAGAGAGAGAGAGAGGACACAGAGGGAGAGAGAGAGGACACAGAGGGAGAGAGAGAGGACACAGAGGGAGAGAGAGAGGACACAGAGGGAGAGAGAGAGGACACAGAGGGAGAGAGAGAGGACACAGAGGGAGAGAGAGAGGACACAGAGGGAGAGAGAGAGGACACAGAGGGAGAGAGAGAGGACACAGAGGGAGAGAGAGAGGACACAGAGGGAGAGAGAGAGGACACAGAGGGAGAGAGAGAGGACACAGAGGGAGAGAGAGAGGACACAGAGGGAGAGAGAGGGGACAGAGGGAGAGAGAGAGGGGACAGAGGGAGAGAGAGAGGGGACAGAGGGAGAGAGAGGGGGGACAGAGGGAGAGAGAGGGGGGACAGAGGGAGAGAGAGGGGGGACAGAGGGAGAGAGAGGGGGGACAGAGGTAGAGAGAGGGGAGAGAGGTAGAGAGAGGGGACAGAGAGTTTGTCTTACCTCGTATCCGAGCCGTGCCGCTCTCTGTAACAACGTCTCTCCAGCGTTCTTGTTGACGATTAGTCTCCGTGCCTCTGGGGGGATGGGCCGCACCACAGGAGGCTCAGCAGGGGGTGCCCTCCTCACCCCTGCTTTCTCCGGTGGGACAGTCCCACTGCCTTTCACCTGGGGGGGTAGGGAGAGGGGCCCCATTGCAGGGGAACAGGGCTTGACCGGAGAGCTGAGGTAATGTAGGGGAGAAGAAGGCCTTTTCCTTCGAGCACACTGCTCACTGACCTGACAGGGGGAGGAGGGGTTAGAGAGAACTCACACATACCAATTAAGAAATAGCTACTCACATACAAACAACTGCTCACTCACAGACAAAGCTGTACCCTCCCATAACGTGTGTGTCTGCCCCCAGTGGAATTGGAGACGGAGCAGCTGTCACTATCCAGGCGAGGTGAGAGCAGAAAACAACCTCTTTTTCCTTTGCAAATCAGACGCCACATGTGTGTGTGTGTGTGTGTGTGTGTGTGTGCGTGTGTTCACCGCCAAGTCTACTGCTGAAATGCTCCAGGGTATTCTCGTTATGTAAAGAACGCTTGTACACAGTGTTGGCATTGTTTTACACACACACAGAGTTTTGCAGGGCAGGAAAGGGTCAGAGAAGCAGCAGCCCTCTTAAACATTGTAAAGTTATTTCATCTCTCGCTCGGTCTTATTCCCTCTCCTCCGTCTCCCCCCTCTCTCCTCCGTCTCCCCCCTCTCTCCCCCTCCCCCTCTCTCCCTCTTCTCTCTCACTTCCTCCTCTTGCCACCGCAATCCACTTTGTCACCCTTCCAGCCTGTTAAATCTGGAATCTGTGAAAGCTGACACTGCCACTCTCACCTTGTCCACCAGAGCTGCTCCCAGATCAGTGCTGCCGTGCTGGTTGCTGGCGCCATTCAGCAGCTCTCTCCTCCGCTCCATCTCTCTCTCCCTCTGGCTGGTGTGTTTGGTCTTGCACGGCCGCTTGCCTTTGGGTTTGTCCATGTCACCATGACGACGTGGCTTGAGAGAGGCGGTGTCTCCGGTGGGGGGCTCGGGGGCAGAGGGGAGGGGGAACTGACCCACAGTCTTCACCGCCACCCCTCCTCTCCTGGGCTCCTTGGATCCCCGGTCACAGCCTGGTCCCATCAAGGGCCCCTGGGGGGCCGATCTGTCCCTCTGCTGGGTCAAAGGGAGTAATCCAACTGAGGAGACAGAGACCCTGACGGTTAGAGGTGAGGAGACAGAGACCCTGCCGGTTAGGCGTGAGGAGACAGAGACCCTGCCGGTTAGGGGTGAGGAGACAGAGACCCTGCCGGTTAGGCGTGAGGAGACAGAGACCCTGCCGGTTAGGCGTGAGGAGACAGAGACCCTGCCAGTTAGGGGTGAGGAGACAGAGACCCTGCCAGTTAGGGGTGAGGAGACAGAGACCCTGCCGGTTAGGGGTGAGGAGGTAAAGATCTACTAGCTCTCTTTGTGTGCTGATTTATTAATGAGGATGAACATCTGTCTGGGAGACACACACATTTTGCAACAGACTAGATGTTTTCGACAGCGTAATGAATACACCCCAGGTAATTCCCTTTCTTACTCTTCGTCTCTAATCCCTCTCTCTATGGTGTGAGCACATGGAAAAATCACTGCAACCTTCATTGTGCCTACCGCGTTTAGCATCTCCGTTAGCCAGCATCTCTCTGGCCCAGCTCTTCGTGATCTCTGGTTTCTGTGGCAGAGGTTTCACTTCTGGGTCGACCTTGAACTTCCTGTCCCGCGGGGGCGGGGCTTGGGCTGGGGGGAGTGTCCGGGACAGGGAGGAAGGGCTGTGATGTGATGACCATGCCCTCTCCTCTTTGACCTCAAGTGTCTCAGGGGAGGAGGCAGAGGGCTTGCGGAGGCAGAGCCCCTTCAGCTCAATACACACCTTAAGCTTCCTGACCTCTTCATCATCATCATCATCATTACTAGTAGGAGCTGTAGGCAGCACACAGACATCTGAAGACCCAGGAAGTGGAGGTTAGTGAAGACCGAAAAAAGGACACATACAGACACAGAAATGCAACAAACACGCACATACAGACACACATACAGACACAGAAATGCAACACACACATACAGACACAGAAATGCAACAAACACACACAAACACACACAGTGCCCACTTTTTGTCAAGCTGATAAGCTTAAAGCCTCATGTTAAGCATAGTATTATGATGCTGTGTGTATATAAAGTGAGAAAGAGCAAGAAGTTGGAAAAGATGTCAAATAAGTGTTTTCCCCAAATGCACAGGGAGGACAATCCCTCTCGCCTGCCAACATTGGGAGATCGAGTGCAATGCCACATGCCAAAAGAAAAGGGGAACGGGAACAGAAAGCCAAACAGCCCGAGGGAAGAGAGGAGATGAAAAGAACAGCTCTGAAGAGGGAGGGTAAGCACAGCAGAGGAACAGCATTGCTGAAGAATCTCCCTCTCTCCCCCTCACACAGTGAGAGAGGAAACAGAGAAGAGAGATGAGACATCTATGGTAATGAGGGGAAGAGGGGCAATAGGATGGACAGAGAGAGAGGGGGGGGCGACAGGACGGGCAGAGAGAGAGGGGGGGGCGACAGGACGGACAGAGAGAGAGAGAGAGAGTGGCGATAGGATGGACAGAGAGAGAGTGGCGATAGGATGGACAGAGGGAGAGAGAGAGTGGCGATAGGATGGACAGAGAGAGAGGGGGGGGGGGGGGGCGACAGGACGGACAGAGAGAGAGAGAGAGAGTGGCGATAGGATGGACAGAGAGAGAGAGAGAGAGTGGCGATAGGATGGACAGAGAGAGAGAGTGGCGATAGGATGGACAGAGAGAGAGAGTGGCGATAGGATGGACAGAGAGAGAGAGAGTGGCGATAGGATGGACAGAGAGAGAGGGGGGGGGGGGGCGACAGGACGGACAGAGAGAGAGAGAGAGAGAGTGGCGATAGGATGGACAGAGAGAGAGTGGCGATAGGATGGACAGAGAGAGAGAGAGAGTGGCGATAGGATGGACAGAGAGAGAGAGTGGCGATAGGATGGACAGAGAGAGAGAGAGTGGCGATAGGATGGACAGAGAGAGAGAGAGTGGCGATAGGATGGACAGAGAGAGAGAGTGGCGATAGGATGGACAGAGAGAGAGAGTGGCGATAGGATGGACAGAGAGAGAGAGTGGCGATAGGATGGACAGAGAGAGAGAGTGGCGATAGGATGGACAGAGAGAGAGAGTGGCGATAGGATGGACAGAGAGAGAGAGTGGCGATAGGATGGACAGAGAGAGAGAGTGGCGATAGGATGGACAGAGAGAGAGAGTGGCGATAGGATGGACAGAGAGAGAGAGTGGCGATAGGATGGACAGAGAGAGAGGGGGGGGCGATAGGATGGACAGAGAGAGAGGGGGGGGGCGATAGGATGGACAGAGAGAGAGGGGGGGGCGATAGGATGGACAGAGAGAGAGGGGGGCGATAGGATGGACAGAGAGAGGGGGGGGCGATAGGATGGACAGAGAGAGGGGGGGGCGATAGGATGGACAGAGAGAGAGAGGGATGGGAGTGAGACAGCTGTGGGAGAAAGGGTGAGATGGACAGAAGTCTAACATGATTTTATAACAGGTAGATAAAAGAAAATGACATCTCCCACACTCACCTGAAATAATCCTTGCCTCCTCCTCATCTTTCTCCTGTAGGATGTGTGTGCATTTGCTAGTGGGTACCGTATTCTGCCCTCCCTTCTCCTTGGGGTGCCCGTCTGCCATTGCCAGGATGGGAGGTGACCGTCGCCCACCCTCTCCCACTCTGGCACCATCTCTAGCCCCCTCCCAGGCCTCCTGCGCTTGGGAAAGGCTCTCCCTTTGGCCCCCACACCTCTGGAGGACTGGGACTCTGTTGTTCCCATAGACCTTTCTTCCACCTAGACCAGGGAGGAAGACAGAGAGAGGAGAGGAAGAAAGGGGAGGAGAAAGAAGCAATGGAGAGAGAGGGGGGTGATGGGAGAGAGAAGGGCTGTTAGACATCCAAAGACATGCTGTAAAACTTTGATGGGGTAGAGTTTTGAATCAGATGTCAGTGGGTGGGGTAGAGAGTTTTGAATCAGATGTCAGTGGGTGGGGTCGAGAGTTTTGAATCAGATGTCAGTGGGTGGGGTCGAGAGTTTTGAATCAGATGTCAGTGGGTGGGGTCGAGAGTTTTGAATCAGATGTCAGTGGATGGGGTAGAGAGTTCATACTGACTCTCCTATGAGAAACATGGGGAGAAACATAGGTTGTTCTCAACTAGCCTACCTGGTTAAATAAGGTTGTTCTCAACTAGCCTACCTGGTTAAATAAAGGTGTTCTCAACTAGCCTACCTGGTTAAATAAAGGTGTTCTCAACTAGCCTACCTGGTTAAATAAAGGTGTTCTCAACTAGCCTACCTGGTTAAATAATAAAAAACAGGTAGAGAGCGAGCACAAGAGAAAGTGAAGAAAAAGGTTGTTTTAGGACGAACCCCCCCCCCCCCCCCCCATTCCTCCCCCTGACATGACCCTGCCGCACAGAGCATGACTCTTTCATTCTCAGCCTCCTCCTCTCTCACTCACTCTCATAATTAGTCTCCCACGTCAGTCCAGGCCTCGCTCCACTACACAGCTGGGCTCTCCGCCAGCACAAGTAGCCCCCCTCTCTCTGGGGGCACTCACTCACTCTTTCCCTCTCTCTCCCCCAATCCTTTTCTGACACTATTCCTCTCTCTCATCCACTTACTAACTTTACTCCATCTCTGTAATGCTCTCTCCCTCCCCTCCCCTCCTCCCCTCCCCCACCCACTGGATCTCTGCCTCCCCTCCCTCTATCCTCTTTCTACACAGATAAGCAGAAAACGCTCATTGAAAATAAGATTCTCCCCACGTCTCGCTCTCCGCACTGTGTGTATGTATTATGACCAAACCCTGCCTATCTGTGTGTGTGTGTGTGTGTGTGTGTGTATATTGGGTTACTCACCCTCCCTCTCTCCCTGCCTGGCGGTGTGTTGGCAGTGTTCCCACTCTCTCGCTCTCCGCTGGCCGTCTGCCAACTCCCGTCCTGCTGCCGACTCAGACACACACACACCCCCGCACTCCTTCTCCTTCAGCTCCAGCTCCGAGAACCGCATCATCGCCCGCTAAACACACACATAGACAGACAGGACACCCACAGAGACACATACACAGAGAAAGCAGCCATGAAACCCACTAACCTTCTAGCCCTCGCCGCACACACACACACACACACACACACACACACGCACCTCTCTCTAAACCTCAATCTGGGCTGAACGGTTAAAGAAGCAGACATCGCATCAGGAAATCACAGTGTCATTAAAAGGAGGCCAAAACAGGACAAAGAGACAGAGATAAACGAACAAGCATGGCACATCCAGACACGGTTAGGTTAGACTAGTGCAGTCAGCCACAGTGAGTCCTAGTTCCTGCCATCTCCCTTCCTGAAACATGAACACAGCTAGGAAACACATACAGATAGCCCTGGGGCTCACATAGATAGAAAGAGGGGGAGGGGGGGGGGGGGAGAAGCGATACAGAGCAAGTGAAAAAAGACAGATAGAAAGTGTGTAGAGGGCAGAGAAAAGGAGAGGTAGCAGAAAGAGAGGGCAGAGGGAAGGAGAGGTAGCAGAAAGAGAGGGCAGAGAAAAGGAGAGGTAGCAGAAAGAGAGGGCAGAGGGAAGGAGAGGTAGCAGAAAGAGAGGGCAGAGAAAAGGAGAGGTAGCAGAAAGAGAGGGCAGAGAAAAGGAGAGGTAGCAGAAAGAGAGGGCAGAGAAATGGAGAGGTAGCAGAAAGAGAGGGCAGAGGGAAGGAGAGGTAGCAGAAAGAGAGGGCAGAGGGAAGGAGAGGTAGCAGAAAGAGAGGGCAGAGGGAAGGAGAGGTAGCAGAAAGAGAGGGCAGAGGGAAGGAGAGGTAGCAGAAAGAGAGGGCAGAGGGAAGGAGAGAAAGCCTGTCTGAGGGGTAGAGGAAGGAGAGGTAGCAGAAAGAGAGGGCAGAGAAAAGGAGAGGTAGCAGAAAGAGAGGGCAGAGAAAAGGAGAGGTAGCAGAAAGAGAGGGCAGAGAAAAGGAGAGGTAGCAGAAAGAGAGGGCAGAGAAAAGGAGAGGTAGCAGAAAGAGGGCAGAGAAAAGGAGAGGTAGCAGAAAGAGAGGGCAGAGGGAAGGAGAGGTAGCAGAAAGAGAGGGCAGAGAAAAGGAGAGGTAGCAGAAAGAGAGGGCAGAGGGAAGGAGAGGTAGCAGAAAGAGAGGGCAGAGAAAAGGAGAGGTAGCAGAAAGAGAGGGCAGAGAAAGGAGAGGTAGCAGAAAGAGAGGGCAGAGAAATGGAGAGGTAGCAGAAAGAGAGGGCAGAGGGAAGGAGAGGTAGCAGAAAGAGAGGGCAGAGGGAAGGAGAGGTAGCAGAAAGAGAGGGCAGAGGGAAGGAGAGGTAGCAGAAAGAGAGGGCAGAGGGAAGGAGAGGTAGCAGAAAGAGAGGGCAGAGGGAAGGAGAGAAAGCCTGTCTGAGGGGTAGAGGAAGGAGAGGTAGCAGAAAGAGAGGGCAGAGAAAAGGAGAGGTAGCAGAAAGAGAGGGCAGAGAAAAGGAGAGGTAGCAGAAAGAGAGGGCAGAGAAAAGGAGAGGTAGCAGAAAGAGAGGGCAGAGAAAAGGAGAGGTAGCAGAAAGAGGGCAGAGAAAAGGAGAGGTAGCAGAAAGAGGGCAGAGGGAAGGAGAAGTAGCAGAAAGAGAGGGCAGAGAAAAGGAGAGGTAGCAGAAAGAGGGCAGAGAAATGGAGAGGTAGCAGAAAGAGAGGGCAGAGGGAAGGAGAGAAAGCCTGTCTGAGAGGTAGAGGAAGGAGAGGTAGCAGAAAGAGAGGGCAGAGAAAAGGAGAGGTAGCCGAAAGAGAGGGCAGAGGGAAGGAGAGGTAGCCGAAAGAGAGGGCAGAGAAAAGGAGAGGTAGCAGAAAGAGAGGGCAGAGAAATGGAGAGGTAGCAGAAAGAGAGGGCAGAGGGAAGGAGAGGTAGCAGAAAGAGAGGGCAGAGGGAAGGAGAGGTAGCAGAAAAAGAGGGCAGAGGGAAGGAGAGGTAGCAGAAAGAGAGGGCAGAGGGAAGGAGAGGTAGCAGAAAGAGAGGGCAGAGGGAAGGAGAGGTAGCAGAAAGAGAGGGCAGAGAAAAGGAGAGGTAGCAGAAAGAGAGGGCAGAGAAATGGAGAGGTAGCAGAAAGAGAGGGCAGAGAAAAGGAGAGGTAGCAGAAAGAGAGGGCAGAGAAAGGAGAGGTAGCAGAAAGAGAGGGCAGAGAAAAGGAGAGGTAGCAGAAAGAGGGCAGAGAAAAGGAGAGGTAGCAGAAAGAGGGCAGAGGGAAGGAGAAGTAGCAGAAAGAGAGGGCAGAGAAAAGGAGAGGTAGCAGAAAGAGGGCAGAGAAATGGAGAGGTAGCAGAAAGAGAGGGCAGAGGGAAGGAGAGAAAGCCTGTCTGAGAGGTAGAGGAAGGAGAGGTAGCAGAAAGAGAGGGCAGAGGGAAGGAGAGGGCAGAGAAATGGAGAGGTAGCAGAAAGAGAGGGCAGAGGGAAGGAGAGGGCAGAGAAAAGGAGAGGTAGCAGAAAGAGGGCAGAGAAAAGGAGAGGTAGCAGAAAGAGAGGGCAGAGAAAGGGAGAGGTAGCAGAAAGAGAGGGCAGAGAAAAGGAGAGATAGCAGAAAGAGAGGGCAGAGAAAAGGAGAGGTAGCAGAAAGAGAGGGCAGAGAAAAGGAGAGGTAGCAGAAAGAGAGGGCAGAGAAAAGGAGAGGTAGCAGAAAGAGAGGGCAGAGAAAAGGAGAGGTAGCAGAAAGAGAGGGCAGAGAAAAGGAGAGGTAGCAGAAAGAGAGGGCAGAGGGAAGGAGAGGTAGCAGAAAGAGAGGGCAGAGAAAGGAGAGGTAGCAGAAAGAGAGGGCAGAGGGAAGGAGAGGTAGCAGAAAGAGAGGGCAGAGGGAAGGAGAGTAGCAGAAAGAGAGGGCAGAGGGAAGGAGAGGTAGCAGAAAGAGAGGGCAGAGGGAAGGAGAGGTAGCAGAAAGAGGGCAGAGAAAGGAGAGGTAGCAGAAAGAGGGCAGAGAAAGGAGAGGTAGCAGAAAGAGGGCAGAGAAAAGGAGAGGTAGCAGAAAGAGAGGGCAGAGAAATGGAGAGGTAGCAGAAAGAGAGGGCAGAGGGAAGGAGAGGTAGCAGAAAGAGAGGGCAGAGGGAAGGAGAGGTAGCAGAAAGAGAGGGCAGAGGGAAGGAGAGGTAGCAGAAAGAGAGGGCAGAGGGAAGGAGAGAAAGCCTGTCTGAGGGGTAGAGGAAGGAGAGGTAGCAGAAAGAGAGGGCAGAGAAAAGGAGAGGTAGCAGAAAGAGAGTGCAGAGAAAAGGAGAGGTAGCAGAAAGAGAGGGCAGAGAAAAGGAGAGGTAGCAGAAAGAGAGGGCAGAGAAAAGGAGAGGTAGCAGAAAGAGAGGGCAGAGGGAAGGAGAGGCAGCAGAAAGAGAGGGCAGAGGGAAGGAGAGGCAGCAGAAAGAGAGGGCAGAGGGAAGGAGAGGTAGCAGAAAGAGAGGGCAGAGGGAAGGAGAGGTAGCAGAAAGAGAGGGCAGAGGGAAGGAGAGGTAGCAGAAAGAGAGGGCAGAGAAAGGAGAGGTAGCAGAAAGAGAGGGCAGAGGGAAGGAGAGGTAGCAGAAAGAGAGGGCAGAGGGAAGGAGAGGTAGCAGAAAGAGAGGGCAGAGAAAGGAGAGGTAGCAGAAAGAGGGCAGAGGGAAGGAGAAGTAGCAGAAAGAGAGGGCAGAGAAAAGGAGAGAGCAGAAAGAGAGGGCAGAGAAAAGGAGAGGTAGCAGAAAGAGGGCAGAGAAATGGAGAGGTAGCAGAAAGAGGGCAGAGAAATGGAGAGGTAGCAGAAAGAGAGGGCAGAGGGAAGGAGAGAAAGCCTGTCTGAGAGGTAGAGGAAGGAGAGGTAGCAGAAAGAGAGGGCAGAGGGAAGGAGAGGGCAGAGAAATGGAGAGGTAGCAGAAAGAGAGGGCAGAGGGAAGGAGAGGGCAGAGAAAAGGAGAGGTAGCAGAAAGAGGGCAGAGGGAAGGAGAGGTAGCAGAAAGAGAGGGCAGAGAAAAGGAGAGGTAGCAGAAAGAGAGGGCAGAGAAAAGGAGAGGTAGCAGAAAGAGAGGGCAGAGAAAAGGAGAGGTAGCAGAAAGAGAGGGCAGAGAAAAGGAGAGGTAGCAGAAAGAGAGGGCAGAGAAAAGGAGAGGTAGCAGAAAGAGAGGGCAGAGAAAAGGAGAGGTAGCAGAAAGAGAGGGCAGAGGGAAGGAGAGGTAGCAGAAAGAGAGGGCAGAGGGAAGGAGAGGTAGCAGAAAGAGAGGGCAGAGGGAAGGAGAGGTAGCAGAAAGAGGGCAGAGAAAAGGAGAGGTAGCAGAAAGAGAGGGCAGAGGGAAGGAGAGGTAGCAGAAAGAGAGGGCAGAGGGAAGGAGAGGTAGCAGAAAGAGAGGGCAGAGGGAAGGAGAGGTAGCAGAAAGAGAGGGCAGAGAAAAGGAGAGGTAGCAGAAAGAGAGGGCAGAGGGAAGGAGAGGTAGCAGAAAGAGAGGGCAGAGGGAAGGAGAGAAAGCCTGTCTGAGGGGTAGAGTGAGATAGAGAAATGTAAAGAACTGACCTCCCAGATAGCTGCAGGTCGACTTATATTATCCCCCTCTCGTGATATGACTTCCATCTATGCAATTAGAACGGGGGAGGGGGCTCAATATATCTGTCCATTGCATATTCTGTCCTTTTCATACTCTGTCCATCATTTTCATAATTTCATATTCTGTCTATCATTTTAGTCAGTATATCTGTCTATCATTGCATGTAGGTATTGTATGTTAACACGTCTTTACTCTGTTCCTCAGTGTCTGTGGCCCTGCTGCTTTTTCTTCTTCCCCTTTAATCAAGGATTGACCAATCAGTATCATTAGTCAATCAATCAACCAACCTATTGCCTATCAGGAGAAAGGAACCCCAGCAGTAGTGCAGACCTGGGGGATTGCTTCTACACCTGCATTGCTTGCTGTTTGGGGTTTTAGGCTGGGTTTCTGTACAGCACTTTGAGATATCAGCTGATGTACGAAGGGCTATATAAATAAATTTGATTTGATTTGATTTGATTTGATTGGAGTCTCCCTGTTACTTACACACACAACCCTGCTTTCCTGAACTGGAAAAACATGTATTTTTCAAAGTGAAAGGTAACACCCCACCCAATGTACTTCCTTTTTAGGGGGAGGGGGATTGTGGGTATATGATTTATAATAATGGAGTTAGACAGAGGCCATTATTAAGATGATAATAAACATCCAGAAATCTAGCATTTGATAGCTTTATATCAGCAAGCATAACAATTTACGACAAACCAACATGGTTTAGAGGAGCCCTGGCAACATATGGACAGGTGGAACCAACCGGTTAACACACACACGTGCCTTTGTCCCATTCATTGATAAATCATAAGAGGTGTGTGTGTGTCTATGCCAGAAATCACACACACATGTTTTTTTCACTAATCTAACCAGAATGTTGGTCTATGACAACCAGAGAAGTAGATTCAGTGCATACAGTCTGATCACGCACCGCAGTTCAGTTGTGCAGGACTGAATCTGTGTTTGTCTACAGTGTGTGTGTGTGTGTGTGTGTGTGTGTCAGGGTTTCCTTTAGGAAAATGTGGCGCCGGACATTTGACCGGCAACATTTTAATTTACTGGACATTTGAGAAATGTACCGGACCCATATGCATTAGGTGCATAACCTGATTAGGGCGTCCACCCAAAGTGCTCAGAATGACAGCACATTTACAGTATGGTCATTCATATTAACAGAACATGCCAGTCCAGGATGCAACGATGTGCGGTCCTTCTTACCGAATGTGCACTTTGAACATTTTAGAATAACAGCCAACAAGACAAGTAGCAAACAACAAAATCACTAACTTATGTCAATCTACTATAGTAGAAAAGATGAGCCTACCTGTTCTATTGGTCAGCTTGTGGAGAAAGAAATAGCCTATTCCAGACTTACTCTGGGACAGTTGTGGGATGATAGATCCCAAATTCCTACAACCAGGAGGACTAGGCTACATAGCAAAGATCAGAAAGTTTAATAGTTTAAGGTAAACGATCAGGCGATTTCTTCCCGTTATCACCAAAGCAGGGCACTCAAGGCAGTAGGCTACTCGAATGTTTGTTCCATAATCATTTTAGCGGGAAAACGCTGTTTTCAAAAGGCAGTGCACATGCGACAGGTTTCATGTGACAGAGATGAATAAGAATGGTACTTTGAAGCAAGGTAAGACAAGCCTCATAATATGCAGTAAAACCTTCAGGTTTCAAACAATTAAGTAGCTTATATGTTTTCAAAATGCCTCCAGCTCATAGCAAAGTGGTGTGTGTCGCGCTGATGAAGCCTGCCTTCCGTTTGACGCCTCGTTCAAATCAACTCGGAAATCTCCAACTTCCGACTTCTGTGCGTTGAAGAGAACTGGGAAAAACAAATGAGCTCCAAAGGGGGAAATAGTTTTGAACAGTAAACCAACTCAGGAACTTGGTCCTCTTTCTTGAGCTCAGACTTTCCGACCTGAAGATCACTGAGGTCATTTTAAATGTATTTATTTAAGCTTTATTTAACTAGGAAAGTCAGTTAAGAACAAATTCTTATTCACAATGACGGCCTACCCCGGCCAAACCCGGAGGACGCTGGGCCAGTTGTGCGCCGCCCTGTGGGACTCCCACCACAGCAGGTTGTGACACAGCCTGATTTGACCTCGTATTTTTCACAGTTGTCTTGAAAGCACCACAACATGCAGCAACGCTGTCTGACAGATGTCTCACTCTAAGGCTCTGTATCTGTATGCTAAATAAGATAATGAATATACAGTACACACACACCAAATGAATTCCACTAAATTATGCAAATTAACATAGACCGATAAGCATGACCAGCCAAATGTATTTACATCGACTGGCATTTACATCAATGACTAGGCTAAAAGCCTTATTTTACAATGGGATTTATTCTTCTTCTCCCAGACAATTGTCGGGCACCAATTCTATTTTATCGTCTTTTCAATGTTATTTTTGGGGGACAAAACTGGCTATTACCGGCTAACGGAAACCCTGGTGTGCGTGTCTTAATGTGTTCAGTGTGTGAGGAGCCAGGCACTAATAGCCTTGGGGGAAGGGATGTGTGACCTTGGATAAGGCCAGGGTGGGTGGAGGGGGAACCCCATCCTTCAGCCCCTCTGGCTCACGTTGGGGTTAAGCACAGCCCTGTCCCCATGTGAAGCCCCACCGCTCAGCAGCCAGCAACACATGCGTTTGGAACCTGCCTTTCTATTTCACTATTTCTCCCAAGCTAGATACACAGAGCACGCAAACAACCTAACCAATGTTGCCTAGACAACTCACAGGCCTAGGTTAACCTTTGAACTGGCCTTGTGCTAACTCACTGACTGTCAACATGCTTCAAACGTCCTCTCAATCTCAGAGGCAACCAGAAAGGGCTGGTATAAGCCTATAACCCTGAACTCACCCTCACCCTGCAACTTCGGCTATGGGGAACAGGTATCTGATCCATAGACTGATTCTAAGACACCTCCTATATGAAGTCATATATTGTCTGAATAATATGACAGTCTATGGGCCGCTAAAATAGGTGGCAGAATGGACCGTAGTTGTAGGTTTGATTCCTGCACAGGTTACATGGGAACGTACCATATAAACAGTAAATAACCTCAGATGAATGAGTCATGTTACCATCACATCCACTGACGCTGCCCCTCACCCCAAATACATCTGAATTTCTCTCAACTCACTTGCAGGGCGCGCTGTTCCCGACTCAGCTTGCTAGAGTCTGCGTACAGCTCGGTCGTGACACACTTGATGCGGTCACCCACATAGCCCAAGGAGCTAGCGATCCTCTTGGTCAGGCTGGTCCTCCGTGAGCCTCTTCGCCCACCCTCTTCGTCCTCATCCCCTTCTCCATGTGACTCCTCTGTGTCTCCAACACTCTCTCTTTCACTGTCCCTCTCCTTCCCCAGGCCCATGTAGCTATGGATGGGGTGGGAGGAGTTTCGTTTGTCCATCTCTTCTCTCTCCTCTCCAGACGTGAAGTCGCAAGAAAACGTGCCATCTCTACACAAGTGGTCGCCAGACTTGCGGTCACAATCCCCAGTTGTGCGGACTCCAGGCATGCGGTTGCCAGAGATGTGGTCGCCAGACTTGCGGTCACCAGACGTTCGGGCACAGCGCAGGGTGCTCTGGTCCTGTTCCCCTGGGTCTGAGGAAGGGCTCTGGTCCTCAGGGCTCTCCTCGGCCCGATTAACCAGCTTTGGGGAGCCCCAAGGTGGGCTAGAGGCCATACCTGGACAGCCCGTCTCCTGGAGGGGCTTTGGTCTCAAACAGAGAGTTTCTGGTTGTCTGTCTGTGTGGATAGTTGTCATGGTGGAGCTTGGGCTGGGGTGGTGATGAAGATGCTGGGGGTGGTGGTGATGCAGTTGGTGTTTTGGCTCCCGTTCCACTTCCCTAATGTTTTCGTTGCCATGGCAACACTTGTGTTGGTTGCCCCTGGCGATGGGAATGGTGACAGAGACTTGCGGCTTGTTGGTGGTCAGAGTGGACTCTCCATCTGTGTCGGAGTGGACGAGGTCAATGCAGACGATGCGGTCTTTGGAGGGGGTACTGAGGCTGGAGGAGGAAGTGGGTCTGGGCTGGCTCCCTCCCTGCTCCCCATCCTCTCTTTTGGGCTTCATGTGGGACCCCTCTCCTGTTTCCACACCACTTCGGCCCCTGTGGGACCCACCACAATCCTCTGTGAGACCCCTAGGTTTGTCCTGACCATGGCCCCGGCACTTGGGCCCCTGATCTGCCCGCTCCAGGGCTTTAGAGTCTGGATGTGTGTGCATCAGAGGGTGGGTCATCTCCTGGGAGTTGTAGGTGAGGTACTCCCCAGCATGGCTGTGGTAGGGTAAGGGATGTTTGGCTGCCAAGTGGGAGGGGTACAGGCTGCTACTGCCCAGCAGGACAGGGTGAGGGTAGGCTGGGCCCTTCCCTGGCAGAGGGAGAGAATGGAGGGCCATGCTGTCAGGTACAGAGTAGTGCAGGTATCGGTTGGCGTAGGCCATGCTGTGAGCTAGGTAAAGGTGGCTGGGCGGGTGCCCGTTGGTATTCTCCAGACAGGGACGTTTAATATAGGGAGACACCTCCTGGGACGTCTCAGCCCTCTTGGGGGCTTTAAGAGGCTTCTCTGTGGAGCTCCTATGATGGCCGGCCATGGGGGAACCTTCTGATTGGCTGGGGCTGTGATTGGGCCAATCACCATTGGGTTTGGGGGATGGGGGCATCGTGGAGGCAGGCTTGTGATTGGAAGGTATTGTGTTAGTATGTGGCTCTCCAACCCTGAGGCAGGATGGACTGTTTTGCTGGGACTGGGGCAGGACTCTCTCTATAACCTTGTGTTTGATGACTGAGGGAGAGGAGCGTTTCCCTTGGGGGTCTGGGCTGGGCCTGGGGGAGGGGGATAGGGCTGGCGGGTGGGGGTGTGTGTGGGTGGACCCAATGGTGGAGATAGGTGTAGGGGTGGGCACCACCCAGGAGGAGTGCAAAGTGCTGATCATCTCTGGTCTGTCTGGGGCCTTGGAGAAAGTGCTGCAGACCACTGAGTGGGAGGGGTGGGAGGAGGGTGAGAGGGTCTCCTTCAGGAGCTCCCGGCATGGGGGATGTCCGTACCGAGGCCCCAGATCTTCCATCTTGATGGGGAAGCTGTTGGGAGGCAGGTCAAACTCCAGCAGCCTTCCAGAGAGATCCAGAGGCTTTGGGTCTGCTGGGTCTTTGGTAGTCTTGTTTGGTGGGGTTTTCCGCTCAGAGGACGGTTTAGAAGGGGACCGATTGGGTTTCCTTTCACACCCCCCAGCCCTGTGCTCTGACGCCCCATCCCTGGGTCTGGGTTTGTGGGGGCTGGGCCGGGCGGGGGAGGGGTGCTCTTGAGCAATGCTGCTCACATAGAATGGGTGAGGCATCGACTGGGAAGAGGAGGAAGATGGTGGCCCTATTCGAGGGACTGGCCTCTGTAGGTCTAAGGTGCTGTCGCTGAGAGTGGGAGGCAGGGGAGGAGCAGGCTGGGGGAGGCGAGTAGAGGCGCGAGGGGAGGAATCAATGGGAAGGCTATTACTACCACCACCACTAATACTACCACTGCTGTTGTTGGCTCCTTTGTTTGAGGTGGGTCTAGTGGGCTTACTGCTCCTGCTGGGGGGTCTGTCTCGGTCTGTGTGGGGGGGCTGAAGGTGCTGGGGTGGAGGGGGAGGCTGGTGAAGCTGCTGCCCAAACGGAGAGCCCTCGTGGTGGATGCGAGACCCGACACTCAGTCCCTTCTCCTGACAGTGTACCATGGAGGTTGGGGCCACAGACACCGCTGGGATCCTCATGGGAGACCCCACCAGGGGGGAGGAGATAGGGGACGGGGGGTAGGGGGGCATGAAGTAGAGCCTCTCGGTGGCCGAGGCAGCAGCAGGGTTCATGTTCCCCCCCTGGGAGGCACAGAGGGACTGGTAGGCCAGGTGCTGGGGCAGGTAGGGGCTGGGCTGACTGAGGAACTGAGCCTTGTACATGCTGAGGGCGGCGTACTTGGACGTGTCCATGAAGGGGTAGAGGCCCGGGCTCAGCCCCCAGGGCAGACGTAGGTACCCACCTGCTCCTGCACCAGCACCCCCCAGGCCCAGCTCTGAGGGCTTCTGCCCCCCAGGCCCCACACCTATCCCGTCTAGGCCCTCTGGCCCCCTCTGGAGGCCTGGTGGAGGGCTCTTGTACAGGCCCATGTAGCCATTACTAGGCTTGCTCCTGTCCATGGAGACATCAGACTTATAGAGGAGGTCCGGGAGGCCGTCCCGACCGTAGCTCAGGGGGAGGGTATTGGTCACTTCGCGGGGCTTCTCAGCCGACAGTGCTTGGATCCCTGGGTAGATCACGCCGCCGTGCAGGCGGAGGCCATCCCGCATAAGAGCATTGCAGTCCAGACCCATGGTGGCCAGGGAGGTTAACCTGGCATCCACCTACAGGGGGATAACACAGGGGGGTTAACCTGGCATCCACCTACAGGGGAATAACACAGGGGGGTTAACCTGGCATCCACCTAAAGGGGAATAACACAGGGGGGTTAACCTGGCATCCACCTACAGGGGAATAACACAGGGGGGTTAACCTGGCATCCACCTACAGGGGAATAACACAGGGGGGTTAACCTGGCATCCACCTACAGGGGAATAACACAGGGGGGTTAACCTGGCATCCACCTACAGGGGAATAACACAGGGGGGGGTTACCCTGGCATCCACCTACAGGGGAATAACACAGGGGGGTTAACCTGGCATCCACCTACAGGGGAATAACACAGGGGGGGTTACCCTGGCATCCACCTACAGGGGAATAACACAGGGGGGTTAACTTGGCATCCACCTAAAGGGGAATAACACAGGGGGGTTACCCTGGCATCCACCTACAGGGGAATAACACAGGGGGGTTAACCTGGCATCCACCTACAGGGGAATAACACAGGGGGGGTTACCCTGGCATCCACCTACAGGGGAATAACACAGGGGGGTTAACTTGGCATCCACCTAAAGGGGAATAACACAGGGGGGTTACCCTGGCATCCACCTACAGGGGAATAACACGGGTACAAATCTGTTATATTGTTTCAAAACAGCCTTATACACATGTAATACACAGGTTGTCTTCACTTGAGTTTGTATGAGGATATGGTTTACATCTCTTAAAAATGGCCCAATGCAGCTGTTTTTATCTCAATAAGAGATCATTTTAGGGTAACAATGTACCTTCCTGTAATACAGGAATATGAATTAAAGTTTAGAACGTAGATGCACAGGTCGAGCAAAACATTTGAGTAATCGAGGTGACGGACAGTAACACATTCAATATCACCTTACACAATCTTGCCTGCATCTCGCTGATCTAGGATGTAATCAATAGTCCAACAGTTACAAACGAGTTTCTTTTGGACAAATTCAGGTATATTTATCATTCTGTTTGCTTCAGTTTCAGATTTATTTTTTTCAACAGAATCAGCGGAATGAATATGCCCCTGATCACAAACACAGTTCACTTCATAGCAGCAACATGATCCCTTCGATCGTTGTATAATCCTTCTCTCATCTATGTGCTCTCCTCCTCTCATCTTTTCCCTTTGCTTGTGGACTTCAGTGTACAACACATCAGCTGTCTGTGACAAGGCGAGAAAGAAAAATCCAAACCATCATAACCGCTACACACACCCTACATCATTATTAACATATTAGCTAACAACGTCAGTACCATCAGTCAACATAGCTACTAGAACTATTGCAACAAAAAAAAAATATTAATAAATCCAAACGTTTTCCGTGACTTGGAAGAGTTCCAGTGTTGGATAGCCATAGCCAGCTAGCTGGCATAGCATTCCTCTCGGTTTGAGCCGGGTGTTTGCGTAGGTTAAACTAGCTAGTTCTCCCACTTAAAAAGATTATGAAAATTACAGGCCTCTCTCATAGGTACACTTAGACAAAATGAGAATGGAAAAAAATTCCAGAAAATCACATTGTAGGATTTTTTATGAATTTATTTGCAAATTATGGTGGAAAATAAGTATTTGGTCAATAAAAGTTTCTCAATACTTTGTTATATACCCTTTGTTGGCAATAACAGAGGTCAAATGTTTTCTGTAAGTCTTCACAAGGTTCACACACTGTTGCTGGTATTTTGGCCCATTCCTCCATGCAGATCTCCTCTAGAGCAGTGATGTTTTGGGGCTGTTGCTGGGCAACACGGACTTTCAACTCCCTCCAAAGATCTACACAGACTTTCAGATTTTCTATGGGGTTGAGATCTGGAGACTGGCAAGGCTACTCCAGGACCTTGAAATGCTTCTTACGAAGCCACTCATTCGTTGTTGTTCCAACACTGGAACTCTTCCAAGTCACGGAAAACGTTTGGATTTATTAATTTAAAAAAAAATTGCAATAGTTCTAGTAGCTATGTTGACTGATGGTACTGACGTTGTTAGCTAATATGTTAATAATGATGTAGGGTGTGTGTAGCGGTTATGATGGTTTGGATTTTTTTTTCTCGCCTTGTCACAGACAGCTGATGTGTTGTACACTGAAGTCCACAAGCAAAGGGAAAAGATGAGGAGGAGAGCACATAGATGAGAGAAGGATTATACAACGATCGAAGGGATCATGTTGCTGCTATGAAGTGAACTGTGTTTGTGATCAGGGGCATATTCATTCCGCTGATTCTGTTGAAAAAAAAAAATCTGAAACTGAAGCAAACAGAATGAAACCGGGATAAATATACCTGAATTTGTCCAAAAGAAACTCGTTTGTAACTGTTGGACTATTGATTACATCCTAGATCAGCGAGATGCAGGCAAGATTGTGTAAGGTGATATTGAATGTGTTACTGTCCGTCACCTCGATTACTCAAATGTTTTGCTCGACCTGTGCATTGTTGTGTTTGGGATCATTGTCATGCTGAAAGACCCAGCCACGTTTCATCTTCAATGAAACGGGGCGGCAGCGTAGCCTAGTGGTTAGAGCGTTGGACTAGTAACCGGAAGGTTGCGAGTTCAAACCCCCGACCTGACAAGGTACAAATCTGTCGTTCTGCCCCTGAACAGGTAGTTAACCCATTGTTCCCAGGCCGTCATTGAAAATAAGAATATGTTCTTAACTGACTTGCCTGGTTAAATAAAGGTAAAAAATAAAAAAAAGGTTTCACTCAAAATCTCACGATACATGGCCCCATTCATTCTTTCCTTTATACGGATCAGTCGTCCTGGTCCCTTTGCAGAAAAACAGCCCCAAAGCATGATGTTTTTCTACCCCCATGCTTCACAGTAGGTATGGTGTTCTTTGGATGCAACTCAGCATTCTTTGTCCTCCAAACACGACGAGTTGAGTTTTTACCAAAAAGTTATATTTTGGTTGCATCTGACCATATGACATTCTCCCAATCTTCTTCTTGATCATCCAAATGCTATGTAGCAAACTTCAGACGGGCCTGGACATGTACTGGCTTAAGCAGGGGGACACGTCTGGCACTGCAGGATTTGAGTCCCTGGCGGTGTAGTGTGTTACTGATGGTAGGCTTTGTTACTTTGGTCCCAGCTCTCTGCAGGTCATTCACTAGGTCCCCCCGTGTGGTTCTGTGATTTTTGCTCACCGTTCTTGTGATCATTTTGACCCCAAGGGGGGGGATCTTGCGTGGAGCCCCAGGTCGAGGGAGATTATCAGTGGTCTTGTATGTCTTCCATTTCCTAATAATTGCTCTCACAGTTGATTTCTTCAAACCAAGCTGCTTACCTATTGCGGATTCAGTCTTCCCAGCCTGGTGCAGGTCTACAATTTTGTTTCTGGTGTCCTTTGACAGCTCTTTGTTCTCGGCCATAGTGGAGTTTGGAGTGTGACTGTTTGAGGTTGTGGACAGGTGTCTTTTATACTGATAACAAGTTCAAACAGGTGCCATTAATAAAGGTAACGAGTGGAAGACAGAGGAGCCTCTTAAAGAAGAAGTTACAGGTCTGTGAGAGCCAGAAATCTTGCTTGTTTGTAGGTGACCAAATACTTGTTTTCCACCATAAATTTGCAAATAAATTCATAAAAAATCCTACGATGTGATTTTATGGATTGTTTTTCTCATTTTGTCTGTTATAGTTGAAGTGTACCTATGATGAAAATTACTGGCCTCTCATCTTTTTAAGTGGGAGAACTTGCACAATTGGTGGCTGACTAAATACTTTTTTGCCCCACTGTATACAAAAGTATGTGGACATCCTTTCAAATTAGTGGATTTGAATATTTCTGCCACACCCATTAATGACAGGTATATAAAATCGAGCACACAGCCATGCAATCTCCATAGACAAACATTTGCAGTATAATGGCCTTACTGAAGAACTCAGTGGCTTTCAACGTGGCACCGTCATAGGATTCCTCATTTCCAACAAGTCAGTTTGTCAAATATCTGCCCTGCTAGAGCTAGTGCTGTTATTGTGAAGTGGAAACGTCTATGATTAACAACGGCTCAGCCGCGAAGTGGTAGGACACACAAGCTCACAGAACAGGACCTCCGAGTGGAGAAACCTCGTAGCATATAAAAACCATCTGTTCATGGTTGCAACTCCCTACCGAGTTCCAAACTGCTTCTGGAAGCAACGTCAGCCAAATAACTTTGTCGGGAGCATCATGAAATTGGTTTCCATGGCCGAGCAGTGTCGGCTGGAGTGGTGTAAAGCTCGCCGCCATTGGGCTATGGAGCAGTGGAAACTAATTCTCTGGAGTGATGAGTCATGCTTCACCATCTGGCAGTCCAACAGAGGAATCTGGGTTTGGCGGATGCCAGGATAACACTACCTGCACGAATGCATAGTGCCAACTAGAGGACGACGACGGATTATGATTTTTCAACGCCGGTACCGATTATTGGAGGACCAAAAAAAGCTGATACAGATTAATCGGCCGATAAATAAATAAATAAATAAATAAATAAATAAATAAATATATATATAGAGAGAGAGAGAGAGAGAAGTGTTTATTGTTCATTCAGTATTGTTGTAATTGTTATTTTTACAAAAATATTTTCAATTACAACAATACTGAGTGAACAATAAACACTTGTTTTAACTTAATACATAAATAAAATCTATTTAGTCTCAAATAAATAATGACACTCAATTTGGTTTAAATAATGCAAAAAACAGCGTTGGAGAAGAAAGTAGAAGTGCAATATGTGCCATGTAAAAAAGCTCAAGTTTATATTCCTTGCTCAGAACATATGAAGTTTTTCAATATTCCCAGTTCGTCAATATTCCCAGTTAAGAAGTTTTAGGTTGTAGTTATTTTAGGATTTTTGATGTGTCGACTATTTATCTCTATACCATTTGGATTTCATATACCTTTGACAATTGGATGTTCTAATAGGCACTTTAGTATTGCCAGCCTAATCTCAGGAGTTGATAGGCTTGAAGTCAAACAGCGCCGTGCATCAAGCATTGCTAAGAGCTGCTGGCACACGCAGTAAAGTTTGAATGAATGCTTACAAGCCTGCTGCTGCCTACCACCGCTCAGTCAGACTGCTCTATCAAATCATAGACTTAATTATAATATAATAACAAACAAATACAAGCCTTAGGTCATTAATATGGTCGAATTCGGAAACTATCATCTCAAATACGAGCCGTAGGTCATTAATATGGTCGAATCCGGAAACTATCATCTCAAATACGAGCCTTAGGTCATTAATATGGTCGAATCCGGAAACTATCATTTCAAAAACAAGATGTTTATTCTTACGGTGAAATACTGAACCGTTCCGTATTTTATCTAACAGGTGGCATCCCAAAGTCTAAATATTGCTGTTACATTGCACAACCTTCAATGTTATGTCATAATTATGTAAAATTCTGGTAAATTAGTTCGCAACGAGCCAGGCGGCCCAAACTGTTGCATATAGCCTGACTCTGCGTGCAAAGAAAGCAAGAGAAGTGACACAATTTCACTTGGTTAATATTGCCTGCTAACCTGGATTTCCTTTAGCTAAATATGCAGGTTTAAAAATATATACTTGTGTATTGATTTTAAGAAAAGCATAAACATCCATGCCTAGGTACATTTGTGCAAAGATGGTGCTTTTTGGCAATGCGCTTTTGTTAAATCAACAGTTTGACGAAGTTGAAGTAGGCTGTGATTCGATGATAAATTAACAGCTAGCGCAGTGATTATATGCAACGCAGGACTTAGTAATATCAACCATGTGTAGTTGACTAGTGATTGTGAAGATTGATTGTTTTTTGTAAGATCAGTTTAATGCCAGCTACCAACTTACCGTGGCTCCTTGCTGCACTCGCGTTTGCTCGAAGATTGCAATGTAACCGGCCATAATCTGCGTCCAAAAATGCTAATTACCGAATGTTATGAAAACTTGAAAATCGGCCCTAATTAAATCGGCCATGCCAATTAATTGGTGAATCTCTAGTGCCAACTGTAAAGTTTGGCAGAGGACTAATGGTCTGGGTCGGTTTTCCATTGATCGGGCTAGGCCCACACTACAGAATACGATGACTTTCTAGACAATTCTGTACTTCCAACTTTGTGGCAACAGTTTGGGGAAGCCGCTTTCCTGTTTCAGCATGACAATGCCCCCATGCACAAAGCAAGGTCCATACAGAAATGATTTGTTGAAATGGAAGAATTTGAATGGTCTGCACAAAACCCTGACCTCAACCCATCAAACACCGTTGGCATGAATTGGAACGCCAACAGCAAGCCTGGCCTAATTGCCCAACATCACTGCCGACCTCACTAATTTTGTGGCTGAATGGAAGCAAGTCCCCGCAGCAATGTTCCAACATCTTGTGGAAAGCCTTCCCAGAAGAGTAAAGTCTTTTATAGCAGCAAAGGGGTGACCAACTCCATATTAACGCCCATGATTTTGGAATGAGCTGTTCGACGAGCAGGTGTCTTTTGGTAATGTAGTATAAGTGAAAGTTAAAGACAACTAAATATAGCTCTTTCGCATCTTCTTAATTTTGAAATAAATGTATTCAAAACTGTTCAACTATTTTCTCTTTTTGAGTCAACTTATCACTACTTGTTATGCACTGCAGTGCTAACTAGCTGCAGCTCATGCTTTCAGTACTAGATTCATTCTCTGATCCTTTGATTGGGTGGACAACATGTCAGTTCATGCTGCAAGAGCTCTGCTAGGTTGGAGTACATCCTCTGGAAGTTGTCATAATTACTGTGTAAGTCTACTAAGTCTACTTACACAGTAATTATGACAACTTCCGGAGGATGTACTGAAACCTATCAGAGCTCTTCCAGCATGAACTGACATGTTGTCCACCCAATCAAAGGATCACAGAATGAATCTAGTACTGAAAGCATGAGCTGCAGCTAGTTAGCACTGCAGTGCATAACAAGTAGTGATAAGTTGGGGGTGAGAACCATGAGCCTCCTAGGTTTTGTATTGAAGTCAATGTACCCAGAGGAGCAAACTGCAAAAATCACAGAAGCTGGAGACTCATATCTCCCGCAATAGTTTTAAGCACCAGCTGTCAGAGCAGCTCACAGATCACTGCACCTGTACATAAACCATCTGTAAACAGCCCATCTATCTACCTTATCCCCATACTGTATTTATTTTGCTCCTTTGCACCCCTGTATCTCTACTTGCACATTCATCTTCTGCACATTCTACCATTCCAGTGTTTAATTGCTATATTGTAATTACTTCGCCACCATGGCCTATTTCTTGCCTTACCTCTCTTATCCTACCTCATTTGCACATGCTATATATATATATATCTACTGTATTATTGATTGTATGTTTGTTTACTCCATGTGTAACTCTGTTGTTGTATGTGTCAAACTGCTTTGCTTTATCTTGGCCAGGTCACAGTTGCAAATGAGAACAGCCTAGTTAAATAAAATAAAAATAATTAAATTTAAAAAAGGGAGGGAGGGAAACTAGCTGTCCTTCGGCTACGCCATGATGCTACGCCATGATGCTACGCCATGGTGCCACCCTACAGAATGCTGTTGAGGCTACTGTAGACTGTTTCGGCTACACCATGGTGCCACCCTACAGAATGCTGTTGAGGCTACTGTAGACTGATTGCAAAACAGTGTGTTTCAATAAGTTAGTTAGGTGACCTGTTAATATACACTGCTCAAAAAATAAAGGGAACACTTAAACAACACAATGTAACTCCAAGTCAATCACACTTCTGTGAAATCAAACTGTCCACTTAGGAAGCAACACTGATTGACAATAAATTTCACATGCTATTGTGCAAATGGAATTGACAACAGGTGGAAATTATAGGCAATTAGCAAGACACCCCCAATAAAGGAGTGCTTCTGCAGGTGGTGACCACAGACCACTTCTCAGTTCCTATGCTTCCTGGCTGATGTTTTGGTCACTTTTGAATGCTGGCGGTGCTTTCACTCTAGTGGTAGTATGAGACGGAGTCTACAACTCACACAAGTGGCTCAGGTAGTGCGGTTCATCCAGGATGGCACATCAATGCGAGCTGTGGCAAGAAGGTTTGCTGTGTCTGTCAGCGTAGTGTCCAGAGCATGAAGGCGCTACCAGGTGACAGGCCAGTACATCAGGAGATGTGGAGGAGGCCGTCGGAGGGCAACACCACAGCAGCAGGACCACTACCTCCGCCTTTGTGCAAGGAGGAGCAGGAGGAGCACTGCCAGAGCCCTGCAAAATGACCTCCAGCAGGCCACAAATGTGTGTCTGCTCAAACTGTCAGAAACAGACTCCATGAGGGTGGTATGAGGGCCCGACGTCCACAGGCGGGGATTGTGCTTACAGCCCAACACCGTGCAGGACGTTTGGCATTTGCCAGAGAACACCAAGATTGGCAAATTCGCCACTGGCACCCTGTGCTCTTCACAGATGAAAGCAGGTTCACACTGAGCACATGTGACAGAGTCTCGAGACGCCGTGGAGAACGTTCTACTGCCTGCAACAACCTCCAGAATGACCGGTTTGGCGGTGGGTCAGTCATGGTGTTGGGTGGCATTTCTTTGGGGGGCCACACAGCCCTCCATGTGCTCGCCAGAGGTAGCCTGACTGCCATTAGGTACCGAGATGAGATCCTCAGACCCCTTGTGAGACCATATGCTGGTGCGGTTGGCCCTGGGTTCCTCCTAATGCAAGACAATGCTAGACCTCATGTGGCTGGAGTGTGTCAGCAGTTCCTGCAAGAGGAAGGCATTGATGCTATGGACTGGCCCGCCCGTTCCCCAGACCTGAATCCAATTGAGCACATCTGGGATATCATGTCTCGCTCCATCCACCAACGCCACAGACTGTCCAGGAGTTGGCGGATGCTTTAGTCCAGGTCTGGGAGGAGATCCCTCAGGAGACCATCCGCCACCTCATCAGGAGCATGCCCAGGCGTTGTAGGGAGGTCATGTGGAGGCCACACACACACTACTGAGCCTCATTTTGACTTGTTTTAAGGACATTACATCAAAGTTGGATCAGCCTGTAGTGTGGTTTTCCACTTTAATTTTGAGTGTGACTCCAAATCCAGACCTCCATGGGTTGATAAATTTGATTTCTATTGATCATTTTTGTGTGATTTTGTTGTCAGCACATTCAACTATGTAAAGAAAAAAGTATTTAATAAGAATATTTCATTCATTCAGATCTAGGATGTGATATTTTAGTGTTCCCTTTATTTTTTTGAGCAGTGTATTTAGTATAGTTTTATCTGAAAAGGATAACTTAAATGTTTTACTATTTTTACTTTTATTAATTTCAATGAGAACGGTCCTCCCCTTCCTCCTCTGAGGAGCTTCCACTGCTGCAATAGTTATTTTTAAAATGGAACAAAAAAGCTACAAAATATTTCCCAAGCAAGAATTTAGCTAGGTCTGTCTGGGAATGGGCTGAGTGACCAACTTAATTGGAGGAGCCTAATTTGAGGGAGATGTTTTGTTTTATTTTATAGTTCACCTTTATTTAACCAGGTAGGCTAGTTGAGAACAAGTTCTCATTTACAACTGCGACCTGGCCAAGATAAAGCATAGCAGTGTGAACAGACAGCAACACAAGAGTTACACATGGAGTAGACAATAAACAAGTCAATAACACACTAGAATATACATTGTGTGCAAAAGGCATGAGGTAGGCATATTATTACAATTTAGCAGATTAACACTGGAGTGATAAATGATCAGATGGTCATGTGGTCAAATGGTCATGTGCAGGTAGAGACACTGGTGTGCAAAACAGCAGAAAAGTAAATAAATAAAAACAGTATGGGGATGAGGTAGGTAAATTGGGTGGGCTATTTACCGATGGACTATGTACAGCTGCAGCGATCGGTTAGCTGTTCAGATAGCAGATGTTTAAAGTTGGTGAGGGAGATAAGTCTCCAACTTCAACGATTTTTGCAATTCGTTCCAGTCACAGGCAGCAGTGAACTGAAGGAAAGGCGGACGAATGAGGTGTTGGCTTTAGGGATGATCAGTGAGATACACCTGCTGGAGCGAGTGCTACGGGTGGGTGTTGCCATCGTGACCAGTGAACTGAGATAAGGCGGAGCTTTACCTAGCATGGACTTGTAGATGACCTGGAGCCAGTGGGTCTGGCGACGAATATGTAGCGAGGGCCAGCCGACCAGAGCATACAGGTCGCAGTGGTGGGTGGTATAAGGTGCTTTAGTAACAAAACGGATGGCACTGTGATAAACTGCATCCAGTTTGCTGAGTAGAGTATTGGAAGCCATTTTGTAGATGACATCGCCGAAGTCGAGGATCGGTAGGATAGTCAGTTTTACAGGGTGTTGGCAGCCTGAGTGAAGGAGGCTTTGTTGCAAAATAGAAAGCCAATTCTAGATTTAATTTTGGATTGGCGATGTTTGATATGAGTCTGGAAGTAGAGTTTACAGTCTAGCCAGACACCTAGGTACTTATAGATGTTCACATATTCTAGGTCGGGAACCACCCAGGGTGGTGATGCTAGACGGGCGTGCGGGTGCAGGCAGCGAACGGTTGAAAGCATGCATTTGGTTTTACTAGCATTTAAGAGCAGTTGGGGGCCACGGAAGGAGTGTTGTATGGCATTGAAGCTTGTTTGGAGGTTAGATAGCACAGTGTCCAAGGAAGGGCCAGAAGTATGCAGAATGGTGTCGTCTGCGTAGAGGTGGATCAGGGAATCACCCTCAGCAAGAGCAACATCATTGATGTATACAGAGAAAAGAGTCTGCCTGAGAATTGAACCCTGTGGCACCCCCATAGAGACTGCCAGAGGACCGGACAACATGTCCTCCGATTTGACACACTGAACTCTGTCTGCAAAGTTGTTGGAGAACCAGGCAAGGCAGTCATTAGAAAAACCAGCTACTGAGTCTGCCGATAAGAATATGGTGATTGACAGAGTCGAAAGCCTTGGCCGGGTCGATGAAGACGGCTGCACAGTACTGTCTTTTATCGATGGCTGTTATGATATCATTTAGTACCTTTAACGTGGCTAAGGTGCACCCGTGACCGGCTCGGAAACCAGACTGCACAGCGGAGAAGGTACGGTGGGATTCGAGATGGTCAGTGATCTGTTTGTTGACTTGGCTTTTGAAGACCTTAGATAGGCAGGGCAGGATGGATTTAGGTCTAACAGTTTGGGTCCAGGGTGTCTCCCCCTTTGAAGAGGGGGATGACCGTGGCAGCTTTCCAGTCCTTGGGGATCTCAGATGATATGAAAGAGAGGTTGAACAGGCTGGTAATAGGGGTTGCGACAATGGTGGCAGATAGTTTCAGAAATAGAGGGTCCAGATTGTCAAGCCCAGCTGATTTGTACGGGTCCAGGTTTTGCAGAACATCTGCTGTCTGGATTTGGGTAAAGGAGAAGCTGGGGAGGCTTGGCGAGTAGCTGCGCGGGGGGGGGTGTAGCTGTTGGCAGAGGTTGGAGTAGCAGGGAGGAAGGCATGGCCAGCCGTTGAGAAATGCTTGAAGTTTTCGATTATCATGGATTTATCAGTGGTGACCGTGTTACCTAGCCTCAGTGCAGTGGGCAGCTGGGAGGAGGTGACCTTTTTCTCCATGGACTTTACAGTGCCCCAGAACTTTTTGGAGTTAGAGCTACAGGATGCAAATTTCTGCTTGAAAAAGCTGGCCTTTGCTTTCCTGACTGACTGCGTGTATTGGTTCCTGACTTCACTGAACAGTTGCATATCGCAGGGACTATTTGATGCTATTGCAGTCCGCCACAGAATGTTTTTGTGCTGGTCGAGGGCAGTCAGGTCTGGAGTGAACATGGGGCTGTATCTGTTCTTAGTTCTGCATTTTTCTGAACGGAGCATGCTTATCTAAGATGGTGAGGAAGTTACTTTAAAAAAAAGACCAGGCATCCTCAACTGACGGGATGAGGTCAATATCCTTCCAGGATACCCGGGCGCTGTGTTGACAGAGAATCCAAGCCAGATGGCGAAAGAGGTATTGTGGAATTTAGTTTGCTAGCCGGGAGATGTGCCTGGCTCACGGCTAACTGGTGCTAGCTTCGTGGCAGTGGCGTTAGCCACTATATCCAATCGGTAGCAGCGGTGATCTGGTGCCAAGGTTCAGAGTTTACAGCTAGGATCCGGTGGAGTTTTGGGCTCTAGCCGTGTATGAGTGGGGTTCGGGTGAACAGCTGAGTAGGCCGGGAGGTGGGCCTCAGGGAATAGCTTTGGTACTAGGTGCCACGGTGAGTGAAAGCTAGCTGCGAGCTAGCTAGCTGCGAGCTAGCTAGCTGCGAGCTAGTGAGCTAGCTGCAAGCTAGCTGTGAAGATCAGAAGTAGTGGTCCAGGGATTACGGCAGGAATCCGGCGTTGTTGTGGAGAGACAGTCCGATTTTGGTAGACAAACGATATTGGTAGACAGGCGAGAATTATCCAGGCTAAAAACAGGGCTGGTATCTGTGCAGAAGGTAAAAGCCGTTAGCAGTGGCTAACAATGACTATAGCTTGTAGCTAATTAGCTGGTTAGCTTATGGAGAGATTCCATATCACATTGGGTGAGGCAGGTTACCGGAAGGTATAAATCGAATTTAAAAAATCAAGAGATTGAAAATAAATTGAAAAATATATATATATATAAATGAAGACATGTTTTGTTTTGTCCTCTCGTGTACTTTTGTATTTTTTTATATATATATATATATAAAAAATACAAAAGTACACGAGAGGACAAAACAAAACATGTCTTCACTGCTACGCCATCTTAGATGTAACCAATAGTGATAGTTTCATCAGCTGCTGTGCAATTTACAGATACAAAACACAGAAAAACACATTGACTGTCCTGGGCCTTTAATCTGGTTATAAACAGTGTTATAAAACTGTAATATACATGATATAGACGATGACGTACCATGCTTTGTGTGATGTGGTTCCCTTCACTTAAATCCAGATTTCTCTGGGTCCCCGCATCACTAACAGGTCATCTCCTGGAGAGAGAAAACACATGGTCAGAATCATTTGCACACATACATATACACTGACATGTCATAATAGGGGTGTTTGCCTGGTGTGGTGGCAGTGGTGTGCAGTGCTCTAGTTAATGACTGGCTTAACGGCTTGAGTTTTCAATTGCACCAACAACACATCACACTGAGAAAGAGCGAGAAGGGAGACGAAGGGCAGAAAGGTGGGGAGAGGGGGTGATTCCTCTGCTATTGCAACACACACTCCCCCTCCACCCCAATCTATAGCCCTCTCGCATTCCCCACCCACCCAAGGGAGTAGCCAATTTACATTGTGGGGCCCCAGCCATTCAATCACGTTCTCCACATACTTGTTTTCACTCGTACGCCCTCCTTGCCCTTCCCTCCCGCCATTCTGCCGGCTGGCTAATATTCAATTGCCTTCCAAAACAAACTTAAGGTCACTTTGAATAGGCTATGTATTGCTCAAACACCAAACACATAACCTGCGTTATCACCATTAAGTGAGGATGGTGAAATTGCTGGTAGTGAGAGGTACCTATTTACCCAAGTCAGTCAGTGAGAGAGAGAGAGAGAGAGAGAAGAGGGAGAGAGGAGAGGGAGAGAGGAGACTTGGCTTCTCCATCATAGGAAAGAAACTTGTCTGTGACTCGAGCTCCGGGCCACAGGCATGCCGCTTTTATTACAGTGACCTCGAGCTCATTAATCTCCTTCTCCCTTGCTGTTCCTCCCTTCCCCCTTGCCTGGAGGCTAAGGCACAACACAGTCCGGCCTGTCTGGTCTGCCTGGTCGGTCTGGTCTGGTCTGCCTGTCGGGTCTGCCTGTCGGTCGGTCTGTCTGGTCTGCCTGTCTGCCCTGCCTGGTCGGTCTGGTCTGGTCTGCCTGTCGGGTCTGCCTGTCGGTCGGTCTGTCTGGTCTGCCTGCCTGTCTGGCATGCCTGCCTGCCTCCGTGTGAGACATAACCATTACATTTCAAGATAACATGTCGGGGGCGATGAAACAGAGCACCATTCATTTTCAATGGAGGGAAGTGAAGAGGGAGGAGGGACCATTGGGCGATGCGTGCATGGGCGAGGGAGCGTAAAGAGGGCAGGACAAAAGTTGGGAAATGCTGAACTTTATGCAAATACTCTGATTTTGCAACGATATTGACCAATCAAAGCTCACTAGTTTCCAGCCCCTACAACAACAAAATAGCTTCAAGTGTTTTGTCAAATACTGGTGGAGTCAACTAATAAAGGAATGGACGACTTGACCAGAGAGGTCCAGGACCTGAAGAACAGTTTGCGGCAAGAGAACGGCAAGATGACAGCAATCTGTAAGTCATTGAGAGAGAGAACATCAGTTCTGTGTGTGAATCCATGATAATGACAGAGAAATCCGATTATCAAGGGACAATCAAGGTGGAACAACATGGTTGTGGATCGAATTGTAGAATCTCCACGAGACTTGGACGGAGTCTGAGGACAAAGTGAGGGAAATGATCTACGAGAAATTGAACATGGACCACAGGAATATTGAGTTGGATCGCATCTACAGGACTGGAAAACCCATTACCAGCCCAGGTGAAAGGCCCAGGCCGATTGTGGTCAAGTTCCTGAGGTTCAAATAAATACAAGGTAGCTGTTCTGGAAAGAGCCACGGACTATCCTGAAGCTGTGCGTCAGAAAAGGAAAGAACTTATCACAGCCATGAAAGCTGCCAGAGCTTGTGAGGACATTGCTTACATCCGCAATGACATGCTCATTGTCTACCCTTCCTCCCAGAATCCTGGAGGGGATGAGATAGCTAAGCCTACGGGTTTGTAGCTTCAACCCTGCAGCACACACACACACTAATTGATTAATGGACTGCTGAATGTACATTTTTTATCTTGCTTTGTTTGTTCTTTTTCATTTTATGTCCATCTCTGATAAGCTACCCAGGAAAGGGCTGAAAATAGCCCATATTAATATATGTAGCCTCAACTTGTTGAGTGTAGGGGGCAGTATTGATTTTTTGGATGAAAAACGTACCCATTTGAAACTCCCTATTTCTCAGGCCCAGAAACTAGAATATGCATATAATTGTCAGATTAGGATAGAAAACACTCTAAAGTTTCCAAAACTGTCAACATATTGTCTGTGAGTATAACATAACTGATATTGCAGGCGAAAACTGGAGGAAAATCAAACCAGAAAGTGGCTTCTATTTTGTTACTATGAAGCCAAACTAATTCCGCTACCCAAGAGAGTGGCAAAGCAGCCTTTACTGGTTGTATCAGCAGACCTATCAGCTTGCTCCCAGCTCTTAACAAACTGTTGGAAAATTGTATTTGACTAAATACTAAAAAAAATCTGTAACCAAATTAACAATAGACTTTCAGCATGCTTATGGAGTAGGGCACTCAACATGTACTGCACTGACACAACAGGTTATTGATAATAAGATGATTGTGGGAGCTGTACTGTTAGATTTCTGTGCAGCTTTTGATATTATTGACCACAACTTGTTGTTGAAAAAAACGTGTTATGGCTTTTCAACATCTGCCATATCGTGGATTCAGAGCTCTCTCTAATAGAACACAAAGGCTTTTTGTGAATGGAAGCTTCTCTAAATGCCAAACATGTCAAGTGTGGTGTTCCACAGTGCAGCTCTCTAGGCACGCTACTCTTTTCAAATTTTACCAATGACACGTCACTGACATTAAACAAAGCATGTGTGTCCATGCATGCTGATGATTCAACCATATACGCATCAGCAACCACAGCTAATGAAGTCACTGAAACCCTTAAAGAGTTGCAGTCTGTTTTGGGATGGGTAGCCAGTAAAAAACTGTTGAACAAGTTGAGACTAAATTATTTGGTGTTACCTTAGAATGTAAACTGTCATGGTCAAAACATATAGATTCAATGGTTGTCATGATGGGGAGAGGTCTGTTTGACACCACACTCCAAAAAGCAAGTCCTGCAGGCTCTAGTTTTGTCTCATCTTGATTATTATCCAGTCGTGTGTTTGAGTGCTGCAAGGACCAGCATGTCTTGCTCTTCATTGTAAACAGAGGGCTGATATAAATACTATGCATACCAGTCTCTCTTGGCTAAGAGTTGAGGCGAGACTGACTGCATCACTTCTTTTTATAAGAAACAAAATGTTGAAAATCCCACATTTTTGCATAGTCAACTTGCACAGCTCTGACACACACACTTACCCCGCCAGGGTTCTATTCACAGTCCCCAAATCCAGAACAAATTCAAGAAAGCGTACAGCATTATATAGAGCCATTATTGAATGGGACTTCCTTCCATCTCATATTGCTAAAATGAACAGCAAACCTGGTGTAAAAAATTGTTTAAACAATGCAACACCTCACCTGCAACGCCTCTTCACTATTTGATCTAGATAGTTTGTGTAAGTATTGATATGTTGGCTTCGTGCGCCATTTTTTAAATGTAGTTCTGGCCTTGAGCTGTTTTTGTCTATTAATCTTCTGCATTGTGTAATGTTTCATGTTTTGTGTGGACCCCAGGAAGAGTAGATGCTGCCAACAGCTAATAGGAATCCTAACAAAATACCAAACACTGGATTGGCTGTTGATACCTAGCACTACCTAGCCTGCTTGCTAGCATCCACATGAGGGCAAAGCTAGAATGGCTATCCAAATGATTGTGATGTGTGGAAATCCCATCTCTCGATTCGCCCGAACACATCTGCTGCCCGAACAGCCGGGATCATTCAGTCTTTCCCATCCCGCCATACCTTCTCTCGCACAAAACATTTTCCACGAACTCACAGGAAACCGTGTCAGGGTGACTGAATGCAGCAGTATGAAGAAGAAATAGAAAATGAGTGGAGCCAGGTTGTATGTCGACTTAGGAGCATGGAGAGGTCGAAATAATAGAGGAAGGATGGAAAGGCAAACTGGCGTCTCCTCCATGACCAACCCACACACTTGGGCCCTCTCGCGACTCATCCATGGTGTAGCGGAGAGCATGTCATCCCCTCATGGGACACTCTGCAAGACATTCAAGACATTCAAAACTGTGTCATGACGGCCTCTGTTGGTCCATCAATGTAAGCATAAACTTGCCATGTTAAGCAATAAACCCCATTAAAAGCCTATATAAAACAGCAGAGAGCATTACAGAAACCTGCTGTGTGTGGTTACAGGTCTGGATTGCTGAAGGGATCTGCAACACGAGGTTACGTTCACATGTATGGATCGATGAGGGCAAATGGGTTCAGCCCGAGTAGCCAATGCACTGTGTAATGTTCAATATCCTAGACTATATCCATGGGCACAAAATCTTCAACAACAAAAACACACGAACACACACACATTGAGTAGTAATTTGAAAGCCTATCAATCTTTGCGCTTTATCAAAACATTAAAAAGGGTATAAAGTATGAGTTTTTACCCCAATGTAAGAGTGTGGTCAAAGACTTACTAATGTAGTTGTAGTCACCATCTGGTTACCTACAACTAAACAGTTATATTTTAGTGTTTTTTACATATTTATTAACTTATTTCCAGATATCTACTAAACTACCCACAATGCACTATTTCTCAACATTATATGGAAAATCTACTCTGCGTTAGCTAGCCGAACCTGGCTAACATTAGCCACTAGCCATGCAGACCGAGTATTGGCAGTGGTGAGCTACAATCCACCAATCATGAGGTGTGTTGTAAACAACCAATCAGATTCCCCACACGTGGGGGGAGCATAATCTCTGTGAAGTAGGCTACTAGAGTTTTTCAACCTACTAGCACACTACAGTAGCTGACTGACTGCGATTTTGTGATAATTTCCATCTACCTGGAGCCTTCCTCCGATCGCCATCTTGTTGGCTGTTACCCTCGTCTCCTGTGCCCAATGCTGCCTCTGGATTATTGCCTCTGGACTCTATCTACTTTGGATTTACCGCACTATATTGCTATTGGAATAGCTGACTCTCCCTCTTAAGCGCCTAGCTCCTTGGCTCTTCCTTGGTGGCTAACGCAGCCGTCAATCAGTAAGTCTTCGCTCTCTCTACTTTATATCAGCTGGCTTTCTGTATTGTGTTCTGTGGGTTCCTGCCCATGTTCAACTAGTTAATATTGTTCTCTGGCTTACTACTTAGATATGTCAACCGTGGTGGATAGCTAGCTATGCTAATGTTACCGGTATATGCAGTTATTTGATGATAGCTAGTTCGATGGTGTTATGCATTTCCAAAACGTTGGTTTACTAGGTGTTGATAGCAACTGGTTGACTCATGCAGCGCTAACATAATGTTAGCAGGCTGGTAGGGCTAACATTAACAGGCTGATTTGCAACAAATTCATAAAGTGTTTGCTTATACATTGGCAGAAATTTTAATTGAAACCAGTAGTCATGAGCACAAATGATTGTTTCATTTGACGTTACATACACTGAGAAAAACAAACGCAACATGCAACAATTTCAACGATTTTACTGAGTTACAGTTCATATAAGGAAATCAGTCAAATTAAAGAAATGAATTAGGCCGTAATCTATCGATTTCACATGACTGGGCAGGGCCGTAACCATGGGTGGGTCTGGGAGGGTATAGTCCCACCCACTTGGACGCCAAGCCCACCCACTGGGGAGCCAGGCCCAGCCAATCAGAATTAGTTTTCACCTACAAAAGGGTTTTATTACAGACAAAAATACTCAGTTTCAGTTTCCTTAGGTGTCCGGGTGGCTGGTCTCAAACAATTCCGCAGGTGAAGAAGCTGGATGTGGAGGTCCTGGGTTGGTCATGGTTAAACGTGGTTTGCAGTTGTGAGGCCAGCTGGATGTACGGCTAAATTCTCTAAAACAACATTGGATGTAGCTTATGGCAGAGCCAATAGCTCTGGTGAACATGCCTGCAGTCAGCATGCCAATTACACACTCCCTCAAAATCTGTGGCATTGTGTTGTGACAAAATGGCACATTTTAGTGACCTTTTATGGTCCCCAGCACAAAGTGCACCTGTGTAATGATCACGCGGTTTAATCGGCTTCTTGATATGCCACACCTGTCAGGTGGATGGATTATCTTGGCAAAGGAGAAATGCTCACTAACAGGGACGTAAAAAAAAAATGGTGCACATAATTTGAGAGAAATAAGCTTTCTGTGCATATGCCTGGGATCTTTTATTTCAGCTCATGAAACATGAGACCAACACTTTACATTATGCATTGATATATTTTTCTTAAGTATACATTAACTTATTTCTGTACATTATAGGGAACAGGCTGACTCGCAGGGTCCTCCATATAATGGTCTCCTCCATGATTGGTTTTATGTAATAACTTGAAAAATAGAAAAGTTAGAATGTACTTTGAATTGGCACTTTTAATGCATATGCTAATGCATATATGCATATGCACATGTCCGAAGCCAGAATGTTTGACATCGACGCCTCTTTACAAAACACAAGTGTATAGCAAAACCAACACGCTGAGCGCCTTCATACGAGACTGTGTGTGTGTGTGTGCGCGCGCAACGGAAGGAAAAGCCAGAGCATGTCGATGCCCATCCCTGGTGCTAAGAATAGTTTGCGCAACAAACAACTCCCGACAGCCATTCATCACAAACCGTGGTCAGGGGGTAGGCGGGCGGGGAGAGCGAGGGAGCGGCCGTGCTGGAGCCCGATTCGCACCATTAAACCGAAAACCACCGGGTGTTTTTAGCAAGCCTAGTAACCTGTAGTCCAGTCATTATTGTGTTGTGGGGGAGGGAGCTGCATAGAGAAAGAGAGAGAGAGAGCGAGTGAGTCGGAGAGAGATTAAGAGAGACCTCAGTTCCAGTCGATCTCGTTTCCTGTTACTATCGCGACTTGACCTCCATCTGACATGCCATATGGGGAGGAACAAACACCAGCGCCACTGATAATTCTCACAGCCAACGCTCAACCGACTTCCCAGGTTGCCCTCCTTTAATTTGTTATCCCTTGGGAGAGAAGAATGTAGGTGTGTGTGTGAGTGTGTGTTACAGAGAAGTGATATGGGCTACATTTCCCCGTGCCTGGCCTGCTGCTGTGCAAGCCCTTATCTCTATATCGACCTGCAGGCTCGAGCGAACAGGGACGAGGAAGGGGAGGGAGGGGTGCAGAGCGGGGTGTTGGCGCCCTCACGCTCTTTGTCCCTGGCGCTCGGCCAGCTCTCCCTGGAGCGCCAAGGCTCGAGCTCCTGCTCTAAAAAAAAAGTGTGTGACGCAGGATTCTCTCCGCAGCGACGAGAGCGGGGGAAAACACGGCTTATTATACACACACACACACACACCACTACGCAGGGCCCGCTGTGTGTTACCAAAACGAAAAGAATACTCGAAAACAACGAAAACAAATATTAGATCAATTAAATCTATTCACCACTTTAAAACGATGTCTGCCCATAATACCAGGGGGTCCATAATGTGTCTTGTTTGAGGTAATACAATGATTACAGGTGTCTCAATAGTAGTTATGTCTTTTGGTACATCAGATGTATTTTATTAATTAGAATTCATTACGAGAGTAATTGAGATAAGAAACCTAAATGTAACAGACAACCCTTCACTCCTCATCATGCGTAACAGCACACACGCAGCTGCCGAAAGATAGTGTGTGTGCGTGTCTGAGTGTGTTTGCCTTGCAGCGTGTGTGTGTGTCGCTGATGCGCGAATTGGATGTGAGGCTGGGCTGGTCAGAGAGACGGGGGCAGGGAAACTCCAAGACAGCTCCTCATACACACGGAGAGAGAAGTGGGCAGGCCTCCAACACTTCTCCGCACGGAATACCAGCGCGGCACGACAGACAGGCGGCAGAGCCGCCCAGGGGCAGCTAGGGGGGCTAAATAGGGGGGCTAAATAACCGCGCAGAGGGTTTTCGCTTCCCACCCCACACGATTTCAGCGATCCCGTAGTCGACACACAGCATCTTATTCCGTAACACACAATGTGACCATGGAAAGTCAAACTCAACGGAGAAAATTCAACACCAAGTCCCAATTGATTTACTGGCTAATCTCAACATCCCAACAATTTAGCACAATATATCAGTTCTAAACAAATCAATCTATGATTTCCATATAGCGAACGCACGCTATGACCCATTAAATACATAATCCTACAATTGGAATATTGTGTCCACAAGGTCCCGTGGCAGAGGGAGTGCGAAAGCTGAGGAGGGAACGGACGAGAGAGAGAGCTCGGCTATAGTGCACACATACACACACTAAGGCATGTGCACATATACGAGTGTACCTGTGCCCGAGCACCTGCCCCTTTACCCTCCCAGTCGCCAAGTTACCTTTCGGGTGGTGATATAATTACAGTGCCTTCAGTAAGTATTCACACCCCTTGATTTAGTCCACATGGTGTTCTGTTACAGCCTGAACTCAAAATATCTACAAAATACTCGAATGTCAAAGTGGAATTATTAGTGAATTAAAAAAAATATAAAATACTAATATATCTTGGTTAGATAATTATTCAACCCCGTGAGTCATGTCATCACATTTGGCAGCGATTACTGCTGTGAGTATTTCTGGGTAAATCTAAGAGCTTTGCACACCTAGGGCCTCATTTATCAATCATGTGTTGGCACAAATCTGTGCATAAGTCATGCGTGGGGTCATTTCCACGCAAAGTGTGAGTTTTAACCATATGAATGTTTGCATGAGAGTGTGGGTACATTTAAATACAACGACCAAGCGTACACACAGTGCCGGAATAAGGGAACTGCTTTCAAGCATAAAATGGTGAAATTGTTAAGAGTTGCCTAATAAAATAATTATTCTATTTAATTGTAAATTCATGAAACTTATCTTGACGGTAGATCAAATGATAAACACATCAGTTCATGTGTTAGATAATCCTTATAGAAGTACAGTAACTTGTCAAATTAGAGGCAAGTGTGAAAGTGAAGCCGTTGTTAAAATACTGCAATAATGGGAAATATTGCTCTGACCTTTTTTTACAGAAAGTAGAGATTTACTCATCAGATATCGTTTACCAAAAGCAATCTTATAGGATCTTTGCAATGATTTAAGACCTACTTTAAAAAGGCAAACATGCCATTCCGGTCCACATCTAAGTGCTTTCCACCCTAGGGTTTTTGGCAACGGGCACTTTTCACCGGGAGTTTGCAGATTCGCGTCTCTCAGCCCTCAATTAGCCAATAGTGCAATGGTCGGCAAAACGAACAGTAACACATGCAATTTCCATACACCATCGCGCAAAGTTGTTTATTAAAGAGGGGTTTCTTTGCCATGATGCCATCCACGGGTTCCCAAATATTAACAGAATAGATGGCACCCACATAGCTATAAAAGCACCATACCAAAACGAGTTAAACGATGTGAACAGAAGAGGCTTTTACGGGTAATAATGTGCACGTGATGTGATGCGCAAAAGACGCTGCTGAATGTGGTGGCAAGGTAGCTAGGTGGAACGCACTACTGGTTCAATCTACATAACATCAATGTTTAGCAAGGTCACCCGTGACAAGTCAGTATTCGACTTCTGAGGACGTGGGGAGAGGAGGTGGAAACCGGCATCTGCCTCTGGTTCAGCAGGTTGCATGTTCGAATCTAGCGATAGAAAGTAGTTAATATTTTTTTTTTAAGTAAGCCAATCCCAAATATTAACCCTTACCTTAAACATTCGGAGTTAATGCCTAAACTTAACTTTATACACTGAACTTAAAATGTGACATTTGTATTAAAGTAGTAAAAAGTTAAGTATTTGGTCCCATATTCATACTACTCAATGACTACATCAAGCTTGTGCCTCTGCACATTTGTTGAATACATTTGCTCTGTTTTGGGTGTGTTTTAGATTTTGTGCCCAATTGAAATGAATAGTAAACAATGTATGGTCTTATTTTGGAGTCACTTATTGTAAATAAGAATATAATGTTTCTAAACACTTCTACATTCATGTGAATGCTACCATGATTATGGATAGCCCTGAATGAAGAGTGAATAATAATGAGTGACAAAGTTACAGATGCACAAATATCATACTCTTCTTCTTCCCCCCCCACCACACACTCATGGTGAAATCCCTGAGCAGTTTTCTTCCTCTCCGGCAAGTTAGGAAGGACGCCTGTGTCTTTGCAGTAACTGGGTGTATTGATAAACCATCCTAAACGTAATGCATAAAATCACCTGGGAGTGTGAGCAGCAGTGTGCAGAGTTTTCCTTTTAAATTAATAACTTCACCATTCTCAAAGTAATATTCAATGTCAGATCTATAAAGAATATATATATATATATATATATATATATTACCCATCTACCAATAGGTGCCCTTCTTTGTGAGGCATTGGGAAACCTCCCTGGTCTTTGTGGTCAAATGTGTGAGAAATTCACTGCTCGACTGAGGGACCTTATAGATAATTGTATGTGTGGGGTACAGAGATGAGGTTGTCATTCAAAAATCATGTTAAACACTATTATTGCACACAGAGTGAGTCCATGCAACTTATTAAACACAGTTTTACTCCTAAATGTATTTAGGCTCACCATAACGTTGATTAGGGTTGAAGACTTAGACTCTAGACTTTTCAGCTTTTCATTTTCCATTTTTGTTTAAAAAAAATGAAAAACATAATCCCAGTTTTACATTATGGGGTATTGTGTGTAGGCCAGTGACAACGAATCTTAATTTAATCCATTTTAAATTCAGGCTGCAACAAAATGTGGAAAAGTCAAAGGATGCGAATAGTTTCTGAAGTCACTGCATTTGTTTCTGTATAGAGTTGTCGTCTTTGGTTTGAACACCCCTTAAATCATTCCTACGTCATCAAGTTCGCGACCCCCTATCGAGCCCTTTGGTCTGCCCGGTAAGGAGATCACGTGAGCCAGGTTGTGCTTTTTACATAGTCTGCCCTGTACAGCTATTGCGTGCGCGTGTAGCAAGTTACCTAGTTTAAATATCAACAGTACTGCCACAGCAACATAAAATTAGCTTAACACTTGATGTACATCACAGTGCCTCGCGCCCTCCCTCCACACAGGCGCAGGACAGTCCTCCCGTCAGCATGATCGCCAACAACCGCGACATTGTGTGGTCCGTGCTGTCACTGGAGAACAGGCGATGGCCGCTGAACCAGACCATTCATCCCTGTCCAAATTAGGACTAAATAGGCCTTTTATGTCCCCAGAGAGGCAGGATTGTAGTAACAAGGATGAGCATATTTGTCACCTCCCACCTTATCTCAAATCCTTTCTTTTAATCAAATCAAAATATAAATTGTATTCGTCACATGCTTCGTAAAGAACAAGTGTAGACCAACAGTGAAATGCTTACTTACATCCTAGTATACATGTGAGTTTTGAGAAAGGCATGCCTCGATCTTAATATAGATTTTATTTGGGAATATAATATCATCTGAATCGAATTTCTTCTTTGGCTTTAAATTATTGGCTGCAAATGTGATGGAACTGCCTTGCATCAAAACGGGCCTGCTGAGGTGAGAGGGAGTGCGAGGTGGTGACAAGGTGTCATAATCAACATCCTCTCCCAATATTCTATTTCGGTGAGATCATGAAAATATAGGCCAAATAAATAATCCACCTTGCACAAAAGCAACATTAGAACGAAAATATAAACACACTCAATAAAGGACCAATGACAGACCAGGGATGGTTGACACACTTAATTCTGACCTGTAATTCCCCATTAATTGAATTAAGAACAAAATAATGTCACATATTTAAAAATAAATGTAGGCCTTGTGCCAAACAGTCGGTCTCTCATTCCAGTATGAGTTTTTCCAAGTCTCTCTCCCCGGCGCTGTGGGTGCTATACAGTGGCAAGTCTCTCTGTAGGGAAGTGATCCGTGCGCTTGTGGCCTCCGCAGAACCAAAAGCTCTGTGAATCAGAGAGGAAAAAAAGGTATCTCCCGTTTCAGAGCAAGGTCCCGGGAGGCCCATGCGGAGGCACAGCTTCAATCAAACCATGACGTCTCCTCCGGGAGCCGTGCAGCGCGCAGAAACACGATCCCCCCCGCCTCTCCGCTGTGCGTTCACTTCTGTTCTCACACATCGCATGAACAGCCAAGAGCGCAGCGGTGGCTTTGGGATTGTTGTTTTATTCAGTAAATCGACACCACAAACAACAAGTGTGACAGCCTAAAACGGGCGGACTGGAGATTAGGCTCAGCAACGCTGTCACCAGAAAGCATTGCCTAATATACTCTGGGTTACAATCAACCGCAGGACAACATAATGACAGTGGATGTACCAACACAAGCTCAAAATAAAACGTCACACTTCGCCATAACTGCAGCATGTTAATATATATCTCTATATTGTTTTTTATATCTGCAGCACGATATACCATGAAATAGAAGACATGACGGTTATTTTTAATACCTAGGTCATATGCCTACAGACCTGATTTCTCACATCCTCATTTAAAATACAGAAAGTTGACTGTCCATTTCATCAAAGTACCATATCGAACCAAAGTCAGGTGACAGACGTGGTTAACTGCATGGTGAGATAGGATTATATTGACATATCAGCGCATGGATTCCCCCTCGCAGATCCATTGATTTCAGACGATTACAAAACGACCCTGGGTTTGGAACAGCGATGAGGTTGTCCCTGTACACCGCCGGTTATCATCTCCACGCCTCCCTGCGCGGAGCCTTTGAGACACCGTTACAAATACGAGATCCATCAAACGGCTGGACAGTAGCCTACCAGCTCCGAGTATAGAAGGTGCCCTCAGGTACTTTATTTTTTATTTTAGCAAGTCAGTTAAGAACAAACTCTTATTTACAATGACGGCCTACCAAAATGCCTCCTGCGGGGACGGGGACAACACACACATCACGAAAAGAGACGAGAGAGAACACTACATAAAGAGTGACCTATAAAACAACAAAGCATGTCAGCAACAGGTACAGATCGGGGTAGTAGGTTATACCCTCCCATATCCAATCATTTAAGGGTGAGAAACGCAAAACTGGCCTAAGATCAATGTCTAGGCAAACTTCATTCTAGTACATAGGGTTATGAAGACCCTCAGACAACCTGCCCATATGGACATGATGGTAATTGTATAGTGCAGGGTTTAACTGTATAGTGCCGGGTCTAACTCTGCTGCCCCCCCCAGTCAAATATCCCACTCATCATCATGCCCAGGCCCAGGACCGAGTTTGGGAATCCCTGGTATGGTGTGTGGAGCGGAGAGATCAGCCCTTCGACCTTTTGTTAGGCGTGACGGCGAGCAATTCAACCAGGCTCGCAACCCGTGATGTTTAAAAGGTTTGCCAAGAATGCACGCGCTATAAACCTTGGGGATTCTCCCATGTCTGTTGAAGTTATTCATGAACTTGTGGCGGCTACAAAATAGCTTTCACACAAAATAACTTCTAATGCCCTAAACAGACAGTCTCTCTCTCTCTCTCTCTCTCTCTCTGCGCGCGAACGGACACCTGGGGAATGGCCCAGCGCGGGTGATCTCTTCGCTCGAGCACAGTGGGAAATGATGCACAAAACAGTCCAATGGGATGCTCTAAACAACGACCTGCAGCCAGATCAAAATGTAAAATAGCGGTTTTAGGCTTTATGAAGTTTAGTAGCCTGGGGTGGAATCAACTCAGTAATCGAAAGGAACCGTAGGTCTGCTGCTGATTAAACAATATTGTTATTCACTAACACAGTTTGGTGAAGAACGGGTCGTTTTCTATGGGGCATCCAGAGACTCTTATCCAGACTGTCTTTCAATAATCCCACAAAAGGAGGATACAACAACTACTTCATGTGACCATATTTTGTAAATAAAACACGTTTTAAAAATAAGGGTCACTCACAAGCAATCACAATAGTTATAAAGATGCTAAATGCGCCTCATTACGCAAAGATCCGTCTGGAATAGTCCCATACTGTGGCATTATCCAACAAATCGATAAGATTTGGCTAAATAGAAAACCTCCCCCACATGCTGTGTGTGTGCGCGCTGTGCTGTGAGCAAGGCCACTCAAGGTTTGGAGGAAGGTAAGCACACCCCTTGTCACTAGCGATTGAAGGAACATCAATCACATGGTAAGGCTTTTGGAATCGAATACCTGGTTCATATAATTTATCTTGTAGGGGTACAACAAATAAACAACAACCCTCTTAATGCTTCCTTCCCAATACTGTACTATATTCAGCACTAACAGGGGAGTCTCAAACGTCAACTAACATGGAAACCAAACTACTGTTTTCACTCTTCAAGACACACAAGACTTTCCATTTCTTTAACTGTCTCAAATGTAACGTTCCCACTTGCTTCTACTATGATTCAGTTCGCACAGACCACAACCAGCTCTTAATTTCCCCCTTTCAGTGTAGGCCTACTTATGATCGCTGCTGAGTCATGTCATGGGACAATAGCAATGCAAGCTCTCACTGACGTTGGCCCGCTGCCTATTGGTCTATATGAAGTGATCACTTATCTGCTACAGTGAGGGGGAAACACTGTCAGATCTCTCAGTTTCCTTACCCAGCTCAAGGTAGTTGGGGAAAGAGTCGGTCATGGGGAGAATCTCAATTGCACACTCCTTGCGTCATCTCTCCTCGCCTCCTTCTCAAAACCGATTTTAGAGAAAGCCAGAGGTCCCCCTCTGACCTTCTCCTGCAATGGGTTTTGTGAAGAAAGTGAGGACGCCAGGAGTGTGCAATTGAGATTCTCCCCATGGCCCGTTCCTCCTTGCATAGTAGCTATAGGCCTGGGGCCCTAGGCTATATGCGCAGGCAAGCGAGGTATAGCTTACTTAGGAATTATATGCTAAACAGGGTGTTGGTGTACTATACTGGTATATTTTTTTGTTTTACCAGAGAGGATTTGGTCAACTCTAACATTCTAGATCCGTAACTAACCTCGCCAATGAGCTAGGAACATCGATCGCGTGAGCGATCCCCAATTAGTGTTCTATCACTGGCCAGAAGACACACACTGCATGCGCTGAGAAAACCTGGCACGGGGCTTTAGCTGCGTGTGCAGTAAGGACATGGACAACAGGAGTAACAATAGCCAATACAAATATCTACCAAAAAAGTAGGTTAAAGGAATTTGCTGGTGCAAGGTGGTGATTTAGGCCCTAAACGGCCAGGGAGGCAAAAAGCCCTGACTTAAGTGTTTTCGGTGTTTTTCTCCACTGACAGATCCCGTGTGTGGTACGTCGGTCTATATGCAGCATTCGATACAGTTTCTATCTGCTCCGCACATTTCGCACTCTACCCCTCCGGGTCAAATAGCTCTCCTCTGTACCTCACACTCCCACTACAAGCACTCAAAAACACAGTGTTGGACTGTATGTAAACGGAACAAATCGCTCCTCTTGTCAGGGCGAGGCTGTATTCCCGTAACCTTGTTTAGCACGCGCGCGCACACACACAGATTAAGAACACTCGATTCAAAACACTCGATACACGCTTCGCTCTTTTGAAGAAAATAATGTTAATTTAGTAGCCTAGCCTAATTAATAAAGAACAAGTATTATCAGTCAATTTCCATCCAAACATTATTGGAATCGTTCGCTGATCAGACTGCTGACAGCGAAGCCTCGTCCTGACCTTCCGACTCAGTCTCTCCTGGTTGACAGGACTGCCGGCCGAATGACTAAACAACCAATGTTATTTATCAACCACATGCCACTGCCCCGCCGAATCGCACAAAGACCACCCTATGCGCTATTCTTAGAAGTTGCCATTCCACTCTCTCCCCCTTCTCTCACACACGGAGATCAAATCACTCCGAACCTGTACAAGAGCTGTAGACAATTTGCTTTGTATTTTTATGTTTACACTTGAGATTGACAGTCAATTTGGAAAAATCCATCTATGTCGCAGTCGTTGTGGTGATAGCCTATATTGTGAATAGTCTATCCTCTCAAACGGGGAGACCATGGTTTACAATTCAACAGTGGCAGACAGAATAAAACACCAAACGTCTTTATTGCCCACATAATTGTCTTACCTGGCAGTTAGCCGCTAATTCCAATCGTCTGCTTCAATTTGACGCCTTTTTACAGTTTTTCCCCCCAAGTTGTTCACGGCTCTGAGCAAAGATCCGTGCGTTCAGGTTAGGATTCCTTTATAAACGCAAAGACATCCATCCCTTCCCGGGCCAGTGAATATTCAAATCGTTGGATATAAACATTCAGAAGTGTTTCTTACTGTGTATTTACTTGTCAGTCAATTATACCAAATGTTACACTCGGTGTTATTTTCAAAATACTTTTTTAAAGAGAGAAAAAACGTCGCCAAAAATCGACTTCGTGTGACGAATCCCTAGAAAGATTTTCAATCATTCTTTACAGAACGACCCAGAGGCGTGGTAACGTACCGTGTAGCAGAGCGCAAGCATACAGGTGGCGATGTCCGCGGACTCCAGAAATTAATTCAACTCGGTCGTAGACAGCGCCATGTTGGGTTCTATTTGAGCACGCCGTTTCAACGCTCTTACTTCCACTCTCGTCATTCCCGATCTATTCCAAAAATACTATTTATATCCAGCGATATTGTGAGAAAAATCGGAATTGTTTAACTTTCCGTCGTTTTTCATCTTAAAGCCCTTGGTAGCCTCGTTTGCGGAGTTGCTGAGGACGCCGAACGGACCCGCGGGAACGCGGAGCGGAATGAGTGGAGTGTTGTACTGCGAGAGACTCTCCCAATCTCAGACTCTACCCAGAAGGCCTGTCGGGAGACCGCAATTACCATAAACCTCCAACGCACACACACACCGCGCGTTGGGGCGGGCGTGTAAAACAAAATATGAGCGAGAGACAAGGGGGAGGGTGACAGAGTACGGTAAAATAGAACAATTAAGTGAAAGGTAGAAATTTACTGAGGGATGACAGCATAGCGTAATGGAACGCTCAGGCAGAGAAAGAGAGTGGGATAAGGAAAGTGAATAGGTAAAATATAGGATTATGAGTAAGAGAGAGGAAAGTGGAAAAAAACGCAAGAAGAGAGAGAACCAGATCTTCCAAGTTCAATAATGAGCTGTCAAATTCTGGCACTTGAAAACCCAGAGTGAGTCATTTTTACATTTGAGTAATTTGACGTCATACAGGAGCAATTAGGGTTAAGTACCTTAGTCAAGGGCACATAGACAGATTTGCAACCTAGTCTGCTCAGAGATTCAAACCAGCAACCTTTCGATTACTGGCCCTCTTAAGCAGGTGTGTGTGTGTGTGTGTGTGTGTGTGTGTGTGTGTGTGTGTGTGTGTGTGTGTGTGTGTGTGTGTGTGTGTGTGTGTAAAATAACTGAGACCATGGGTGTGAAGACAGTAAAGGCTGTGCTGTCATACACAGTGAACTAGATGGGCAGATATGTACTTCCTGAGTTCGAGACCAATGTAAGGAAGATTGGCCTTTACTACCTTACAATATTAAAACATTATCTTACAATTCACCCTCAAATATGCAACCCCACACAAATATATTGAAAGGGGATGGCCATGGACAATGGACTGTACATGTTTGGGTTCAATATTGCATTTTGCAAAGTCATGCCATGCAGTGAGTTGGAGAAATGTGATGGAAGAGAGAGTGACCCAGAAAGAGGAAAAGGAGGAGAGGAGGAGAGAGTGACCCAGAAAGAGGAAAAGGAGGAGAGGAAGAGAGACAAACCCAGAAAGAGGAAAAGGAGGAGAGGAAGAGAGACAAACCCAGAAAGAGGAAGGAAGGGAGGGAGACATTGTGTTGGTTGAGACTCATCTGTTAGGTCTCAGTGGCAAATATAGGAGAGGAAGCTAGGGATATCCAGCCTAGCCGGAGGTCTGATGTGGTCTGTGTATGTGTGAGAGAGAGAGAGCGAGAGAGGGGTGAGGGGAGGGGAGTTGGCAGGGGAAAGTCTGGGTGTATTTTATGCAGCTGTTGAGAGTAGGAGTTGAAAAAGCAGCGCCAGACACTCTCTCTCTCTCAAACACACCACCCACACATTGAAAAACCATACAAATTAGTCCTTGAAGGCAAACTGTCAAGTAACTGTCAGGTGAGTCCATGAATGTTCTTTAAACTAGCTGACTGAAGTCAGAGAGAGAGGCAGAGGCTGGGGCAGAAGAGAAGGAATCAGATAAGACATTGAGAGAAATAGAAAAAGAGAATGAGATGAGGGGCTGATAGTGCTGCATTCCTCTGCTCTGAAATCAGAGCCCTCGGCCCTGATTTGTTTTTATAACACACACACACTATTACTAATTACTCTGAGAGTTAGTGGGGAATCCTGAACAGGCTGGGCACTGCAGTGGATAGCTGCTGTCTTACAGGTTCCAGGCCTTTCCTGCTATTTAGTGTGTTTTATTATGCTGATCTTATTAACTGTTTTAAATGTTTCCGCCATCATTTCCTATCACCGAAACAACTTCTGGGCACCAGCATCACTAACCTCGCTTTGGAGGAAGATTTCTACTTCAATGAGTCTGCAGCTCTGGACGTTCTGCTTACCCCAGACCAGGCCCTGATCCCAGGACTCGAATGAATAAGCTGCGGCTAAAGAGAAGCAAGCTAGGCGGTGTCATGATTAGACTACGTTGACGAGCATCTAGGCCGCCGAACGTACAATCACTAAATGACAAACTGGACGAGCTTTGTTCAAGACTATCAACGGGACCTGAAGAACTGTAATATGGCTGAACAAGGACATGGATAATACCTTGCTGGCTTTTCCATGCATGGTCCTGATCAGACTGCAGCCTCGGTTAAGATGCGAGGGGGAGGGGTGTGTCCCTTTGTTAACAACAGCTGGTGCGTGATCTCTAATGTTAAAGTCTCAAGTTTTTGCTCGCATTAGTTGGAATACCTCATGATAAGCTTGAGACCAAATTAAATCAAAATCAAATTTATTCATAGAGCCCTTCTTACATCAGCTGATATCTCAAAGTGCTGTACAGAAACCCAGCCTAAAACCACAAACAGCAAGCAATGCAGGTGTAGAAGCACGGTGGCTAGGTAAAACTCCCTGGAAAGGCCAAAACCTAGGAAGAAACCTAGACAGGAACCAGGCTATGAGGGATGGCCAGTCCTCTTCTGGCTGTACCGGGTGGAGATTATAGCAGAACATGGCCAAGATGTTCAAATGTTCATAAATGACCAGCATGGTCAAATAATAATAATCACAGTAGTTGTCGAGGGTGCAACATGTCAGCACCTCAGGAGTAAATGTCAGTTGGCTTTTCATAGCTGATCATTAAGAGTATCAGCAGGTCTGGGACAGGTAGCATGTCCAGTGAACAGGTCAGGGTTCCATAGCCACAGGCAGAACAGTTGAAACTGGAGCAGCAGCACGGCCAGGTGGACTGGGGACAGCAAGGAGTCATCATGCCAGGTCGTCCTGGGGCATGGTCCTAGGGCTCAGGTACTCCGAGAGAGAGAAAGAAAGAAAGAGAGAATTAGAGAGAGTATACTTAAATTCACACAGGACACCGGATAAGACAGGAGAAATACTCCAGATATAACAGACTGACCCTAGCCCCCCAACACATAGCCTCCAGTATTTATGCTGCAGTAGTTTGAGACAGGAGGGGTCAGGAGACACTGTGGCCCCATCGGATGATACCCCCAGACAGGGCCAAACAGGCAGGATATAAACCCACCCACTTTGCCAAAGCACAGCCCCCACACCACTAGAGGGATATCTTCAACCACCAACTTACCATCCTGAGACAAGGCCGAGTAATAGCCCACAAAGGGGGGGGGGGGGGGTCGCCAACCCACCGAACCACACTATTTACCAAGAGAGTTTCCATCTATATTTTTTTGTAGCTGTAAACCGATGCACTTAGGCCACACTCAACGAGCTGTATAGGACAAAAGCAAATAAGAAAATGCACATCCAGAGGCGGCACTTCTTGTGGCCAGTGATTTTAATGCAGGGAAACTGAAATCCATTTACCTCATTTTTACCAGCACTTCACCTATGCAACTAGAGGCAACAAACTCGAGATCACCTTTACTCTACACAGAGAAACGCATGAAAGGCTCACCCACACCCTCCCTTTGGCAAATCTGACCATAACTCCTCCTCCTAAGATACAGTACACATATTTTTTTTAACAATACAAAATATACACATACAAATGACAGCATAAAAACATCAATGACATCACCCTGCCCAGACCCACCTGCTCACACCTCCATCTCCAGCGCCTGCATCACTCTCCGCCACATGGCCTCAAACTGCACCTTGTTGTTTCTCTCCATCGCCCACGCATTTTGAACATTTAGATAATAAAGCATTTGACCTTTCCATTGTGTTAATGATGGAGGATTGGTTGATTTCCAGGTATGTATACGTTTTTTCAAGATGATTGACAAGAAGAGCATCTTCCGACACGTTGGGTATCTCACTGTACTCTCATATGCCATGTCTTGAAATATGCAGACAGATGGATTAAATGTACAGTACATTTACATTGTAATATTTCTGACAACCAACTTTCTAACTCATCTCATATCTTTTGGACATTATAGCATTCTTAAAAGGCATGGATTATTGAGTCATTGTTAGTTTTACACTTAAGACATGACCCTGTAGAATTAGTTAATTTTGTTTTTTTGTGTAATAAATTATATAAACTCAGCAAAAAAAGAAAAATCCTCTCACTGTCAACTGCGTTTATTTTCAGCAAACTTAACATGTGTAAATATTTGTATGAAAATACGATAAAACAAATGAGACATAAACTGAACAAGTTCCACAGACATGTGACAAACAGACATGGAATAATGTGTCCCTGTCACGTCCTATAGAAAACCTGTATTTTTTTATGGTAGTGTAGGTCAGGGCGTGACTTGCCTTTTTTTGTTCTAGTTTATATTTTCTTTGTGGGGTTCTGGGTTTGATTTTCAATGTTGGTGATTTGTATGATTCCCAATTAGAGGCCGCTGGTAATCGTTGTCTCTAATTGGGGATCATACTTAAGTAGCATTTTTTCCACCTGTAGGTTATGGGATATTGTTTATGTTTAATTGCCTGTTCGCACTGCATTATTGTCACGGTTAGTTTATTCTTTATTTGTTTTGTATTTTCTTAAGTTTCACTTTATTCATAAAAATTATGCGGAACTCTACGTACACTGCTCCTTGGTCCGACCATCATTATCTGGTGTAGCCACCAGCTGCATTAAGTACTGCAGTGCATCTCCTCCTCATGGACTGCACCAGATTTGCCAGTTCTTGCTGTGAGATGTTGCCCCACTCTTCCACCAAGGCACCTGCAAGTTCCCGAACATTTCTGGGTGGAATGGCCCTAGCCCTCACCTTCCGATCCAACAGGTTCCAGAATTACTCAATGGGATTGAGGTCCGGGCTCTTCAATGGCCATGGCAGAACACTGACAATCCTGTCTTGTAGGAAATCACACACAGAACGAGCAGTATGGCTCGTGGCATTCTCATGCTGGAGGGTCATGTCAGGATGAGCTTGCAGGAAGGGAGGAGGATGTCTTCCCTGTAACGCACAGCGCTGAGATTGCCTGCAATGACAACAAGCTCAGCCCGATGATGCTGTGACACACCCCCCAGACCATGACGGACCCTCCATCTCCAATTCGATCCCGCTCCAGAGCACAGGCCTCGGTGTAACTCTCATTCCTTCGATGATAATTGCGAATCCGACCAATCCGACCAGAGCACTTTTTGCCAGTCTTGTCTGGTCAAGCGACGGTGGGTTTGTACCCATAGGCGACGTTGTTGCCGGTGATGTCTGGTGAGGACCTGCCTTTCAACAGGCCTACAAGCCCTCAGTCCAGCTTCTCTCAGCCTATTGAGGACAGTCTGAGCACTGATAGAGGGATTGTGCGTTCCTGGTGTAACTCGAGGCAGTTGTTGTTGCCATCCTGTACCTGTCCCGCAGGTGTGATGTTCGGATGTACCGATCCTGAGCAGGTGTTGTTACACGTGGTCTGCCACTGTGAGGACGATCAGCTGTCCATCCTGTCTCCCTGTAGCGCTGTCTTAGGCGTCTCACAGTACGGACATTGCAATTTTTTGCTCTGGCCACATCTGCACTCCTCATGCCTCCTTGCAGATGAGCAGGGACCCTGGGCATCTTTCTTTTGGTGTTTTTCAGGGTCAGTAGAAAGGCCTCTTTTGTGTCTTAAGTTTTCATAACTGTGACCTTAATTGCCTATCGTCTGTAAGCTGTTAGTGTCTTAATGACCGTTCCACAGGTGCATGTTCATTCACTGTTTATGGTTCATTGAACAAGCCTGGGAAACAGTGTTTAAACCCTTTACAATGAAGATCTGTGAAGTTATTTTAGATTTTTACAAATTATCTTTGAAAGACAGGGTCCTGAAAAAGGGACCTTTCTTTTTTTGCTGAGTTTACATTAGTTTATACTGGATTAAGCGTACATTTTCATTAACCCTAATTCCATTAGTTACAGTATGTTCCAACAGCCCCTCCATCTTGTGCCAATATCAGTTATTTTTAAGTCTCGGTTCCAATAGTTTATATATTTTTTTCTAAGAGATTGTCAGTTGGATAGGCTCTTACAAGGTTTTGTATATCTTAACTGCCATATGAATGTCCTTTCCTGACTCAAATTGGATTCCGTCAATGTTGCTCTGATGTTCAAAAGATTTCAAATCAAAATTTTGAGATATGAAACTTTTAAGTGACAAAATATCTACCTTGGCCAAGTCCAAAAATAGCTTTTTAATTCTGTCATTGAAATAAATGTATTTTTTTGTTACCAAGTCATTTACTGTCTCTGCCTTTAGTTGTCCATGTGGACCAATTTATCAGTGAATTCTGAAAAGCTATCCAAGGATTGTTATATAGGGTTGTAATTTTATGGAGTGATATTGGTTCTTGAAGAATAAGAAAAATGTTCTTCCATATTGTTATAGTGTTCATAACTATGAAGTTGTTAATGTTCTTAGCTTTATCCTTTGAAAATAGACACGTGAAAATATTCTGGTGATTGGCATGTGCATCTTCAATATGTACCCATCATTCCTCTTTAGTGCATTTAACTATATGTTGCAAGAAAAAGCCTGGGGTAGCGAGTTGATACAACTCCAAGTCTGGGAGGTTAAAACTACCCTCAGACTTAGGAAGATCTAGAACGTTCCTTTTTAGTGTGTTTTTGGTGGAGTAATTGATATTACCAAGAATAAATATCAAAACTTTGGGAGCAATGTCATTCTGATGATGTTTATTCTATCTGTAAGGTTTATGGGAAGATTTTGTTTTTAAACGTTTATTTTATATCCAGGCATTTTTGAGTATTCTAAAAATATTTTTAGCAAGGGGGGCATTGAGTTTAAATTTTGGTCAGGTATATAAGGAGTCCATCTGCAAATACATTTCATTTATATTCATGTTTACCAATACTGATATCTCTTATGTTTGGGTCATGAATTTGTTCTTAACTGACTTGCCTAGTTAAAAAAAGGTAAAAAATAAATTTTAAAAAAGTCAAATTTCTGCAAGAGGTTCAATTGCCAGTGCAAACAGGGGGGGGGGGGCAGAGATACCATCCCTGTCTTGTGCCTCTTTCTAAAGAAATGGAATCAGATAATGTATTATTAGTGTATATTTGTTATTTAAGATGTGTGTGTGTATATATATATATATATATATATATATATATATATATATATATATATATAGTGTTCATAACAGTTGAAGTCAGAAGTTTACATACACCTTAGCCAAATAAATTTCAACTCAGTTTTTCACAAATCCTGACATTTAATCAGAGTAAAAATTACCCTGTTTTAGGTCAGTTAGGATCACCACTTTATTTTATGAGTGTTAAATCTCAGAATAATAGTAGAAAGAATGATTTATTTCAGCTTTTATTTCTTTCATCACATTCCCAGTGGGTCAGAAGTTTACATACACTCAATTAGTATTTGGTAGCATTGCCTTCAGTTTGATTAACTTGGGTCAAACGTTTTGGGTAGCCTTCCACAAGCTTCTCACAGAGAATGCAAACCATAGTCTGGCTTTTTTATGGCGGTTTTGGAGCAGTGGCTTCTTCCTTGCTGAGTGGCCTTTCAGGTTATGTCGATATAGGACTCGTTTTACTGTGGCTATAGATACTTTTGTACCCGTTTACTCCAGCATCTTCACAAGGTCCTTTGCTGTTGTTCTGGGATTGATTTGCACTTTTCGCACCAAAGTACGTTAATCTCTAGGAGACAGAAGGCATCTCCTTCCTGAGCGGTATAATGGCTGCGTGGTCCCATGGTTTTTATACTTGCATACTATTGTTTGTACAGATGAACGTGGTACCTTCAGGCATTTGGAAATTTCTCCCAAAGATGAACCAGACTTGTGGAGGTCTACAATTTTGTTTCTGAGGTCTTGGCTAATTTCTTTAGGTTTCCCCATGATGTCAAGCAAAGAGGAGTTTGAGTTTGAAGGTAGGCCTTGAGATACATCCACAGGTACACCTCCAATTGACTCAAATGATGTAAAATAGCCTACCAGAAGCTTCTAAAGCCATGACATAATTTTCTGGAATTTTCCAAGCTGTTTTAAGGCACAGTCAACTTAGTGTATGTAAACTTCTGACCCACTGGAATTGCGCCACAGTGAAATAATCTGTCTGTAAACATGACTTGTGTCATGTCCTAACCGACTTGCTAAAACTATAGTTTGTTAACAAGAAATTTGTGGAGTGGTTGAAAAATGAGTTTTAATGACAACCCAAGTGTATGTAAACTTCCGACTTTAACTGTATAGGGAAGGTATCCAGGGAAGTGATGGAGTCCAGGTGAGTGATGACGTGCAGGTGTGTGTAACAAGGGTAACAGATGTTCTCCATATCGAGCAGCCTGGGGACTTAGAGGCCGGAGAGGGAGCACGTGTGACATAACTTCAGACTTGGTCTTAAAGATGGAGACCATGATAAAGGAAGTAAACAGCAATATCGGGCCAACTTCCTCAACAACTAAGAACATGAACTGCAGTGCTGTTTTTGTCCTGCAGCTATGACATTGCAGGACTGTAAAGCACATACATGCACATGTGCAAAAACTGAGTGCATCATCTTGCATCGTGTTCATCTGCAACTTTCTACTTATTTTAATTTTATTTTACTAGGCAAGTCAGTTAAGAACAAATTCTTATTTTCAATGACAGCCTAGGAACAGTGGTTTAACTGCCTGTTCAGGGGCAGAATGACAGATTTGTACCTTGTCAGCTCGGGGATTTGAACTTGCAACCTGCCGCCTCTTGCTGCTCATGGCAATGTCATATCACTGAGTCTCAGTTTGTTAATATAACTTATCAATCTGAATTCTCTGACTAATATGGAAACTAACCAGATGCTGAGGCCTTGTGAAGCAGCACACCACTTCCCTGTATGGTGCATGGTGGTCGGTTTCCTTCACTGCCGCTTTTGCACGCTTTTGCACCAGGATGCAGCACTTCTCTGGCTCTCATCCCTTCCATTCTGGTTTGAAGTGTCCTGTGACATAAGGTACAGGGTAGGAGTATGACAATTAGTTCAAATGAAACCAATCCACAAACAATGCACTTATTAGATATGTACTGTAAATAACATGAATGGGACTTGATTTAACTGAGGAGGAGTGCAGCCTCAAGCCTGGAACTGGATTGGTTTCTTTCAGATGACATTTTGGTTGAACAGAAAGAACATACTGTACAAACAACATTATTTTCAGTTGTGCTGGTAAATTAATAATTTGCTCATTGTGCTAGGCTAACCTTACCTTGATAGTAACCCAGTCTCCATTCAATTTCAGAGCTCATTAGTCTCTGTTAAACATCAGAACTCATCGGGGGGGAAAACCGGGCACTGACATCACCAATGTAGAGTTGACATGATTTTGTTGTCTCATAAGGAGTAAAGTGCGCACTGTGGGCTAGCGAAAAGTGATTTGTGTATTCCACAAGGTTTGAAAAGTATTTCTATGTGGTATACATACACCGCTATGAGTGACTTGGTTGAGATAACATACACACAAAGATCAAAAACAGGTTTTGTTTCTATTAAATAAATGTGTCACGGAACAGTTCATACTAAATTCAGGTCGAAAAGAGTACTTTGTCTAATTTATTTCAGAGAACACAGGCCAGTCCTACATCAGAGCTCCATTCAAAGCACTATAACACCCTCTCTCTCTACCCTTTCTCTCTCTCTCCCCCCTACTCTCTCTCTCTCGCTCTCTAATGTACACACTTCTACTGAGCTCTGAGAAGAACGAGGAACCCTTTCAAGGCTGAAAGCCTTTGAATTAACTTTTGTGTTAAAACACAGTCAGAGCTCTACGAATGTGTGTGCGCGTGTGCATGTGACTGAGCAAGCGCAAACATTTGTGCTCATGTCATGTAAGTTTGATTGTGCGTGAGTCTTGAGGGAGGTGGAGGTAGTGTAGTCGCCCCTGTACATTTATTTTTAAAAAATGGTTTCCCCTTTTTCGTGGTATCCATTTGGTAGGTACAGTCTTGTCTCATCGCTGCAGCTCCCGTACGGACTCGGGAGAGGCAAAGGTCGAGCGTCCCCTGAAACACAACCCAACTTGACCCAGAAGCCAGCCACACCAATGTGTCAGAGGAAACACCGAACAACTGGTGACCGTGTTAGCAAGCATTGCGCCCCGCCTCGCCACAGGAGTCTCTGGTGCAGGATGGGACAAGGACATCCCTGCTGGCCAAACCCTCCCCTAACCCGGACGACGCTGGGCTAATTGTGCACCGCCCCATGTGTCTCCTGGTCACAGCCGGCTGCGACAGAGCCTGGACTCTAACCCAGAATCTGCGATGCAGTGTCTTAGACCACCGCACCACTCTGGAGACTGCCCCTATACATTTTAATGTGAAACACAGTCAGAGCTCTGTGTGAGAGTGTCTGTGTGTGCATACTGTATGTGTGTGTGTTTGGGGTGTGTGTCAGTAAACCAAAACAGCGGGTGCACACACACACCCCAGAGTAAGAGCAGCACTCTGGGAGGTCACAGTGATCCAGCCATCTGCTCTTTGCAATCAAACACTGGAGCAAGGTTGGCACACACAACCAGAGCCACACGTGGACAGTTAGAGCCACACACACACACATTGCTGGCAATCACACACAGTAAACACACATGTGCAAACACGCTGCTGGCACACACATACCGTTCACTGGAACACATTCTGTAAGGGCAGCCAACATGCAAATAAGCACGGTGTCACGCACACAGGCCAACAGTGTTTCACTAACGCACACACATGCCTGTTCACACATCCAGAGTGTCTCATTTACGCACACACACGGCAGGCTCAGATTGCAGGAAGCTCTTTGCACGCAGCTCAGCCAGCAGCAGCCGGTACTAATCAGCACAATCCACCTGCAGATCGTTATGGATCGCTTACCGCAATCCACACACACACTTTCTAACACAATGGCACCTCTCAAACTCACACTGCGCACTCACTAATCAGCGGGAATCCGCCTACAGATCGTTATTGATTCCTTATCATACTCTACACACACACCCACACATGCGCGCACGCATGCCCACCCCTTCCCTCTCTCCGCCTTTCCGGGCTAAGGGTTCCCCACAGGCGCGCCACGCTGCGTTAGCGCGGCCTCACTGGGGATAATTACAGACCAGCGCGGCTGGGCAAGCCTGGCACCGTGCCAAGGCTGCTCAGCGATACAGAGAGAGAAAGGGAGAAAAATAAGAGGGGTATAGGGAGAGAATGAGAGAGGAGGCGGGGAGAAAAACATAAAGGGACGGGAATTCTATAGCCTATTGTATAGACTTTCAACCAGCCAGCTCTTTCAAAATTGATGTCGAAATTGGACCTCTGTCATGTCCAGAGGACGTCGGGAAATGCCTTTAAAACATACCACTAGAGGCAACAGTGGGCGCGAGCGATTACCATCAAGTAGACTTGGGGTTTGCCGGTATATTGTGGACGTGGCTGGTGGAAGGGCAGTAAATTCAATAACTTTGGCTTAGAAGGTTGCGTGATCGATCCCAGTCATCGACACTGTTTTTTACATTTGGGTTTGAACCATATCCCAAACCTTAAACACCACCTTGCCGTTTTGAAAGCCACAAGCTTTCACCATCTCACTGCAGTACTAGACCTTCATTCATGTTCTCCAAACATCACATTTCGAAGTTAAGGGTTAAGTTTAGGCACTCATTCCAAATGGTTACGGTAACAGTTAAGGTTTGGGATTGGGTTAAAACAAAACAAAATACCTATATGGACACCGTTTTTTTTGTTACACTTAAACATTTTAGGTTTAGAGAAATGGAATGATACAAAGCAGCAGGAGAAATGAAAACACTTTGAAATTTGAAGTTGGGAACAACTTCCACATTTGAACTTTGGAGAACATGGATGAACATGTAATTCTGCAGTGAGACTGTGAAAGCTTGTTACTTTCAACAGATCTAGCCTATTAGCAATAGATTTCTAACCAATGATTCATTTTACATAAATTCATCAATCACACATCCTGCTTTTGGATCACTGTTGTGAAGTATGATTTGGCAATAAATGCTAATATTTTCATTTGGGTGAAATAAAATATGAGTGTAATAAAATATAATTAGCAGAGTTGCCTATATAAATATAAAAATACAAAAAAGAATAGCATGGATTTCAAAAAGCCTTCCGCTATGAAGCATTCTGTTGGCTTGAATTGTTTCCCCGCTTCCTTCTCTCCCTCCCTTTCCCATCCCTCCCTCTCACTCCCCGTGAGCTCTTTCGAGTTCCGCTCATAACCTCGCCACTCATCCTCCCAGTTCCCCGCCTCTTCCTCCCTCCTCTCCTCTCCCCCTCCTATTTCTCTTATCGCCCCCTCTGGCTCAGCTGTCAGGCTTCGCACACACAAGCTCTTTCTCTCAAATAAACACACACACACGCTCATAAACACCTCGGCGCTACAGAGCTCAGAGAGGCCGCTGGCGCTTTACTCCCTACTCACCTCCCTCCCTGTGCTACGTCGATTAGCCGTAGTAGACTGGGAGAGAAGGCGTGATAGTGCAAGAGAGATGCCCCAGACAGAAACACCGAGCTCTAATTCCCGCCCATCCCCTCTAGCTCACCCATTCCCTCTCAATTTCAATTTAAAGAGCTTTAATGACATGGCAAACATTTGTTTACCTCGCCAAAGCAAATGAAATAGATAATGAACAAATGTGAAATAAACAATAGAAAATGAGCAGTAAACATTACACTCAGAAAAGCTCCAAAATAATAAAGACATTTCAAATGTCATATTATGTATATATACAGTGTTGTAATGATGTGCCAGTAGTTAAAGTACAAAACGGAAAATAAATAAACATAATTATGGGTTGTAATTACAATGGTGTTTGTTCTTCACTGGTTGCACTTTTCTTGTGGCAACAGGTCACAAATATTGCTACTGTGATTTCACACTGTGGTATTTCACCATTTAAATATGGAAGTTTATCCAAATTGGATTTATTTTCAAATTCTTTGTGAGTCTGTGTAATCTGAGGGAAATATGTGTCTCTAATATGGTCATTCATTTGGCAGGAGGTTAGGAAGTGTAGCTCAGTTTCCACCTAATTTTGTGGGCAAAGTGCACACAGCCTATCTTCTCTTGAGAGACAGGTCTGCCTACGGCAGCCTTTCTCAATAGCAAGGCTACGCTCACTGAGTCTGTATATAGTCAAATATTTATTTAATTTTGGGTCAGTCACAGTGGTCAGCTATTCTGCCACTGTGTACTCTCTGCATCAGACCGAGGCTCTGCATCTGTCCTCGTGCTCCTAGACCTTAGTGCTGCTTCTGATACCATCGATCACCACATTCTTTTGGAGAGATTGGAAACCCAAATTGGTCTACACGGACAAGTTCTGGCCTGGTTTAGATCTTATCTGTCGGAAAGATATCAGTTTGTCTCTGTGAATGGTTTCTCCTCTGACAAATCAACTGTAAATGTCGGTGTTCCTCAAGGTTCCGTTTTAGGACCACTATTGTTTTCACTATATATTTTACCTCTTGGGGATGTCATTCGAAAAAACATAATGTTAACTTTCACTGCTATGCGGATGACACACAGCTGTATATTTCAATGAAACATGGTGAAGCCCCAAAATTGCCCTCGCTAGAAGCATGTGTTTCAGACATAAGGAAGTGGATGGCTGCAAACATTCTACTTTTAAACTCGGACAAAACAGAGATGCTTGTTCTAGGTCCCAAGAAACAAAGAGATCTTCTGTTGAATCTGACAATTAATCTTAACGGTTGTACAGTCGTCTCAAATAAAACTGTGAAGGACCTCAGAGTTACTCTGGACCCTGATCTCTCTTTTTGAAGAACATATCAAGACCATTTCAAGGACAGCTTTTTTCCATCTACGTAACATTGCAAAAATCAGAATCTTTCTGTCCAAAAATGATGCAGAAAAATTAATCCATGCTTTTGTCCACTTCTAGGTTAGACTACTGCAATGCTCTACTTTCCGGCTACCCGGGTAAAGCACTAAATAAACTTCAGTTAGTGCTAAATACGGCTGCTAGAATCCTGACTAGAACCCAAAAAATGTGATCATATTACTCCAGTGCTAGCCTCCCTACACTGGCTTCCTGTCAAAGCAAGGGCTGATTTCAAGGTTTTACTGCTAACCTACAAAGCATTACATGGGCTTGCTCCTACCTATCTCTCTGATTTGGTCCTGCCGTACGGCGTACATGTACGCTACGGTCACAAGACGCAGGCCTCCTAATTGTCCCTAGAATTTCTAAGCAAACAGCTGGAGGCAGGGCTTTCTCCTATAGAGCTCCATTTTTATGGAACGGTCTGCCTACCCATGTCAGAGACGCAAACTCGGTCTCACCCTTTAAGTCTTGACTGAAGAGTCATCTCTTCAGTGGGTCATATGATTGAGTGTAGTCTGGCCCAGGAGTGTGAAGGTGAACGGAAAGGCTCTGGAGCAACGAACCGCCGTTGCTGTCTCTGCCTGGCCGGTTCCCCTCTTTCCACTGGGATTCTCTGCCTCTAACCCTATTACAGGGGCTGAGTCACTGGCTTACTGGGGCTCTCTCATACCGTCCCTGGGAGGGGTGCGTCACCTGAGTGGGTTGATTCACTGATGTGGTCATCCTGTCTGGGTTGGCACCACCCCCCCCCCCCCCCCCTTGGGTTGTGCCGTGGCGGAGATCTTTGTGGACTATACTCAGCCTTGTCTCAGGATGGTAAGTTGGTAGTTGAAGATATCCCTCTAGTGGTGTGGGGGTTGTGCTTTGGCAAAGTGGGTGGGGTTATATCCTTCCTGTTTGGCCCTGTCCGGGGGTGTCCTCGGATGGGGCCACAGTGTCTCCTGACCCCTCCTGTCTCAGCCTCCAGTAATTATGCTGCAGTAGTTTGTGTCGGGGGGCTAGGGTCAGTTTGTTATACCTGGAGTTCTTCTCCTGTCCTATTCGGTGTCCTGTGTGAATTTAAGTGTGCTCTCTCTAATTCTCTCTTTCTCTCTTTCTTTCTCTCTCTTGGAGGACCTGAGCCCTAGGACCATGCCTCAGGACTACCTGACATGATGACTCCTTGCAGTCCCCAGGCCACCTGGCCGTGCTGCTGCTCCAGTTTAAACTGTTCTGCCTCATTATTATTGGACCATGCTGGTCATTTGAACATCTTGGCCATGTTCTGTTATAATCTCCACCCGGCACAGCCAGAAGAGGACTGCCCACCCCACATAGCCTGGTTCCTCTCTAGATTTCTTCCTAGGTTTTGGCCTTTCTAGGGAGTTTTTCCTAGCCACCGTGCTTCTACACCTGCATTGCTTGCTGTTTGGGGTTTTAGGCTGGGTTTCTGTACAGCACTTTGAGATATCAGCTGATGTATGAAGGGCTATATAAATACATTTGATTTGATTTGATTTGTTTAGGGCCAAATGCCATTCTAGTTCGCTCTGTTTGTTTTGTAAATTCTTTCCAAGTAATTAGCTTTTTGTTTTCTCATGATTTGGTTGGGTCTAATTATGTTGCTGTCCTGGGGCTCTGTGTGGTATGTTTCTGTTTGTGAACTCTCTCTCCCTCTTCTCTTCTCTCCTTCCCTCACTCACCTTTCCGTTCAGGATCTATCGCAGCCGATAAATGTTTGTGGCTCGAGAGGGGGTTGCCAGACAAGGGAAATATATACACAGTGTGTGTATCGGGATGGGAGCTCGTTTTCCCATGTTTGGAAATGCCCCTCTGTAGAGCCATATAGCATGAGACAAGACAAGGGGCGCGTTAGTAGGGATCGGCGTCCCGTCAACGGGACAGGCGTAAATCATACAGCGCCTTGTGTTACGAACACAGATTTTAGAGAAACAACAAATGTCGGTACATTTAAGCGTCTTATATCGGCTGAAAGCTTAAATTCTTGTTAATATAACTGCACTGTCCAATTTACAGTAGCTTTTACAGTGAAAAAAGACCATGCTATTGTTTGAGGAAAGCTCCTAACAACAAAACACCTTTTCACCACGTTAGGTTTGATATATTCACCTCTGAAGGTGAAATGTGTACTTACATTCTGAAATCTTGCTCTGATTTATCATCCGAAGGGTACCAGAGATAACATGAAGTGTCATTATGTTAGATAAAATACTTTTTCATATCCTAAAAAGGTCCATATAGCATGATCAATTTTGTATTTCATCTTGTTCAATTTGCAAAAACAGGAATCTGTGAAAATCTAATCCTAGATGTTGGTTCAACCAGTCAAATCCTGTTTGTATGTATTCCTCAGAGATCCTAAAACGTAACCAGACTTCATTATATCATTAGGGGTGTAGTATATCCTATAGGACACCATATTTGATCAGAGAGCAACACCTTCATGGCACGCCGATGACACTGGCGGTCTTCACTTGAACAACTCTAACTTTGTCAAATAAGCACCAATCAGGGCCAAACAAAGCTAGCTAGATATCCAATGAGCTGGGCTTTACTAGAGTATCAGAAACCCTGTATCTGTCATAAAATGTAGCTTCTAACCTTGTACGACAGCATTTCTTTTCCTTTTGGACAAAAAATACAAGAATATTCAGTTATGAAAACTGGTTGTTTTGGAAATGTTAAACTTATAATATGGCTACTATTACTAGAAAAACTCATTCAAAGTCCAAACATATCAATGTGACGATATTCTTGCAGAACATTGTAATATGAATGCAAATGTCTCCTTCACGATTTTCCCAAATGTACTTGGGTGACTTCACACTAAATGTCATGTAGTTCGCTCATACTTCAAGTTATCCGTCTGAAACTTTGCACATACACTGCTGCCAATATCTTTCCAGGATACCTGGGCCAGGTCAATTAGAAAGGCCTGCTCACTGAAGTGTTTTAGGGAGCGTTTGACAGTGGTGAGGGGTGGTCGATTGACCACGGACCAATTATGGACGCAGGCAATGAGGCAGTGATTGCTGAGATCCTGGTTGAAGACAGCAGAGGTGTATTTAGAGGGCAAGTTGGTCAGGATGATATCTATGAGGGTACCCATGGTTACGGATTTAGGGTTTTACCTGGTAGGTTCCATGATAATTTGTGTGAGATTGAGGGCATCTAGTTTAGATTGTAGGACAGCCGGGGTGTTATGCATATCCCAGTTTAGGTCACCTAACATTACGAACTCTGTGGATAGATGGGGGGAAATCAATTCACATATGGTGTCCAGGGCACAGCTGGGGGCTCAGGGGGGTCTATAACAAGTGGCAACATTGAGAGACTTATCTCTGTAAAGGTGGATTTTTAAAAGTAGAGGCTTGAATTGTTTGGGCACAGACCTGGATAGTATGACAGAACTCTGCAGGCTATCTCTGCAGTAGATTACAACTCCGCCCCCTTCGGCAGTTCTATCTTAGCGGAAAATGTTGTAATTTCAGAGTTTTTGGTGGCCTTCCTAAGCCAGGATTCAGACATGGCTAGGACATCAGGGTTGGCGGAGTGTGCTAAAGCAGTGAATAAAACAAACTTAGGGAGGAGGCTTCGATGTTAGCATGCATGCACCAAGGAATTTACAGTTACAAGTCAACAAATGAGAGCGCCTGCGGAATAGGAGTGGTGCTGGGGGCTATATGGCCTGGGTTAACCTATACATCGCCAGAGGAACAGAGGAGGAGTAGGATAAGGGTACGGCTAAAGGCTAAAGGCTATAAGAACTGGTCGTCTAGTGCTTTGGGAACAGAGAATAAAAGGAGCAGATATTTTGGTGTTGTGGAATAGATTCAGGGCATAATGTACAGACAAGGGTATGGTAGGATGTGTGTACAGTGGAGGTAAACCTAGGCATTGAGTAACGATGAGAGCGGTCTCTGGAGGCACCAGTTAAGCCAGGTGAGGTCTCCGCATGTGTGGGTGGTGGGACAAAAGAGCTATCTACGGCAAGTTGGGCAGGGCTGGGAGTCAGGGTGCCGTTCGGCAGTCTACTACACTAGGCGAGCTGGAGACACAGCGATTCAGAAGGCTAGCGGGCCGGGGCTAGCAGATGTGTCTTTAGGGACGTCGCAATGAAAAAGCCTATTGAAACCTCCTCGGACAATTACGTTGGCAGATCAGTCGTGATGGATCGGCGAGGCGCCATGTAGGCAATAAAGGGTCCAGGCAAATTGTCAAAATAGGTATTGTAGCCCAAGAATTAGCTGGTAGACCTCTTCGCCTAGCCGGGAGATGGGCCTAGCTCAAGGTTAACTGGTGCTTGCTTCAGGACAGAGGGTTTAGCCATCAGTAGCCACTCAGGTTGCAGCTAGCCAGCTGCGATGATCCGGTGTAATGGTCCAGAGCTTGCAGTAGGAATCCGGTGACATGGTAGAGAAAAAGCAGTCTGATATGCTCTGGGTTGATATCGCGCTGTGCAGACTGGCAGGTATTGGCCGAGTTGAAGCTGGCTGGTGCCCGAGCTGGCTGGTGTCCTAGTTGGCTGGTGTCCGAGCTGGCTGGTGTCCTAGTTGGCTGGTGTCCTAGTTGGCTGGTGTCCTAGTTGGCTACTGATGGGAGTTCCAGTTCTAAAGTACACAAATAGCAGATCCGTACCACATTGGGTGAGGCGGATTGCAGGAAAGTATTTTCAGTACATAAATGGAAAGAGTGATTAAAACATATACGAAATGTATACGAAAAAAAAAACAAGGAAAACGACTATTTTACACGGGACAAGACAAACTCACGCCCGACTGCTACACATGTTTGATTGTCTGTCGGAGTGCGTATCAGGATTTCTTATAAGCGTCTGGATAGGTGTCCCACTCCTTGAAAGCGACAACTCTGGCCTTTAGCTCAGTGTGGATGTTGCCCTTAATCCATGGCTTCAGGTTGGCATATGTACGTATGTTGTCAATGCACTTATTAATGAAGCCGGTGACTGATGTGGTATACTCCTCAATGCCATCGGATGAATCTGGGAACATATTCCAGTCTGCACTAGCGAAACAGTCGTGCAGCTTAGGATCCGCATCATCGATCTTCTTCCGTATTGAGCATGTCACTGGTACTTCCTGTTTGAGTTTTTGCTTGTAAGCAGGAATCAGGAGGATAGAGTTATGGTCAGATTTAGGACGAGGGAGAGCTTTGTATACATTTCTGTGTGTGGAGTAAAGGTGATCTAGAGTTTCTTCGCCTCTAGTTGCACACGTAGCATGCTGGTAGAAATGAGGTAAAATGGATTTCAGTTTTCCTGCATTAAAATCACTGGCCTCTAGGAGCACTGCCTTTGGATGAGCATTTTCTTGTTTGCTTATGGCTCTATACAGCTCGTTGAGTGCAGTCTTAGTGCCAGCATCGGTTTGTGGTGATAAATGGACAGCTACAGTAAATATAGATGAAATCTTTCTTGGTAAATAGTATGGTCTACAGCTTATCATGAGGTATTCTAATTCAGGCGAGCAGGACCTCGAGACTTCACTACCATTAGCGATCGCATACCAGCTGTTAATTTAATTAGCAAACGAGAAACACATCTCCTCCCTTGAGCTTACCCGACGCTGACGTTCTGTCCTGCCGATTCATAGACAAACCAGCTAGATGTTCAGTACCAGTCAAAAGTATGGACATACCTACTCATTCAAGGGTTTTTCTTATTTTTTAAAATCATTTTCTACATTTTAGAATAATAGTGAAGAGATCAAAACTATGAAATAACAAATATGGAATCATGTAGTAACCAAAAAAGTGTTAAACAAATCAAAATATATTTTAGATTCATTCAAAGTAGCCTCCCTTTGCCTTGATGACAACACTGCAAACTCTTGAAGGAGATTCCATATATGTTGAGCACTTGTTGGCTGCTTTTCCTTCACTCTGCGGTCCAACTCATCCCAAACCATTTCAATTGGGTTGAGTTCGGGTGATTGAGGAGGCCAGGTCATCTGACTCTCCTTTTTGATGAAATAGCCCTTACACAGCCTGGTTCTGTGTTGGTGTATCACTGCAGAATGCTGTGGTAACCATACTGGTTGTGTGCCTTGAATCCTAAATAAATCACAGACAGTGTAACCAGCAAAGCACCCCCACACATCACACCTCCTCCTCCATGCTTCACGGTGGGAACCACACATACAGAGATCATCAATTCACCTACTCTGCATCTCAAAAAGACAGTGGTTGGAACCGAAAATCTCAAATTTGGACTCATCAAAGGATAGATTTCCACTGGTCTAATGTCCATTGCTCATGTTTCTTGGCCCAAGCAAGTCTCTTCTTATTATTGGTGTCCTTTAGTAGTGGTTTCTTAGCAGACATTTGACTATGAAGGCCTGATTCACACAGTCAGTCCACTGAACAGTTGATGTTGATGTTGAGATGTGTCTGTTACCTGAACTCTGTGAAGCATTTATTTGAGCTGCAATCTGGGGTGCAGTTAAATCAAATGAATTTATTCTCTGCAGCAGAGGTAACTCTGGGTGTTCCTTTCCTGTGGCGGTCCTCATGAGAGCCAGTTTCATCATAGCACTTGATGGTTTTTTGCGACTGCACTTTAAGAAACTTTCAGTTCTTGAAATGTTCTGGAATGACTGACGTTCATGTCTTAAAGTAATGATGGACTGTCGTTTCTCTTTGCTTAGTTGAGCTGATCTTGCCATAATATGGACTTGGTCTTTTACCAAATCTTCTGTATACCCCCCACCTTGTCAAAACACAACTGATTGGCTCAAACACATTAAGAAGGGAAAAAATCCCACAAATTTAACAAGGCACACCTGTTAATTAATTGAAACACATTCCAGGTGACTACCTCATGAAGCTGGTTGACAGAATGCCAAGAGTGTGCAAAGCTGTCATCAAGGCAAAGGGTGGCGACTTTGAAGAATCTCAAATATAAAATATATTTTGATTTGTTGAACGCTTTTTTGGTTACTACATGATTCCATATGTGTTATTTCATAGTATAATGTAGATGTGTGTCCAAAATTTTGACTGGTACTGTACATCTAGCTGGTTAGTCCTTGTTCAGCAATCAATACCATGAAAACTAAGAAATTAGTTCTTCAGGTCCTTTTGATAGGGTAGTCTCGAACGGAGCTTGTCCAGTTCGTTCTTCAGTGATTCTACGTTCGCCAGTAGAATGTAGGGTAGAGGCGGTTTATGTACTCCCCGATGCAGTTTCACCAGGGTGCCGCATGTCAGCCTCTCTCCCACCGCCTTTCTCTTTTCCGTGTCTCTGGGATTTGGGTCTGGTCCGGGTTTAGCAGTTTGTTCTGGAGTAGAAATCTTCAACCATATCAAGGTTAGTGATCGCTGTTCTGATGTCCAGAAGCTCTTTCGGACATGGGAGATGAATAAGGGAACATTATGTACCAACAAAAAGTTAATATCAGTGCAGAAAAACACAAAAGGACTAGTCAGGAGCTTGTAAAACGGCTGCAATGCAACGCAGAGCCTTTCATTAGCATAGTGTGTGTGTGTGTGTGTGTGTGTGTGTGTGTGTGTGTGTGTGTGTGTGTGTGTGTGTGTGTGTGTGTGTGTGTGTGTGTGTGAGTGAGTGAGTGAGAGAGATATTTTGTCTCCAATGTTCATTTGAAACATAAATAAAGTTGCACAATGAGCACTTGTTGACTCTAAAATTAATCTTTACAGTTAAGGGTTAGCTAGCTGGAGAATTTTTGTCATATTAGCATAGACGTGACATCAGTCAAAACACCTCAAAACAAGACATGGTATTAAGAACAAGATATAACTAACTGAAAACGAGTCGCTTACCGAGCCATTCTGCACGTTGTTTGTCATTCTATGATCAATCAGCCAACTCTGACAGGCAGTTGAACCAGGAGTGGAGAGAAGGCTGGGAACTCCCAGATGAGGAAACCCCCTATTCTTAACCGCAAATAGGCCCCATTATAGGGCCGTTTGCAGAGCAGTTCCTGGCATTGAGGCATAATTATGGAAAGGGGAGCAACCCGTGCAAGAGGGTAGGCTTAAAATGATTTATGCTACGAGGGAAATGTATAAGTTAACCTACAACCCATTCCCAGCTAACCTCTATCGGGGAAGTTGGGTTCATGCGAGACCCAGAAGCTCTTTCATGTGAGGCATGTCTTTAGGCCCGGGGTTGAGCAGGCCCTCCTCTTTGTACAAGCCAGCACAGGCAGGCTACTGCTGTCACATCGCTGGGAGGCTTCGTGCGTCACTGCTGGGTCATGGCCGTGTTCCAACGGCTCCGGTATCTCCACGAATCCCGTGTGTCCACAAATGACACCACTGCTCTCTCTCTCTCTCTCACACACACACACACACACACACACACACACACACACACACACACACACACACACACACACACACACACACACACACACACACACACACACACACACACACACACACACACACACACACACCATCTCTCTCTCTCTCTCTCTCTCTCTCTCTCTCTCTCTCTCTCTCTCTCTCTCTCTCTCACCACCACACACACACACACACACACACACACACACACACACACACACACACACACACACTCACACACACACACACACACACACAGACACACACACACACACACACACACACACCCACACACAATCTCTCTCTCTCTGTCTCTCTCTCTCTCTCTCTCTCTCTCTCTCTCTCTCACAACCACACACACACACACACACAACCTCTCTCTCTCTCTCTCTCTCTCTCCCACAAGGCTACTCTCAATTTCTATCACACACATTCTTACAAACACAGACTGTACATATTAAACTCTTTACGCAGGCTACTCTTTAGTCTCTCACAAGATCTATTAAAAGTGATTTGATGGTGGGAGAGGCAAGGCTTGGTAGGCAGCACACGCCAACATGCCCGTGGGCTGTCAGTGTTAAATTGTATCCAATTAGAGTGCATGCAGCGATACAGGGGGGAATAATTCTTCCCGTGTGGCAGGGAGATTCGGTTATTTCCAGGCGCTTTCCGGGTCTTTTTTTTTATGGTTAGAACCGTACAAACCAAGTGGTGGGGGAGGGAGATCTCTGTAGACAACAGACGCTTTTTCATTAATCAAAATCCAGTTCAACCAGATAAGGAGACACGGCCAGCAGGTTTAGTAGAATAATTAATATCCATTAATCTACAACCCCCGAGACATGGTGTGGCAGACACACACGCACACGCACACACACGCACACGCACACGCACGCACACACACACACACACACACACACACACACACACACACACACACACACACACACACACACACACACACACACACACACACACACACACACACACACACACACACACACACACACACACACACACACAGTGTATTTCTCTATTTCCCTGTATGATCCATGATTGACGAGGTTGACAATGTGACAGGAGAACGAACACAAACTGTCTCAGTGTTGCTGTGAAATGTTTATTAGATGGAGTTACAACAATAGAAGTAGTCCTTCCAATGGGATTGGCGCAGCAATTGATTGTGGTTGACGAGGGGACTGTATAATTACGTGGAGAGGATTCCCTGTTAGCTCTCTATGCTCATTCCCAAATTGACCCCTTGACCCATTCTTCCTATTTACACTTGTGTAGATCTGAAATGTTTTATGTTCCTATCAGAAGGGCAAGGTAATTCTAATACCTTATGAATATCTAAGAATATCCCGTTCTTTAAGGTCTCTATATAAGTGCACATGGGCTAGGGGTTGATTTGGGAATGGGTGACACCCATGTCACGATATTCAGCCAAATCACGTCCCCATTTTAATCAGCCTGTCAACCACACAGCGCGTCTAATAGCCTGCCAATCACATTCTGGCTCTCTAGTTGTCAGCCAATGACATTGTGGGTCTCTATGACTGTCAGCCAATGACAGAGTGGCGACGGTGGATGGCAGGCCGTCAGAGGCTCCTGCTGTCCCTGTGGCAGCCGCTACATCAAAGAGACAGGCAACTGTGTGTCTGAACGTGTGTGTGTGTGTGAGACAGGCATAAAAGAAAGAGTGTGTGGTGTATGAGATGCACATTAAAGAAAGCGTGTGTGTGTTCAATTGTACTGCTTCCATCCCTAGTTGAGGCCTAAACAGCAGGACATGGAGTCCATTTAGGGGTTGACGTATTCACATTCCAGTCAAAAGCATCCATGCAAGACCAAATATATATACAGTACATTCTGTCTTGTAAATGCAGTATAACAGTATAGCAAACAAGCACAACCCTGTAGGCAGACCACAGCATTTCATGGAAAAACTATGTACAAATGAAATGTATTTTTGCATAATTAGTAATAACATTTGTAAAGAGAGTATGATAGAAAGGTAAATGGTTAAAATACCGTAACATCATAGAGGGTTTGTTTGTGTTGGGACATGCGTTGTCCTAAGATTTCTCTTCCTCCTCTTCCTCCTCTTTCTCCTTATCCCTTTTTCCTTCTCTTGTTTTCACAATTCCACCCCCCCCTTCTTACAAGACTGTGCAGTACCTGCGACATGTAAATTGTCAGACAAACAGAAAAATAGACAAACATTTTGCTTTCACCCATTCTGTCTTTTCAGATCAGTGCAGATGAAGGAAAGGAGGTGAGGAAAGGAGGTCTCTTAGGACTAGTGAGATGCAAGCCTGGGTGCCAGGCCAGACTGTTGTTTCCTGAGCCAGTTCTGCTGTTGTTGACTGGGACTAAAGCAGAGCAAGCTTGGCACCCAGGCTAGTGTGTAGCATTAGGATGAAGGCTGTTTAAAGAGCTTTAGCTGCTTGTTTTGTGTTACGATGTTGTGGAAGTCAGATAGCCAGGCGGGAGTGTGTGTGTGTGTGTGTGTGTGTGTGTGTGTGTGTGTGTGTGTGTGTGTGTGTGTGTGTGTGTGTGTAGTTGGAGGATATTAAATAGTAAAGGATGTGGATTAATAATGGATCCTGACAGCTCATCTCCGGCATCTGCCTGGCTGGCTCACTGTCCCCATCTACACCGCCTCACATAAAAACCCTCTCTATTCCTCCTTCTCTCTATTCCTCCTTCTCTCCCTTTCCCCTCAGTATTCATGCCTTTCTTTGTCTTTGAAATATTTTTAAATCTCTCTCTCTCTCTCTCTCTCTCTCACTCTCTCTCTCTCTCTCTCTGGGCTATAATGGCATGGGAAACATGTGTTAACATGCAGTTAACAAGCACATGCAGAAGTTTCAAAACAATAAAGACATTACAAATGTCATATTATATATATATATACAGTGTTGTAACAATGTACAAATGGTTAAAGTACACAAGGGAAAATAAATAAACATAAACGTGGGTTGTATTTACAATGATGTTTGTTTTCACTGGTTTATCAAAATTGGATTTGTTTTCGAATTCTTTGTGAATTCTTTGTGGATCTGTGTAATCTGAGGGAAATATGTTATACATTGGGCAGGAGGTTAGGAAGTGCAGCTCAGTTTCCACCTCATTTTGTGGGCAGTGAGCACATAGCCTGTCTTCTCTTGAGATCCATATCTGCCTATGGCGTCCTTTCTCAATAGCAAGGCTATGCTCACTGAGTCTGTACATAGTCAAAGCTTTCCTTAAGTTTGGGTCAATCACAGTGGTCAGGTATTCTGCCGCTGTGTACTCTCTGTTTAGGGCCAAATAGAATTCTAGTTTGCTCTGTTTTTTTTTGTTAATTCTTTCCAATGTGTCAAGTAGTTATCTTTTTGTTTTCTCATGATTTGGTTGGGTCTAATTGTGCTGCTGTCCTGGGGCTCTGTGGGTGTGTTTGTGTTTGTGAACAGAGCCCCAGGACCAGCTTGCTTAGGGGACTCTTCTCCAGGTTCATCTCTCTGTAGGTGATGGCTTTGTTATGGAAGGTTTGAGAATCGCTTCCTTTTAGGTGGTTGTAGAATTTAATCCTTTTAGGTGGTTGTAGAATTTAACGGATCTTTTCTGGATTTGGATAATTAGTGGGTATCGGCCTAATTCTGCTCTGCATGCATTATTTGGTGTTCTACATTGTACACGGAGGATATTTTTGCCGAATTCTGCATGCAGAGTCTCAATTTGGTGTTTGTCCCATTTTGTGAAGTCTTGGTTGGTGAGCGGACCCCAGACCTCACAACCATAAAGGGCAATGGGCTCTATGACTGATTTGAGTATTTTTAGCCAGATCCTAATTGGTATGTTGAAATGTATGTTCCTTTTGATGGCATAGAATGCCCTTCTTGCCTTGTCTCTCAGATCGTTCAGAGCTTTGTGGAAGTTACCTGTGGCGCTGATGTTTAGGCCGAGGTATGTATACGTTTTTGTGTGTTCAAGGGCAACAGCGTCTAGATGGAATTTGTATTTGTGTGCCTGGCGACTGGACCTTTTTTGGAACACCATTATTTTGGTCTAACTGAGATTTACTGTCAGGGCCCAGGTCTGACAGAATCTGTGCAGAAGATCTAGGTGCTGTTGTAGGTCCTCCTTGGTTGGTGACAGAAGCACCAGATCATCAGCAAACAGCAGACATTTGACTTCGGATTGTAGTAGGGTGAGGCCGGGTGCTGCAGACTTTTCTAGTGCCCGCGCCAATTCATTGATATATATGTTGAAGAGGGTGGGGTTTAAGCTGCATCCCTGTCTCACCCCACGACCCTGTGTGAAGAAATGTGTGTGTTTTTTGCCAATTTTAACCGCACACTTGTTGTTTGTGTACATGGATTTTATAATAATTTTATAATCTCTCTCTCTCTCTCTCTCTCTCTCTCTCTCTCTCTCTCACCCTCCCTCTGGCTCTCCGTCTCTCTCTCTCTCTCTCTCACGTCCCTCTCTCTGGCTCTCCGTCTCTCTCTCTCTCTCTCACGTCCCTCCCTCCCTCTGTTTCTCCATCTCTTCCTCTCTCTCTGTCTCTCCGTCTCTCTCTCACGTTCCCTTTCTCTCCGTTTCTCTCTCTCTCACCCTCCCTTTCTCCGGCTCTCCGTCTCTCTTTCATTCATTCTCACTCTCTGTAGCACTGTCTCTCTCATTCATTCTCACTCTCTGTAGCACTGTCTCTCTCATTCATTCTCATTCTCTGTAGCACTGTCTCTCTCATTCATTCTCACTCTCTGTAGCACTCTGTAGTCTCTCTCTCTCTCTCTCTCTCTGATATTGATCAGTTTTCTAATCATGTGGCTCAACTGCCTGTGTCTCTGCCAAATGTGTGCATGTCTGTGTCTGTCTCACACTAATGCACACATACAGACACACACACACATATCTTCATGTGCGTGTGTGTCTGTGTGTGTGACGCTGTTGACTGTGTTCATGTGTGTGCTATGTGTTTCTGGGATCCTAGTTGGCTCTACAGTCTGTGTGACAGGGAGTAGCATCCCGGGACCTTGATACAAACAGGCTGAACTGAGAGGCTGTGATGATGATGACACCAACGAGGTCCTCTTCTAGTCCCTTAACCCTGAGAGAGAGAGAGAGAGAGAGAGAGAGAGATGGAGAGCCAGAGGGAGGGAGGGTGAGAGAGAGACGGAGAGAGCCAGAGAGAGGGACGTGAGAGAGAGAGAGACGGAGAGCCAGAGAGAGGGACATGAGAGAGAGAGACGGTGAGCCAGAGGGAGGGAGGGTGAGAGAGAGAGAGACACAGAGAGCCAGAGAGAGGGACGTGAGAGAGAGAGAGAGAGAGAGAGAGAGAGAGAGAGAGAGAGAGAGAGAGAGAGAGACGGAGAGCCAGAGGGTGGGAGGGTGAGAGAGAGAGAGAGACACAGAGAGCCAGAGAGAGGGACGTGAGAGAGAGAGTGTTATATAAAGGAAAGAGATATGAGCAACAGATAGTAGAACAAGAGAGGCAGATAGAGAAATAGTGAGCAGAGCAACAAGCCCAACCCCCACCACCTCACCCAACCAAGCCCTATCTACATTAGATGACCTAAAGTATGTGGACACTTGCTCCTCTAATATCTCATTCCAAAATCATGGGCGTTAATATGAGTTGGTCCCCCCTTTGCTGCCATAACAGCCTCCACTCTTCTGGGAAGGCTTTCCACACGATGTTGGACATTGACTGCTGGGATTTGCTTCCATCCAGCCAAAAGAACATTGAGGTTGGGCACTGATGTTGGGTGATTAGGCCTGGCTCACAGTTGGCATTTCAATTAATCCCAAAGGTGTTCGATGGGGTTGGGGTCAGGGCTCTGTGCAGGCCAGTCAAGTTCTTCCATACCAATCTCGACAAACCAATTCTGTATGGACTTCGCTTTGCTCACTGTGGCATTGTCAAGCTGAAACAGGAAAGGGCCTTCCCCAAATGGTTGCCACAAAGTTGGAAGCACAGAATTGTCTAGACTGTCATTGCATGCTGTAGCGTTAAGATTTCCCTTCACTGGAACTAAGTGGCCTAGCCTGAACCATGAAAAAGACCATTATATATCCTCCACCAAACTTTACAGTTGGGACTATGCAGGTAGTGTTCTCCTGGCATCCGCCAAACCCTGATTTGTCTGTCGGACTGCCAGATAGTGAAGAGTGATTCAACATTCCAGAGTCCAATGGCAGCAAGCCGACAGTTGGCATTGTGCATGGTGACTTTAGGCTTGTGTGCGGCTGCTCGGCCATGGAAACCCATTTAATGAAGCTCATGACAAACAATTCCAGAGCTGACGTTGGAGAGGAGAGCAGAGGAGAAGGATTTTGTAATAGTGTGGCCTACCACTTCGCGGCTCAGCCTTTGTTGCTCCTAGACGTTTCCACTTCACAATAACAGCACTTACAGTTAACCGGGGCAGCTCTAGCAGGGAAGAGATTTGACGAACTGACTTGTTGTGCTTCTCCACCTGCATTGCTTGCTGTTTGGGGTTTTAGGCTGGGTTTCTGTACAGCACTTTGAGATATCAGCTGATGTACGAAGGGCTATATAAATAAATTTGATTTGATTTGATTTGATTTGGAAAGATGGCATCCTATGACGGAACACACACTTCACCAAAGAATATATAGACATTGTCATCCTATAAGAAATATGGTACAGAGGAGGTGGACCCACTGGTTGACCTCAGTGTAGCCTAGTGGTTAGAGCATTGGACTAGTAACCGAAAGGTTGTAAATTCAAATCCCCGAGCTGACAAGGTACAAAATCTGTCATTCTGCCCTTGAACAGGCAGCTAACCCACTGTTCCTAGGCCGTCATTGAAAATAAGAATTTGTTCTTTAACTGACTTGCCTAGTAAAATAAAGGTAAAATAAAAAAAAGGGTACAGGGAGCTGGTAGTCCCATCCACCAAACTACCAGGAGTAAAACAGGAAAGAGACTCAGGGGGTATGCTAATTTGGAATACATCAGACATTACCAACTCCATTAAATTAATAAAAACAGGAACTTGCATGCAGAACTGCCATCAAGGTCCTGAGGCAAAAAAGCATCCCAAACCATCACACTACCACCACCATGCTTGACTGTTGGTATGAGGTTCTTACTGTGGAATGCAGTGTTTGGTTTTCTCGAGGCATAATTGTGCCCATGTTGTCCCAAAAGCTATACTTTTGATTCATCTGTCGATTGAACATTCTTCCAAGAGTCTTGATGATCATCCAGGTGCTTCTTAGCAAACTCGAGTCAACTTTGTGGACGAGATGGGTCCCATTATTTCTGGCGAGAACCAAACACTGCATTTCAAAGTAAGAACCTCATACCAACGGCCAAGCATGGTGGTGGTAGTGTGATAGTTTGGGGATGCTTTGCTGCCTCAGGACCTGGAAGACTTGCCTTAATAGAAGGAACCATGAATTCTGCTCTGTATCAGAGAATTCTACAGGAGAATATCAGGCCATCTGTCTGTGAGCTGAATCTGCAGCACAGCTGAGTCATGCAGCAAGACAATGATCCAAAACACACTATCACGTCTACATGAAAATGGCTAAAAAGCAACACATTTGAAGTTTTGGAATGGCCTAGTCAAAGGTTGGATGCCCTTTGGGTGGTGGACCATTCTTGATACACATGGGAAACTGTTGAATGTGGAAACTCAGCAGTGTTGCAGTTCTTGACACAAACTAGTGCTCCTACTACCATAACCTGTTCAGAGGAACTTCAATCCTTCACCCTCAATGGCACAGATACACAATCCATGTCTCAATTGTCTCAAGACTTAAAAATGCTTCTTTAACATGTCTCTTCCTCTTCATCTATACTGGTTGAAGTGGATTTAACAAGTGACATGAATAAGGGACCATAGCTTTCACCTGGATTCACCTGGTCAGTCTGTCATGGAAAGAGCAGATGGTCCCAATGTTTTGTACACTCAGTATAAATCAAATCAAAATCAAATCACATTTTATTGGTCACATACACAAGGTTAGCAGAGGTTAATGCAAGGGTAGCGAAATGCTTGTGCTTCTAGTTCCGACAATGCAGTATTAACCAATGAATAATCTAACCTAACAATTTCACAACAATTACCTTATACACACAAGTGTAAAGGAATGAAGAAAATGCACATAAAAATATATGAATGAGTGATGGTACAGAACGGCATAGGCGAGATACAGTAAGATGGTATCGAGTACAGTATATACATATGAGATGAGTAATGTAGGGTATATAAACATGATATGAAGTGGCATTGTTTAAAGTTGCCAGTGATACATTTTTCATCAATTTTTCCATTATTAAAGTGGCTGGAGTTGAGTCAGTATGTTGGCAGCAGCCACTCAATGTTAGTGGTGGCTGTTTAACAGTCTGATGGCCTTGAGATAGAAGCTGTTTTTCAGTCTCTCGGTCCCTGCTTTGATGCACCTGTACTGACCTTGCCTTCTGGATGATAGCGGGGTGAACAGGCAGTGGCTCGGGTGCTTGTTGTCCGTGATGATATTTATTGCCTTCCTGTGACATCGGGTGGTGTAGGTGTCCTGGAGGGCAGGTAGTTTGCAACCTGTGATACGTTGTGCAAACCGCACCACCCTCTGGAGAGCCTTACGGTTGTGGGCGGAGCAGTTGCCGTACCAGGTGGTGATGCAGCCCGACAGGATGCTCTCGATTGTGCATCTGTAAAAGTTTGTGAGTGTTTTTGGTGACAAGCCGCATTTCTTTAGCCTTCTGAGGTTGAAGAGGCGCTGCTGAGCCTTCTTCACCACGCTGTCTGTGTGAGTGGACCAATTCAGTTTGTCCTTGATGCGTACGCAGAGGAACTTAAAACTTAAAACTTACTTAAAACGTACTACCCTCTCCACTACTGACCACGGGAGAGGGCTCAGAACGCACCCTCAGTGTTGAGGATCAGCAGGGTGGAGATGTTGAACGCACCCTCAGTGTTGAGGATCAGCAGGGTGGAGATGTTGTTACCTACCCTCACCACCAGTATCCAGTTGCACAGGGCGGGGTTGAGACCCTAGTCGTTTAGCTCAGTTACCTTAGCTTTCTTGGGAACAGGAACAATGGTGGCCCTCTTGAAGCATGTGGGAACAGCAAACTGGGATAAGGATTGATTGAATATGTCTGTAAACACACCAGCCAGCTGGTCTGCGCATGGCCTGAGGACGCGGCTGGTGTCAACAAGTTGGCAAGGGCACTAGAACAGTCTAAAGCACCTGGCCTCACCCTACTAGAATATGAAGTCAAATGTCTACTGTTTGCTGACGATCTGGTGCTTTGGTCCCCAACCAAGGAGGGCCTACAGCAGCACCTATATATTCTGCACAGATTCTGTCAGACCTAGACCCTGACAGGAAATCTCAGTAAGAGAAAAATAATGGTGTTCCAAAAAAGGTCCAGTTGCTCAAGACCACAGACACAAATTCAACATCCTAATTAGGATCTGGCTAAAAATACTTGAATCAGTTCTAGAACCCATTGCCATCGACGGTTGTGAGGTCTGGGGTCCGCTCAACGACAAGGACATCACAAAAGGGACAAACACCCTCAGTGTAAAAAGCAAAACTACAAATAATGCAGAATTAGGACAATACCAACTAATGATCAAAATCTAGAAAAGAGCTGTTAAATTCTACAACCACCTAAAAGGAAGCGATTACCAAACCTTCCATAAGAAAGCCATCACCTTCAGAGAGATTAACCTAGAAGTAGAGTCCCATCAGCAAGCTGGTCCAAACACAAACACATCTCACAGAGCCCCAGGACAGCAACACAATTAGACTCAAACAAATCATCAGAAAACTAAAAGATAACAATTCGACACATTGGAAAGAACCAAAAAACAGAGCGAACTAGAATACAATTTTTCCCTAAACAGAGAGTACACAGTGGCAGAATACCTGACCACTGTGACTGACCCAAACTTAAGGAAAGCTTTGACTATGTACAGACTCAGTGAGCATGGCCTTGCTATTGAGAAAGGCTGCAGCCCTGGCTCTCAAGAGAAGACCGGCTGACCACAAAATGAGATGGAAACTGAGCTGCACTTCCTAACCTCCTGCCCAATGTATGACCATATTAGAGAGACATATTTCCCTCAGATTACACAGATCCACAAATAGATTACACAGATCCAGTATTTGGTGAAACACAGTGTGCCATCCCAGTAGCAAGATGTGTGACCTGTTGCCACAGGAAAAGGGCAACCAGTGAAGAAACACCAATGTAAATACAACCTATACTTCTCTGTCTATTTATTTTCACATACAATGCTCTACATTGCCAGTAATATAACACTTGACATGTCTCTATTCTTTTGAAACTGTAATGTTGAAAGTGTAATGTTTACTTTGTTTTTATTGTTTATTTAATTTAGTTAATTATCTATTCCACTTGCTTTGGCAATGTAAACATTTTTCCTATGCCAATGAAGTCCTTTGAATTCAATTGAAACAGAGAGACAGACAGACAGACAGACTGAAAACAAAAAAGATACAGGGTAAAAGATGTGAACGACAGAGAGTTAGATAGAATAATAGATATAGGGAGAGAAACAGCGGGGGAGACAGGGTGGGAGAGAGTGTGGGAAAGGAGGGGGAAGAGAGGGTGGGAAAGAAACAGCGGGGAGACAGGATGGGAGAGAGGGGTGAGAGGGAGGGGGGAGAATGGGAGAGAGGGTGGGAGAGAGCAGGTGGGAGAGTGGGAGAGGGAGAAGGAGAGAGAGGGGGAGAGAGGGTGGGAGAGAGCAGGGGAGAGTGGCAGAGAGGGTGGGAGAGAGGGTGGTCGAGAAACAGCGGGGGAGACAGGGTGGGAGAGTGGGAGAGGGAGAAGAAGAGAATGGGAGAGAGGGTGGGAGAGAGCAGGTGGGAGAGTGGGAGAGGGAGAAGAAGAGAGAGGGGGAGAGAGGGTGGGAGAGAGCAGGGGAGAGTGGGAGAGAGGGGGGAGACAGCAGGGGAGAGTGGGAGAGAGGGGAAGACAGCAGGGGAGAGTGGGAGAGAGGGGGGAGACAGCAGGGGAGAGTGGGAGAGAGGGGGGAGACAGTGGGGGAGAGTGGGAGAGAGGGGGGAGACAGCGGGGGAGAGTGGGAGAGAGGGGGGAGACAGCAGGGGAGACAGCAGGGGAGAGTGGGAGAGAGGGGGGAGACAGCGGGGGAGAGAGCAGGGGAGAATGGGAGAGAGGGGGGAGACAGCGGGGGAGACAGCAGGGGAGAGTGAGAGAGAGGGGGGAGACAGCAGGGGAGACAGCAGGGGAGAGTGGGAGAGAGGGGGGAGACAGCGGGGGAGAGTGGGAGAGAGGGGGGAGACAGTGGGGGAGAGTGGGAGAGAGGGGGGAGACAGCGGGGGGAGAGTGGGAGAGAGGGGGGAGGAGACAGCAGGGGAGACAGCAGGGGAGAGTGGGAGGGAGGGGGGGAGACAGCGGGGGAGACAGCAGGGGAGGGAGTGGGAGAGAGGGGGGAGACAGCGGGGGGAGAAGTGGGGGAGAGAGGGGGGAGACAGCGGGGGAGAGATGGGAGAGAGGGGGGAGACAGCGGGGGAGAGTGGGAGAGAGGGGGAGACAGCGGGGGAGAGTGGGGAGAGAGGGGGGGGAGACAGCGGGGGAGAGTGGAGAGAGGGGGGGGAGACAGCAGGGGAGAGTGGGAGAGAGGGGGGAGACAGCGGGGGAGAGTGGGAGAGAGGGGGGGAGACAGCGGGGGAGAGTGGGAGAGAGGCGGGAGACAGCGGGGAGAGTGGGCGAGAGGGGGAGAACAGCGGGGGAGAGGGGGAGAGAGGGGGGAGACAGCGGGGAGAGAGTGGGAGAGAGGGGGGAGACAGCGGGGGAGAGTGGGAGAGAGGGGGGAGCATGATAGTGTGGATTCGCTGCGGAAGGGAATAGTGCTTTTGACGCTGTTGCGGATATTTCACCCCACACCAATCTCACACCTGATGTGTGTGGGAGTCGCATGCCATGATGAATAACAACCGCTTGTTAGTCACGAAAGAGCATGCACATACACACACAGGCATGCACGCTCACACGCATCCACCCATCCACCCACACAGGTTGAATGTCACATCTCTGACTCCTCTCTCTCTCTCTCTCTCTCTCTCTCTCTCTGAGTGTGCCCATTAAGAGCAACAGCATTGTGTGTGTGTGTCTGTGTGTGTGTGACTGTCTGTAATTTCACTCCCTTCTCGTGGTCTAATCATATAAGCTTTCATTCCCCCGTAAACACCTCAGCCCCCTCCCCCCTCAACTCTTGTTCAGCGAAATGGGCTGAGTAATATAGCCCCTCAGCAGTGTGTGTGTTTGTGTGTGTGTGTCAGACAATGGCGTGGCACAGCATTACACCATTCATTCATCACACAGGACTGGATGACCCATGAACAAACACACAGTAATGTTGTGTGGAAGGAAGGGAGAGATGGAAACGGGGGGAGGAGGAGAGGGAGAGAAATGTTGAGGTGAGGGTTGTACCTGTAAGACTGAGCTGGCTCCAGGTGCCTCTGTCCAGGTCAAAGGTCATCCATGGAGAGGGGCAGAGAGAACACTGGATCCCAGGGGTAGAAGACATTATGGAGCCGGGAGAGAGAGGGTGAGAGGGGGAGAAGGGTTGAGGGATAGAGAGAAAAAGCTTCATTTAAAGCCCGCCCCTCCCCACAGACACACGCACGCACGTACACACACACACACACACACACACACACACACACACACACACACACACACACACACACACACACACACACACACACACACACACATACACACACACCACACACACACACACAGAACAACAACAACAAAGTTGTTCATAGAAAACAATAATTCACAGTGAAGGAGACTGAGGGAGAGAGACGGAAGGAGGGTTAGACAGACTAGCGAGAGAGGTAGGACACAGAGAGATAGAAGGTAAGGTAGAGACAACAGGAGAGAAAGGAGAGGTATAGACACAGGATAGAGAAGGAGAGGGTACAGGACAGATAGGAGAGAGAGGTAGGAGAGGTAGAGACAC